>NC_139842.1:24863055-25220555 GCF_963691815.1 Echiichthys vipera
GGCTCTGAAAGAACCTTAGATTGTATAAAAAAAGGACTGGTATCAGTATCAGGAAGGAAAAAATGGATCAGACCATCTCTACATAAATACCTTCACACATATTGGGTTTAAATAAAGACGTAAGGAAAAGAAATGCATTTAAAGACCCCCTCGAATGAAAATCAAGTTTGTAACTTTATCAACATGTCTTTATGGTGTTGACACATAATGACTGAAATGAACAGTCAATGGCATTGTTGAACATTTCTGCCTTGAAACTGCAGTGTAGGCTACCAATGAGTGTCTGTCTGTAATGTTCAGATTTAGACAGCCAGGGTTTCATACATCACACACCTAAGGAACCAGTCCCTTCAACTTGCAGCTTGGGCTTCCATAGCAAAACTATGAGGGTGTTTTTTGTCTTTTATCATTTCTTTTTTTATGGGAAAACTATAAAATATATAAATCTAGAAGAGTAAACATCATTTAAAACATGCCTTGAGGATAAAATGTTTGATTTTGCAATTACTCGTATTATTTGTACACACATACAGCAGCGAGTTCTGCATACCCTAATGAAGAAATAATGCCAATGTGAACAAAACACAAGGGTCAACGTGGGCTAACTGTGTATATTTGGTATGCATTTTACAGAGTGACACCATGGCAACAGAGGGGGAGCCCAGCGACTTGGTCCGAGTGCTGTATCTGCTGGTGCTCTCTTTCTCCTGGGGCATGCAGGTCTGGGTCTCCTTCATAGCAGGTGTGAGCACAAACAGAAAAGATGGCTGAATTCCTGCTTAAACACTTTACCTGATTTTTTACGCCTTTTCTTGCTCTTTATGTGTGTTTCCACAGGTTTTGCATTAGTGTGGCAGGTAAGTCTGCACACGTTCGGCCTGGTGCAGAGTAAGCTCTTCCCTGTATACTTCTACTGTTTGCTGGGGAGCAACGTTGTCAGCCTGGCTTTGTTTGCTGTGTACCACCCCAGGGAGCTGCTGGACTGGCATGAAAGTGTGCAGGTCAAACATCACACATGCACGTGCAATGTGAACTATTTAATCACAATGTTTTCAAGCAAATCTTCGTTATCTTCCAGTAAAGAATCTGTTCTTGTCTTGCAGATGGGTCTGTACTTTGTGGCGCTGGTCATGGTAGGTCTGAACGCCCAGTGGTTTGGCCCAGCCGCCACTGAGGTGATGTTCCAGCTTAGGGAAGTGGAGAAGGAGCATGGCCTGGGGGAGCAGATTGGTCTGGGGAGCCAGAAAGAGGCTTACGCAAAGCTCAAAGAGCAGGACCCCAAGTACAGAGCCTACAAACGCACATTTGGCAAATACCACGGGTTGTCCAACCTCTGCAACCTGATAGGGTTCATCTGCACCACTACTAATTTGATCTACACAGCTCTGAATTTATCCACCCTTTAGAGAAGAGTGGGTTTCAATTTAGTTTATACGGACTTGAGTTATTCTGGCGTTGTTGGACACAATAATATTTCATTACATTGTAATTAACATGTTGTGAGAAGGAAACAAGACTTGTGTACCTCCTTGGCTCTGTTTCCAAACTTTAGAAAATCTATCCTGTGATGGGAGACTCTGGTCAATCACACGTTGCTTTTTACCTACTGCACCTTTTAAATATGGCCAGAAATAAAGGTGTAAGTGACATCATGTAAATATTATTACACAGCATGTTTCATCCCTGTTACAGCTTTCCCAAGTGTCCTTATGAGGAAGGATGCCTTTGTTGCCATTGAGCCTCTAAAAAGAAAAACACCATTGCTGTTCACTTTTACCCAGCTGTCAGTTCAGCACTTCTCCTCCTGTCAGTCAGTATCTCATTAAGGCTGTCCCACAAATGTATTTTTATATTTGTTTTTAATATTTATCATGATCGATCATACCCCTACTAAGAACTTTTTGAAAAAACACACACCACCAAAGCGCAGATAGTAGTGTACTTGCATCCCCAGCAGGGGGTGATGTGTGGCCACAGTTTGTTGTTGAGCACAGCACACATTAGTGCATTTCATCTCTAAAATATTGTTTCCATATATATTTTTATGAAATGTATATAAAACATGTAAACGTTGTTGAATTAACACTGTGATATGAGATTAAACAGTGTGCTGTTAATATTCTTTCATGTTGTGTCTTTAAATTTGGTCCATGTTTTTTGTCTTGTCGTGACCTTTAAGCTCTAAAGCCCTTGTTTTATTGGACTGGTTTGAAAAGAAAGTGTCCTGTAACCCTCACAGATTCACAGTGATGAGTGAACGCAGACCCAACAGACAGTGTCTGGATTTGGAATAGGCAGGTTTTAATGGAATTAGCAGTGACGCATCAGGTTTTTAGAGGACCAGCCTTGAATACAGAGAGCACTGCTTTGCTGGCCAGCTACAGGATGAGAGAGGCACTGCTTACTTGTACAGTATCAGCACTAATGGATTATAATGGAGGCAATTCAATACAACAAGCAGGGACTGCAATTAATGGGTTGAGGTTATGCCAAATGCAGTTCATGTTGGCCAAGATGTTTTCTCAATCTGTGATCAGGAATTTAGTCATCATTTAATGAGATTTGTTTTATTTTTCTGGCTTTGCAGTTATTGAAAAATACAGTTTGGAACAAATTGGCAGAATTAACTTTAAAAGCAGTTTGTTTTATCTTGCTCTGACATTTATGTATTTATTGGTCAATTTCAGGGACATTGCAGACCAATCACCAGCCCCGCTGTAAGTGAGCCAGAGTTAGCCAAAGAGGCTAGTTTGCATGTGTAGTCCCCGGGCAGATATTCAAAAGGCAACTTCAAATTACAAAAATAAAAAGCATGTGTGAGGAAATGTTAAAGAAACAACATCGTAAGAACAGACGGACAGAGGCAAATAGATAGTATAGATAAGACATTATACTCTGTGGACATTATAACATTATGCAGCAGATCCAAACAGGACAAACACACCAACATAAAAGCACATATACAGCAGCATAGAGCACAGACATGCACCACCAACACACTGATTTAGACACTAACACGCACACTACAGGACAGGACATGAGCACATAAGAAAGAGGCAGGAAGGACGAGAAGTCAGCAGGGGAAGCATTGCCAGTCCTAATGTCCACATAACTTTATCAGTGAGCCACATTTTCAGCTGTCCTGAAAAGGAACGGTAAGAATAATGTTTCTGATGTCACCTGGGACTGAATCCCATTCCTGAGATGCTATAACTGAGAATGCTGAGTGGATAAAGGGTCTGACTGACGTTCCTGTCTGTTAAAGTGAAGGTTTTCGTTGCCACCGTTCTCTACGGGGGAATTGTTAGGTCTATGTAAATCATAAATAAGTCATAGAGTGTGGTCTTTACCTACTCTGTAAAGTGTCCTGAGATAACTTTTGTTATGATTTGGCACTATAAATAAAATGGAATTGAATTGAATGAAGGCCCTTTTTCTAAACAGTACAACACAGTCTCCTCTGGATGAGCCTCTGTTATTGTGCCTTGTTGTCAGTCTGGAGAATGTACAAGGAAGTTGGTCTAAATATCTCAACTACACATTTAACCCTGATATACTGGATCTTCAGCTGTCTGTCAAGTTTCGCGCTGCAGTGGCAGCAGGAAAAATTATTTATCCACTCTTCTCTTCATGGCATGATGTGGTAGAGAGTTCAATTGAAATGTTAATTCCCTCTGTACAGCTCGACAGGACTGTAGGTATGAATAGCTCCAAAACAACTGTGTATACTGTAGCAATGAATAGATCATTTGGATCAGCCAAGTAGGGACATGACCATGAAGGAAACTACACTGAAAATTCCTCAACTCTGGGTGTGCAAAGTAAAACACAAGGAAGTAGGGGAACAAAGGGAAGTGTTGAGGACTAGACGTGTTCCACCACCCTCCGTCATTCCTGACCCAGACAAGGAAACGAGTTTGTGTGTAAGAAAAAGAGCCAATCACACACTCTGAACATGACTGCTGTTGGTTCACCAATTGTTATGTGGAACTGCAGCCCTGCAGTTCAATGAATTATGAGGCTGGGATTCTGAAGCAGCTTTATTCATTCATCTCTGATGTGGAAATGCAGACCTAATTTGCAATAGTCTGACCTCTGATGGATGTTCACTTACTATGCAGCGTAAAAACAGTAAACTCCTGATACAATGAATTTATTAAAGGAATGGGTTGCAGTGTCATACCACACACACACACACACACACACGCACGCCTCTGTTTCACAGTAAGTGATTATAAACCTTTCTGCTCTGTGTACCAAAAACAGAAGAAAACTCTCAAAGCTCTTAATAATACCAAGAGGGAGTATTGAAGAACATCGTAAACTCTATTGAAAAAAAACAACAACAATATTATAAAAGAGAAAAATATACTCATTATAAATAATGCAGAGCTACCTATCCAATACAAGTGCTCTCTTCTGCAGTGTCTTCTGTATACCTTATTGCGTGTAGCCTAACTCCTTTGGGATCATTTGAGGTGACGTGGCCACATCGAGATTATTAAAGGTAACTCGAGACCAAGGATTTTCACGGTGATAAAAAACTGACTTAGCAACTTAATTTGACTAAAATAATAAATGGAACTTCTAGCCAAATCCCCTGAGGGTCTGGGTGCCTGAAGGCCACAGTAACCCAAGTTCACTGTACGGCAGGTTTTTTGTGGGTTGGCTTATCTTAGTGATCATGTTGTGTGTGTGTGTATGTGTGTGTGTGTGTGTTTGTGTGTGTGTGTTGACACAGCTAACATGATGGGTACTTAAAGGAATAGTTTTACATTGCGGGTAATACACTCATTCGCTTTTTTTGAGCTTTCGTTGATACCGCTGTCATGTCTGCACGGTAAATATGAGGCTACTACCAGCAGGGGAGTGTGCCTATGTCCCCCGGGTCATGTGTTCTTTGTATTTGACCGGGGAAAAAAAAGGTCCCATGTTTCCTGCTTTCCCCAAAAAAGGTCCTATGCTCCCCGGTCTGTTATTTTTCCCACAATCAGTGTCGAACCCCCCTGTAAATAGACTTATGTAGATCCTAACACTACCCCCTAACCCTGACACTAACCCTAACAAAATGCTGAATTAAATCAGTGAGGGCAGAGGCTAAAGCGACAGCAGAACATAGGACCTTGGGAAACTAGCGACGACCCCCTCAGCAGTAGTAGGTTAGCTTAGTTGGCACACAGGGAAACAACTAGCCTGGCTCTGGTGGCAAGTAACCAAATCCACCAACCAGCAACTCTGAAGATCACTAACACGTCATATCTCTTTTACTTGATGTGTTGTGCTGTGAGAGATTTGCCGCTTCGCATAGAAAATGATGTGGTTCCATCCAGCTCTCTGCTTAACAGTGTGTTTAGCCTGAGTCTTGCCATATTTACTACACCCCGCCAAGAAACAGGCACATAATTCCCCAACGTATGCCTACACTTTACTTTGGTAAGGATTAAAGAAGATGCACCATGTTCATTCGTGAGCTGTAGAGGCGCTGGTAGATAGATTTTGTCACCTTTGGGGGCTAGGCTAACTGTTTCCTGAGTCTTTTATAGTATACGCTAAGCAGCTTCTCACTGTAGCTTCGTATTTAGCTCGAGACATGAGATAGGCAAAAATCTTCTCATCTGACTTGGCAAGAAAATGATTAAGCGTACATCCCAAAAACGTCAAATTATTCCTTTAAACAGGGTACATTAGGGTGACCAGACCTAAACTTATTTTGGTTGCCCACAGACGGGCAGTATTATAGATCCGTAGCCTACATGATTTATGGTTGGTGTATTTTTTTTGTACATGTGTAGGCTACAGTAGTGGAGCAAAATTACGCTTAGTGGCGCCACAGAGCGGCATCTTCTTTATGACGCTGACTTCGCTTGGCAGAGGTTATTTAGATTTGTGCCTGCACATGACCACACCCCACCCCAAATTTCACACATTCTCATCTGGTCTACATCAGATATGAGCTGTGTTTGAAATCCGTCCCTATCATAGAAGTGGAGCCGATCCCAGCTGACATCGGGTGTGAGGCGGGGTACACCCTGGACAGGGCGCCTGTCTATCACAGGGCACATAGAGACAAACAGAGACAAACAAACATTCACACTCACATTCACACCTACAGGCAATTTAGAGTCATCAATGAACCTAACACGTGCATGTCTTTGGACTGTGGGAGGAAGCTGGAGAACCCGGAGAAAACCCACGCAGACATGGGGAGAACATGCAAACTCCACACAGAAGGGCCCAGCTGGGATTTGAACCAGGAACCCTCTTGCGACAGTGAGGCGACAGAGCTAACCACCACAGCACCGTGCTGCCCAACACACAACCATTGTTTACAAAACCACACGTTAACACCATCGGAATTTCAACAATTTATTTGGGATTTAACATTAAAATTAAGATCAACGTCAATAAAACCATCCTCCTGAGTGCAGGTTTGTATCAGACTGTCAAACGGGATTACAGCTCCGTTTGTGTACCCGATGCTGGACGCACCCGATTCCCCATACAATCCGGCGCATCTACTGACACAAGGATTTGTTGGAAAAGTCTTATGTTGTGTCGGAAATCTCGTTATTACCTATATAGTGCACCATTTAACACTATATAGGGGATAGTGAGTGAGTGAATGAGGGAACGATTTCGGACACAGCTAAATTCAACAACACAATAGGTGAAGAATGGTGAGTCAGTAGGGGCCCGGAGCTCATTTTTGCCCTGAAGCCCCCTAACTTGTTGATCCTGCCCTGCTGATGGGGTATTATGGGCAGGACACCATAGAAGAGCTTTTACAGGGGAGAAATAAAGATCTTACAACTGTAACTTCAGAACAAAACACTACAGACATGATGTATGAACGTTGTAGAAAAGTATGGGGGGATATTTTAAACTACTT
Source organism: Echiichthys vipera (assembly GCF_963691815.1). Lineage (NCBI taxonomy): Eukaryota > Metazoa > Chordata > Actinopteri > Perciformes > Trachinidae > Echiichthys > Echiichthys vipera. The sequence continues at coordinate 24,869,945 of NC_139842.1, forward strand.
AGTAGCCTGGACACACTTGTAGTCTCCGTAGAAAGTGTAAAACGAATCGTTTTGTTTCTCTAGGGTGTGTGTGTTGGTCTGGTGCCCGCGCGCCCACGTGCGCACGCACTGTGTACAGCCCTTTCCTGGAGCTGTGTACACGGAGCTTTCAGCGGCTGCTTCAGTGTCCGCATGAGCCGTGTGACAGGGAGCTCCAGCCAGCGTTACACACACCGTCGAGATCCGGGAGCTGCTCCACAACACGGACGAAGACACGGTGTACTGCCGCGGGAGGAGGGCTGCTGCCGCTGCTGCTGCTGGAGGAGCAGGGAAGGATAGTTCAGGTGTTGGCTCTACTTTCGGAGGCTACTCTAGCCGGCATCTCACCGTCACCGCCGGACACAAGACTGACCGGGAGTCCGAAGGAAACCGAGTGGGACGTGTGCTTTCTTCTAGAAGAAGGTAGGCTACGTTGGTTTAAGTTTCTGAGTACAGGATTTATAATGTCTGCTGGAGTGCTAATGGGACATGTTCACTCTGACTAAAGTTACCTGTTCTTTTTCAGTTATGCTGACACGGAATGAGATCCAGTGTGCGTGTACTCTATTGTATTTCTTCATGTTTCTTTTTGTTGGTCACACTGTTGCATAGAGTGGCGTAGGCCTGCAGGCTAATATTCGTCCTTTCCCACTGACCTTATCGAAATAAAACCAACGTCCTGGCCTTTATCGCCCATCTTTGTTTGCTTCTCAGTCTTCCCCTTAATGAAAGAACAGATGTGACAGCTGCCAACTAATCAATACTGCTCATTTCCCATTTCCTGCGGGCCAGGCAGCCTGCTGGCTCCTGGCTCAGCAAACAGTGCCAGGAGGGACCTGGCTCCACCAGCATCCCCATCCCCATCACCATAATGCTCTTTATTTGTTTTACTGGAGATGATGCTACTCCAGTGAACCCTAAAGGAGCTCCCATTCCCATCCACGCCACAGCTCAGTAAAGGGTTATCCTCAGTACTTGGAGGAGATGACTGCCCAGATATCGTGGCAGGTGCTGATGTGGGGCCCCTCATCTAAGTCCTCTCAGCTGCTCAGTGGGATCTGCTCAAGCTTTCTGTTGGCCAATGGTGCTCTGTGTGTCCAGACATCGGTGGTTTTCGAACATGTGGACGAAGAAGACTTTCTAAGTGGTCAGATTTTGTTTTGAATTGGTGCTGTGTGTTTCTTGTCAGTTATTTACACACGCAGAGGAAACTTGACCGCAGGATTAAGCAACACTAAAAAGCAACAAGAAAACACCAGAATCTTGTAATATATATTTGTTAAAAAAAAAAAAAAATGGAGGGTGGGGGCTGCCATGTCAGAAATGACTTTAGCAACCTTATTTGCCTAGACATTTTGAGCTGCACAGTCAACATGAAGGGCATGTGACTGGAGCTACCCCAGGCTTAAGCAGAGCTGATGGGAAAGTTTGAGTAAGAAAATAATAGACGTTTTGAGTGGGTGGAACCATGCTATGGGATCTATAAGTACACAAAAAATGTCCCCCGGAGACCCTTCAACAGCACGGGCATCATGTGATTTGGTTTTCACTGGCAATGTCTGGGGAGATTAGAAAGACCTTTGGGAGTTCTGGCTTGAACACAGCACTTTATGTAATACACAGAGAGCACTTTTCAGTGTTGTATGTCTGTACCAAGGCTTCACATTCAACAGTGAAGTGAAGTTGGGAAAGACTATTGTGGTATTGTTGGTGAACAGCAGCGTTTCATTACAACATCAGCCAGCACACAAGGTTGCACAGGTTGTGTAGAAAGCCTCTCACTCCAGTGGACTGGAAGTCAAATGTGTGACACTGCATGTGTGGAAATCCAATTCCAGCGTAAAACCATGCCTGTTTCTTTTTTTGTTACTAACACACATAAAATAAGCCATCAAGACAAATTTTGTCATGTAGGAACTATTAACGGAGTCACTAACAGCCGGACGTGGCTAACAGTGATTAGCTCGGGGCAGCACAGTGCACTTATTAAAACGTCTTTTTTAACCACTAATACTGCTGAAAACAATACCAGACCTCTGCAGTAGCATGAGAAGAGTCCTTACACAGAAAACAAAGTTTTAATGCCTTCACCGTACTGCCCCGAGCTAATCAGTGTTAGCCACGTCTGGCTGTTAGCGTCTCTCCCAGACTTCTCTGTTAATAGTCGATACATGAAAAAAATTGTCTTGATGGCTTATTTGATTTGTGCAAGTGCCGAAAAAAGACCACTTGATCTGGATGCTTTTACTTGAACTGAAAGTTAGTTTACATGCATCATACAATTTCAAAGGTTATCAACATTGCATAGCTTCCAGTAAGTCTTCACAATGTTTTCATCAGGCCACAGCAACATTTTTTATATTGCAGCACATATCGGTATTTAATAATTCATAGGGTTGAAGTCTGTGGTTTTTCCTCACTCATGCAGCCATCACTTCTTTTATCATTGTTTTAACAGAACCACAGCTTCATACATTAAGCTACCAGAATACAATTGAGGAACATAGATCCTTATACCCTGACACTGTAGTTATTATGAGCGTAAACATGTGTACCCACAGTAAACAATTTTGCCAGGCTTCTCTGATTCCTCAGAAATGAGCGTCCTTGTCTACTCTTTGCTTAGCCATTGGTGATAGTTTGAAAGATATCTTTATCCTGCTATGGAGACCTCCATCTGGCCGGGTAAAAGCTGAGTGAACTTACTGCTTTTTGACCACTAATGGGTCTAGTTTGGTCTCCACGGAGACAAGTCTCACCAGAGAGAGGCAGGGCTGAGCAGCACCCTCTGCTCTCCCTTTCAAACCCAAAGCTGCAGCTGCTCTCCCTCCTCCTTCTGTTTGGATGTCACCAAACAGAGTGTCAGGTAATCTCATACCTGCCCTTAGGAGAGATTATGCTGAGATGAATGGCAACAATGAAGCAGATGGACATGGACGTAGCTTCCCATAATTTAAATGCAGTGTTTGCTCTCCTAAATGTGATCTCACTGTTATTTCTCATTTTGATAACAAACCTTCTAGTGGAGTCATAACAGGATAACATTTATCAGAAGGGTTTCACTTACATCTGGCCAAGCTGTGATGCAATAGTACATCAATAACAACTATACTTTGTAACTTCTGTTATATTCAAATGAGTTGAGCATGGTTGAGTCCAGGGCTGAAACACTAAGTGGATCAGTCAGTTAATTGATGAACAGAACATGAATTCATGAGGTGAACATTAAGCCATCGGCAGACTCATTTGCAAATACATATTAGTCTGAAAGCTCTCAGTTAATTTTTGATGTCCAAGGGGTTGTTATAACCTGACTCCTCCAGATGGATTGATTTGCATGATTCACATTGTCTCAGCAGATCCATCTGGGAACTCTGGTTTGGAGATATTTTGGGATGGGGTGAAAATACTGGTTGCTGATTGGACAAACCATCTGTCTATCAGCAACATACGGGCTAAATCAACCAATCAGATTAACAAAGCATATGACGTAGTAACAGCTCGGGGCAAAGCTCAGAAAGGAAACAACATGTGGGTAAAGGATATTTGCCATTTGTGTAACGTGAATTTACGGATAAAAGGCAAAATTTCAGGAGCCCGGTCCATATTCAACAGAAGGATCCAGAGAACAAAGAGTTAGTGAGCAGCTTGCTCTATACCTGCTCATCTCATCGGTGGAAGCCTCCATGCTGTTTACACTGAACACTTGCCTCTCGTTTTGTCACACTTATTCCTGCCTCAAAACCAACGCTGTTTGGTTTCGTCGCTTGGCAAACTTCTCCAAATTTGCTCTGTTGCACGTTACCAGACTGATCTGAGAGTAAAATACAACAGAGCTCATGAGATCAGGATGGTCTCACATGTGTCCTTATCAACTGTGCAGACCAAAATGTTTCTGGATGCAGTTGGGTAGACTTTGAACCAGCAATGGAACAGGATAGCGCTGAGCGACAAATGCAAGTTTGGGCAGCACCTGGTCCGTTTTGAAGCAGAAAAAAAACAAGTCACAAACTTGATCAAATTACAGCTAAACAGTAAACTAAAATGCGTTTGAGAAAACACAGTTACATAATCCTGTTTCATATTTGCTCAGGGCTGCCTAGTTTCACAGTTTGATCAGTGAGCCTGCTAAGCAGCGCTGGATGGAGAATTCCAGCTATGATGATGTCAATCCATATGTCAATCCGTGTGTCCAAAGGTCGTAATTGGCCCCTCCGATCTCAAGTTGCTGGAAATCTGTGAATAAGAGAGGGGCCAGACATAACTGCCAGAGCAAATGAAACATGAGCTCAGCAGATTCGTCTGCATCTCAGGCAGGTTATAGATGCTCTGTGCTCTTCTCATGTGAACAAACAAGATGTGCCGGAAAAGTGTGCTGTGTGTTACATCCAATGTTTGCTTGGTCTTCACATTGCTATTCTCCTTTGAATGTTTCCACCACCGACAGTTGATCAAAGAAAGCTCACAAGCATACATTTTGCATCCTTCCACCCGAGTACCAACCATGAACAGCAGTGTCTGGCCAAGGATCTTTGTTGTCCTTTTCTCCTCCTGGACCTTTCTAATTTCTCTCTTCACATCATGGAATTGCATGGAATTGACTATTTTTTGGTTTTAGACATTTGAAGACATTTTAAGGCAAAAATCAATTTTTCAGTGTTTTTGTGAAGTTTTTAAGTATTTAATTGATAGCTTTTTTTATTTACAACATGGCAGCAGTGGAAACAAGCTGTGACCACTGACACTGACACATGGGAGGCTGTGGTTCAGGAGGTACAGAGGTGTTGGCTGTTCAGTTCCCAGCTCCTCCAGTCGACACGTAGGTGTGTGAATGCAAATTAGATATCTCCCAATGAGCAGGTGGCAACTTGCATTGTAGTCTCTGCCATCAGTGTAATCAGGGTGTAGCATGTAGAGCGCTTTTAGTGGTCGGAAGGCTAGAGAGGTGCCTTTTGTTTGTTGATATGGCAAATTTTTTAGCAAGTTAGAGAGATGTGTTTACATTCAAAAATAATCTTGACTCAGGGTTCACTTACTAGCTTTTCCAGAGCTTCATCGGTGGATACTTCTTAGGTGTGTCATTGCTTGACAGCTGGTCAGTGATAATAGGTGGTCTCTCTTCAGTCTTTGGTGTTAGGTGTGACTGGCAATGGGCACCTGGATCTTTTCCCACTTGATACCACCCGACTGATGTTCCACACAGAGGTCATATAATGAGTGACACCTGTTTTATTCACTGATGAGTATATTCTTTTGCAGCCCATGTTGATTCTAACCAGCCATGTTTAGAGACTGATTGCAGTCATAGTGCTGTGAGATAGTTTGGTAAAATAGTTTGGTTAATTCTGTTGTCCTTGTGCTCCCTCTCTAGATGGCATCAAATGACTCACGGCTCCAGCAGCAGCCATCCCAAAAGGATGCGGCTGACCAGAACTTTGACTACATGTTTAAGCTGTTGATCATTGGCAACAGCAGCGTGGGAAAAACCTCCTTCCTGTTCCGCTACGCAGACGATTCCTTCACCTCCGCGTTCGTCAGCACCGTGGGCATTGACTTCAAGGTCAAGACTGTGTTCCGCAATGACAAGAGGATCAAGCTGCAGATCTGGGTGAGTGGATTAAAGATATATTGTGGTTTTTATTTGTGGTATGACATTGTGACACTGCAATTTGTAGCATAAACAACAGGCTTTGGATGCCAAACTGCACAGCTATTACATTGTTTTAGTATAAAGTCCATTGTCTCTCTCAATCTATTTCATACCTGAGCTTCATGTGCATTTGAATTTGTAATTGTTAAGAAAATTAATGCTCCAGTTTTTTAAAGTACCCCTCCACTCAAAACAGTGTTTTTCTTCTGTTTCTGTCCTCTAAAATGTCTGACATATGACTATAGTGAATGTCTGTATTCAACACAGTCTGTGTACTTCTCTGCAATCTGACATTCAGACAAGTTGGGCAAGCTTTAGTTGATACGTAACTAATCCATAAATCAGTCACTGTCTAATATGTGATACACTATTCGACGGGGGAACAATCTGGACACAACACCGGCAAAGAAACCTGAAAGCTCCACTGCAGAGCGGTCCGTCAGTACAGAGAGAAAACTAACTGCCATCAGAGCTGTCAGTCACTGACAGTTACAAGCTAACAAGCTAACAAACCACAGAAACTAATAAAAGATGCTAACTACACTTACCATTCTGATACGCCTGCTTGTCGCCGATTTCTGTGACAACAGACTCCTCATCTGAGTCTGTGTCTGACAGACACCGGGTTCCGGACGCATTAACTATAACTTAGTTGCAGGTCACCAAGGTTAGCTCCATGGACAGGCTGCTTGTGCTCCATGTTCGTCCATCCAACTGCAACCACGAGTTGCACCTGCCATAGTCGGCGATCCAAGAGGCTCCACTTCCCCAGCGCCTCCTGTCTGAAAGTCAAACATGTAGGCCTATGGCTGATTCTCTCCAATGTGTTAAGTCATCTTGATGAGTCGTTTGCGCGGTTCAGTCTCTTCGTAAACCTCAGGTAGAAGCTTGATCTTTATTTTTACGGGAAATCCATATTATATAAAATATTGCTTAAATTAGATTTGTTTTTAAATCTGGAGTGGGACTTTAGAGATAGCATTGCTTTAGATCAGGTGTCTCAAACTGATGCAGGAAAGGGCCGCTGTGGCTGCAGGTTTTCATTCCAACCAAGCAAAAACACACCTGACTCCACTTATTCAACCAACTGAATCTCCTTTACACAGTTGGATTTGTTGGATCAGGTGTGTTCTTGCTTGGTTGTAATGAAAACCTGCAGCCACAGCGGCTCTTTACTGGATCAGTTTGAGACACCTGCTTTAGATGTAAATAAAGAAAAACACAGAGAGAAAAAAAAGAAGGTAAGCCAATATGGAATGCTTGTTTACACCAAGAAGTCTCTGTCAGTCAGCCTTGGAAATAGAAGGTAGAAGACCTTTGAAAGACAGGTTTGGCCCTTGTGCAAGTTGAGCATGAGAATTATGCAAGAGTAAAAAGCATGACTTCCTCATGGTTTCATACACATTCTTACTCACTACCCTTATCTGGCATCTACTGGTGTTCTCAGTATTCACATTAATGTATAAAGGAGACGGATCAGCTCAAGTAAAAGAATTAGGTCAGGGTAAAAAGACAATAAGAAACTTTCTTTCCTTAGATCTGCAGGTCATTTGCCTGCCATTTAATATGCAGTATGGTTTGTCTGGAAACTTGGGGGCAGTAGTAACAAACTTTGAACTCATCACATTACACATTATCACTTTTTAGCAAACTTTAGAATACACAACTCTTGCACATCAATCAGATAAGGAGCAACATTACCATCGATCCTTCTTTAGCTGCTAAATGTTCCACTATTTTCAACAGCAGCTTGCTTACTGTGTCTGTTAACTGTTTGTTGGGCAGCTACAGTACAGTGTGTTTTTAGAGCTTTTACAACAAGACGGTGAAGTTGCAGAATAAAACAAAGACCTGGATACAAATGAATGATACGTTTCTGTGGGTTTGTCACTACAATTGTAAATACAAAAAGTGTAAATGCAGTGATTATTGCAGAGAAGGTATTGCGATAATACATATATTTTGGTAGTGAAACAATACAGTAGCCATGCTGTAAATACTAAGCTGGCCTAGCTCATAAGGTTTATGTTTATTCAGCCATCTTTGAACTGCAGTTTTAGTGATGCTTTTGTTTGCAGTTAATGTTTATGGTCTGTATAACCGTGCTTCCTCTTTGTCAATTCAGTTTGGTATTTCGGTTTAGCGTATGTCATTATGAGTTTTGAGAATTTATCATTATCACATTTCACAAGTTTGTGGCTTTTTTGATCGACTCTGACTGATTTATGAGACAATCTTATTTAAAAAAAACATCTGCTCAGATAATACATAAAAAGAGAACATAAGGATAACACAAAAAAGCCTAAAGGTCCTCTGTGTAACTTTCAGAAAAGAACATGTTATTAGTGACACCGACGATGACCTTTAGTGAACTGCAGTCAGCATCCTGTTGCTCGCAAACTCCATAACCACGAGCTAGTACCGGCCAAAACAGTGAGACTGAGCATAATTGTCAGGCATCATGTTGGTATAAATCTGCATTCACACCAGACACGAATGATGCAAATTGAGCGACAACTCTACATTGAAAATTAATGCAAATGACGTAATGACAGGTGATTCAGGCGGCGAGGGCACGAGTGTCTGGCACTCGAGATGCGGAGCGAATGGCGCAAATGAAGTGTCTGGTGTGTCTGAAGCGGCATGATTAAAGTTGAAAATATTGAACTTTTCAGGGGACATCTCGCCGCGCCATCCAATCAGCGACGAGTTTAAGCCAATGACGTCGCTTCCCTCACTTACGGTTGTTTACATTCAGACCAACATGGAGGAGAAGCTAATTGTAGCTGTGTGTGGGCACCCGGTGCTCTACGACACCACTGCCGTCTTCTACTGCGACAAAATAAAAAAAAGAGGAGGCGTGGGTGAAGGTCAGTGAGGAGGTGGGACTCTCCAGTAAGTTTTACTGCGTTGCTGACCGTGTTAGCATCAGTTAGCACTTGCTGAGAAATACCCCCCAGTCCAAAAATGATACAAGGGCCTAAAGCAGGGATGTCAAAGTCAAATACATCAGAGGGCCAAAAAAACAAATCTGCTACAAGCCGAGGGCCGGACTGGTTCAATGTTTATTAAAACATATTAAAATGATTGCATTTAACCTATTAAACCAAGACCTAACACAGTGTACCGTATTTTATTTAATAATTAAATAAATAAAGCAATATTTTCTTATGACTTAAGTTATTTCAAGGAAAACATTTTCAACAGGCAAACAGCAAAAAAGAAAAGAAAACATGTTCCTTAATATCAAGATAAAGACACACAGCTTTCTGAACATGTGCTCTGCCTTGAAACACCCTTTTCTCATCGTCCACCTTCCCTTTAGCCATCATTGGGGGGGGTGCTGAAAGTTGACATCTGCCCTGAATGCTGGCCCACTTGCGCTGCAGTGAGTTTGCGGGCTACCATTGCATTGTGGGTATTGTAGTTTTGGTGCGTTAAAAACACCAGCAGGCGGCTGTGGCGTGCGGACCGGTTCTAATACTAATCAAATATCATCCCGAGGGCCAAGATCATTCACTCGCAGGCTGGATCTGGCCCGCGGGCCTTGACTTTGACACCCATGGCCTAAAGCGTCTGGTTTGACCCTAGCTTGATGCTGTAAATTTAATAACAAGCCAGTTAAAACCAAAGGATCGCTGGATCTTCAGCCAGTCTAAACCCCAGCACCGGAGGTCTGATCCCAGACTGCTCCAAATCCGACTACCCGCCAGAGAAGCAAACTAGTTGCTGCCATTACAGGACAGCCATCAACCTTAGGTTCATTTACGGGCCACCGCTGCAGAATGTATAACAGACGAACAGCATGTTTGCCAGTTCATTTGTTTGAGCAGACTCCACTCACTGTTGGCTGTAGGCGAGCTGACCAACTGCTCAGTTTGACATCGGAATGATATATTTTCTATGTCATTTTTGGACGCCCAATTTCAAATGTAATAACGCCAGAAGAAGTCTTTTTTCAACGTTTACCAAACATCCAACGTTGATGTCCATGGGATCTCCGTGTCAGGGCTATTTATAGCCCCCCATGTTTCAAGATGATGGAGGGCAATGTTTTCTGTACCAGGTAATTTCCTGTTGCTTTGTTTGGCTCAGCAGCTAGCTTGAATAGGAAATTCATTATACATTTGTATTCGTTCAATTATCACCTGCTGCTGAGACAATCAAGCTGTTGAATCAGGGCATATGGGATATGGGAAACAGGAAAATGTAAAATAACAAATAAAAACACATGTGCATTTTGTGCACCTGTCATAGATGTCCAAAAAATGTTCCCAGTTCAAGGATGAATAATGAATGTGGATATGATGTCCAAGTTGGGTCATGGTTGGACGTCCAAATAGTGGACCTAGTTTGGACGTCGAATGGATGACCGGAATTGGAACAGGACTTTTAAGCCGTACTGCTATTGTGGTCCCAGGGTCTGCAGCAAGTCATGCAGCAGTCAGTGTAACTCATAACTAAAAATACTACGCAAATACGGTGGATGCCAGTTAGCAGTTAGAATTTTAACAATCACTGTTTAAAGTGGAACTCCACCAATTCAATAAAAGCCTGTTTAAGTAGGAGGCGTACTGCAAAGCCACTGAAACAGTTGTTAAATGTCATCAGTGGCCCTGGAAACGTCATCAGGGTTATCTCTCATTGGGTGTGTATATAGATTTTGACCCAAACTAAGAACAGGATATCTCAGCTGTTTGGATTTTCTCCATTGTAATATCCCAACTCTACAGAAGTGCAGTACTAAATTTTTGGAGTAATATTTCAACCTTTTGGGAGATGCAGTCAGTCTCAATAAAAAATGAATCCTGGTATCCATCACAGGGCTTTTGCCTTGTATCATAAGGTGTATAATTCATTTCCCAGCACACATTCCACACAGTACACTACAAATCCTATTGATACACATTGTTTAGGCTGTTCAAACAGATGATTCATTTGAACCAACAGTATCTGAGCCACTAATACACAAACTGGGACCAAGATGAATCAGCAGCAGAGGAGCCCACACCAAAACACACACTCACCTACCAAACATGTGTCTGCTATTAAATGACATGCAGTGTTAGCAGTGTGTGATACTCTCACAGCTGAGGAGGAGGGCAAAAGAATTAACTGTAATGACTCTATAATGTATGTTAGGTAATTCTGTGATTAGTTGGGTTTTCAGAAGGTGGCATGCTGTGCTTGCCTGGCCTTGACGTAACTAGTGGTGGTGAATGACAAAGAGAGCTGGTATTTCCTAAGCTAAGGAAGTAGAGGAAGTTCCCTATCAGTATCTGACAGAGACATAATGAAGATATACTGCAGCGCCATGTAGCAGTGTATTTAAAGGGTGTGGGACCCGCGAGCATGTCTTAGTACGATTCCTCCCTGTGGTGTTAATAATCAACTCTGTGAAATTTCCGGGCTGTTAAATTCCTGTTAGCTCCTGTTGAACACCATCTGTAAGAGATTTCACCAGATCCTTAGACAAAGAGTACTGTTGATGATCTCTCTCTGCCAGCTGCTAGCCTCCCTTTGTGTATCATGGAAACAGGCTAGGCTGATAACACACCACATGGCCCTTACACAGTAAATACGCAGAGCTCAAGCATATGTACTATGTGTTCACGCTGTGTACACATATTGTTCACATCCCCCCCTTTTTGTGTCATGGAAATACGTTTCTGATCTTTGAGCAAATGCGCACACACCTTTGCCACACTGAGAATAAACACATCCACACTTAATGTTGTGTGTACGGTAGCCCAGGGGACGATATCCTGTGTGTGTGCCACTGCTTTGTGTCAGTAATCTCAACGCAGGTGACGCATGTTTAAAGATCAGGGTCCCAGTGACGTCAGAGTCTCTGACCATGAAGAGGCCTGATTTAAACCCCTCCCTATCAGTCATCATACATATACACATGAAGAGGCAGCCTTTGTTTACTGGCTGGGGTTGATTATAGCAACGCTGGAAAGTGTCTATTTGGTTAGATGTCCCATTACGCTGCCAAATATTTGTTCATCTCTGCAAGGATGATAAGAATAAACCTAGAATATGTCCTGATTAAGGAGTCGGACTGTGGCACTGGAAAGAAAAAGAATATAACAGTGAGTAAGAAATGTTTTTCTCCCCCTCTGCTGTCTCTGGTTTTGGGCAGCAGAATGTCATATGTCTTGTCCATTTTATAAAGTGAGATGGATCATTTGGGCAGACCACCCAGAGCAGTCCTGGCTGTAATGGAACATTCATAACCCTCACTGGCCTCTGGTAACCTGGACAACCCACTCCTCCTCCTCCTCCTGCTCCTCCTGCTCCTGCTCCTCCTGCTCCCCCTTCCTCTCTGTGAGGAAAACATCAGACAAACACAGAAACACACACTAAGGCCCCAGATGCAAATGAAAGACAGGTTACCAAAGTAACCGCGGGAGTGGAGGGGAGTTGCTCTACTGACTCAGTCTACCTGTTCCATTTTTATAGCTTTGAGCATCCACTGAACTATTTTGAGCTGTCAACAGTGACATCGCACATAGGGTACATTCAATTAGAAGATGCCTCTGATAAACTCACCATGACAGGGGGGCAACACAGCCCGGTGGCCACACCTCCTCTGAATGATGTCATCTGTGGGATTTTCTTGCTGGATGCAAGCCAGTCCTGGTTTGATGAGAAATGATTGTGGCGGGAGCTCATATCTAAATGCCATTCTCTCAAGGATTGCATGGGGTGAAGCAAGTGGCATTTTGGTGTGGTGTGCAGCCAACTGCTGCTTGGAAGGAGAGAAATGCATGAAGGTAACACAGAGTGCAGTTGTTCCTTTGCCCTGTATTTCCCAGTATGCAGAATCCATAACTATCTTTTAAATTTTTTTCACTGTTCATTAAACAAGACATAACACTGACTTAATGTAATTTGAAAATACTTCCATTACTGAAATTCCTTTAATATGACTTCTCATCATGCATAGTGTTGTACTGTAGCGATTTCTGTCAGTTTGAGTTTTTTTACTAACCATACGTAGGAACTGCAGCTGCCAAAATGCAAAGTAGCTCAATTATTTGAAAAAAACAAACATAAATGACTATACCATTAAAAAAAAGACAGCCAGCTGTAACACCTGAACACTTGTTGTGATCGAGAGTGTGTGAAACCTAGCAAGAGAGCAAGCAGAGACGTCTAAACAGTTAGCTAAAAGCGATGGATAAATGGTTGAAATGTGGTTGTATGACGTAGACCTGACCAAACCGACCTATCCATCCATCATCGGCAACCACTTACCCCTGACGGGGTCACAGGGGGCTGGAGCCGATCCCAGCTGACATCGTCATGAGGCAGGATACACCCTGGACAGGACGCTAGTCTATCACAGGTCTGACACATAGAGACAGACAACCATTCAAGCTCACATTCACACCTATGAGCAAGTTACAGTCACCAATTAACCCAACAACTGTCTTTGGACTGAGGGAGGAAGCTGGAGAGCATGCAAACTCCACACAGAAGGGCCCCAGCTGTAACATGAAGGGTGGTGTTTGAGGGAAGAAGTTTCCTCATCTGTTCAATCTGCAATAACTGTCCATCTGCATTCTGCCAGATGTTTCTGAATTAGACTGCTAATAGACTACTCATGCTAGTAAGTAAATGATGGATCTACTCCACATACTGTATACTGTGTAGGTGGCAACTCTGACTTGTAAGAGCTAAGTATTGCAGCAACAAACCAAAGTTTGGGCAATGTCGCCCCCTTGTGGTTTTCAAATGCATTCACAGGGAATACATTTTTTTTCTTGGTTTTATAGATATTAATAAATATAGTGTGTGTGTGTGTGTGTGTGTGTGTGTGTGTGTGTGTGTGTGTGTGTGTGTGTGTGTGTGTGTGTGTGTGTGTGTGTGTGTGTGTGTGTGTGTGTGTGTGTGTGTGTGTGTGTGTGTGTGTGTGTGTGTGTGTGTGTGTGTGTGTGTGTGTGTGTGTGCAGGATACAGCAGGACAAGAGCGCTACCGCACCATCACGACAGCCTACTACAGAGGAGCCATGGGCTTCCTGCTCATGTATGACATCACAAACCAGGACTCCTTCAACGCAGTTCAGGACTGGTGAGTCGGACATTTTTAAACAGTTTGGTCTCTTGATACTAACTCCAGGAGATTCTGTTTATTATGTTGTAGATATCGTTTGTCATTTTGTTACATTATCTCAAAAACGAATCGAGGGTTGAATTAAACTTGGTGTGAAGTCAGCCATATACCACGGATTATCATTTTTTTGCAAGATTATTTTTCACTACGTTTCTACTAGAGATGCACTGATCCATTTTTATCCGATCCGGTCCGATACCTGATACCGATCTGATCCTACTGTTGAATGAATGAAGTGTGTACTGTTGTGGAAATAGATACTTCAATAAAGATCAACAAACAGGATCAGCTTTTTCTCCGTGGTTCATTTTGCCAAAGTATTTTCCTCTGCAGACAAAAATACGTTCATCACTACATCCTCACAAGTTAGAGTCTAGCAGGGAATGACGATATGTCAAATCTCACACAGTCTTTTAGTTAGAGGGACAGGACGCCAATAGCCCTGGTTGGGTGACGTCTTTAGACCAAACAAAAACATCCCTTAGACATTACAATTCTGAACATTCTGAACCTCTCTCATCACAAGGTCTCTAACACAGGGTCAAGATGCACAAATGTGCCAATATATCATCATGAGTTAGTTGTTTGCATTATCCATTAAGAATGTGAGACAGAGGAGACACTGAACTGTGTCTGACCTGATAAAACTATGATTATGAATTACAAATATCCAAAATTCCCACAACAGTACCTGTCCATGTGAGTGAAGACATCAGGTGTAACAAATTAACACAGATATAAATGGACTTAATATTATTTATTAACAAATAACAAAGTGTACATTAGCAGCAAAAAGAAAGAAATAACACTTCCATGTAAAGTGCACTGCAAACAGATATTTGAAACTGTAATATATAACCACGGTTGCAAACATAGAATTGAAGTGACTAGATCGCTGTAACTGTATTTCTGTTTATGATATTAATAAAAAAGAAATTAGCTAATTTGTCAATATCGGAGAGGATATTTGATCCAGGCATAGGATCAGTGCATCTCTAGTTCCTACAGATTTCACCAACTGTTCACTAAATGTGTAACATACTTAGATGACCTCACCGTAAAATATTTGCATTGGTTACCATATTCCACAGCATTTTCATACAAATGTACAGCTGAATGCAGACTCTTGCAGTGTGCATTGCAGTTGCAACCAAAATGAGATGACATGCACGCACCAAGTCAGAGTGATGCTGCAAATTTTGATGTCTTAGTTGTTTCCCATTAGTGGCACTACATACACTTTTAATGATAGTGCCAACCACCCTTTGGTCAATATTCTGTCAGTGTAGGAAATCTGATTTGTTTGATTCTATGTTGCCTTGAAGGACAGATAAATCATGGAGGGTCTGCATTTAAACGGGATCCAGGTTTTCTTACTGCTTTCAGCCATGTTGACGTGTGAAACTTTACGTGTCCTACAGGGCGACGCAGATCAAGACTTACTCGTGGGACAATGCTCAGGTGATCCTGGTTGGTAACAAGTGTGATCTGGAGGATGACAGGCTCGTACCCACAGAGGATGGCCAGAGACTGTCAGAGGAGCTAGGTAGAAATTCTTTTACGCACACAATTTTGTCTTTTTGTAAAACGTCTTCCTGCTAGCTCCTACAACAGGTATTCATGCATGTACAGTATTTATACGTACACTGTATTTGTTAGTAGTAAATTAAATTAAACCATGTTGCCCCCCCCCCCCCCTTAGGATTCCAGTTCTTTGAGGCCAGCGCCAAAGACAACATCAACGTGAAGCAGGTGTTTGAGCGTCTAGTGGACGTCATCTGTGAGAAGATGAACGAGAGCATGGAGGGAGACATCAACCTTGTATCCAACCACAGGAACCAGGCCCTTAAAGACTCGCCATCAGAGAGCCACGGGGGCTGTGCCTGCTAAACCATTTGTCCTCTTACCAACACAACACACACGCACACGCACACACAGACACAGACACTGATACTCCTTCCTTCTCTGTGCCTCGGTCATGTTAGGTGCCGCTCCTCTTCCCTCTCACTCCAGATGTGCCCAGCTCTGCTTTGTCCACAAAGCTCAGCTCGAACCAAAGGACAGCTAGCTGAGATCATCTTCATCAGCTCTGTCAGACCCTTCTCCCCCACAGGCCTGTCTCTCACGATTTTACCTTAAGAGGCCCACTTTCTGTCTGTTATCGACCCATCAGCTCTGTGGTGAGGTGATAGTTCACTAAAGTCTGCCCTGTGTTCTGTCCACCGCCCCTTCAACCGCCTTGACCACTGCTGCTACCTAAGGATTTGAAATGCACTGTTTCCAATACATATGTTCAGTGGCTTTCATTTTCAGAGTCAAATACTTATGCATATAGAGGTAGCTAAACTATAGCTTGAAGCTAGTCATGCCAAATAGTGTCTGCAGATGGCTATACTTTTGGTTGTTTTGTCTGAGATTCATACAGTAGCCCACATGTGCTTTGCTTTCAGTTTTGTACAGCCTACTCCAAATCATGTATGTCTCAAACAAAGCCATGTTGAGCTTTGTACGGCTTATGGGTATAGCTCGACATATTTGGAAATCTGTGTATTTGCTATCTTGTTGAGAGTAAGATGAGATGTTTGATACCCCTCTCATCTCTGTGTGCTAAATATGGAGCTACAGGCAGCAGCCGGTTAGCCTAGCTTAAAACCAAGACTTCTGCTGTGTCTCATTTCGGATACTTCCCCCAGTACATCTCGATGTAGTACACTGTGTACACCATTTACTCACTTAGGCGTGCGTGCATTTTGACAGGGTGGTGTTTGCATTTTGCACTTCCTGGAACTGCTTCTTCTACTTTTTAATGTTGAACTGCAAACAGACGGAGTATTACTGCCACATACTGTCTGCTGCTAAAATATCTACTAGCTGTTATAGTGGGACTCAGTGAATAAAACACATTTATGACTCACATTTGTATAGTAAGGTGTTCACCGTTTCAATCGCATCCGCTGCATCTTACTCACCCTCCATTTACACCAGTTTGAAAATAGATTGGTGGTTCCACAGCCGCCGCTACAGAGCAAAGATTGTGACCGGTGAGGGTGAGTAGTGTCCCACACTCACCTTTTTGACCGTTTGAGTGCACTATCCGGGTATTTGTGGTGCAGTTTCCATACGTAATCAGTATGCACTATGTACTCAAAATATTAAGTCTAAGGGTGGAAAGGCGTGATTTGAGACACAGCATTTGTTTTTTATGTATGGATAAACAAACAACAGATAATGTTCTTTGATTGTGTTACCTTTGGACTGAGCCATGCTAGCTGTTCCCCTTTGATTCCATTATTTTTTGCTAAGCTAAGCTACTGTAACTGGCTGCTGGCTGTAGCTTCATATTTAGCATACAGATGTGAATACGGTATCAGTTTTTAAGATCTCAGATTCCATCGAATGCTGAATACGCTCAGAATTTACATTGTCTCTAAATGTCTTCGTCAGAACAGCGCAGCCAAATTAAAATCAGTGGTGAAAATAAATATATGCCTTCATGTTGTTTGTCTGGGGATTCAGTCATTATCAGGGACTGATGATGCCTCGCCTACCATGAATGACTTCTCTGTTGTTAGATATTGAGATATACAGTGTGTATGACACTGTATGTCTTATCATCCATCACTTCTTATGAAGCTTAAGCATCAACCAATGTCCTTTGAAGCCTTTTCTTGTGCACTAATGCTGAGACAGCTTGAGGTGATGGTAATGCTGAATGTGGAGCTCTGTTCTTCTCACTTAGTCGTGAGTGCATGTTCCTCGTGTGAGGAAGTCGTTTAACACCAGTGACACTTGTACTTGTCACATGACCTGCCTCATGGCGTGTCCTCACTCACCCCTTTGTACCACTTCTTCTTTGACGCCTTCTCTTACACACGCATGCTTTCACCATGAGACACACACATACACGCACACACACACACACACACACCTCCCCTCCCCTAACTGCAATATGACAGAGCTGGCATGCCAAACCTTCTATGCTTAATAACTGAGTATTTACAAAGTGGTGAATTATTTCTTGTTGTTCCTGACATAATGACTGCTTTGTGGAAATGCAGCACTGTGTGTGTGTGTGTGTGTGTGTGTGTGTGTGTGTGTGTGTGTGTGTGTGTGTGTGTGTGTGTGTGTGTGTGTGTGTGTGTGTGTGTGTGTGTGTGTGTGTGTGTGTGTGTGTGTGTGTGTGTGTGTGTGTGTGTGTGTGTGTGTGTGTGTGTGTGTGTGTGTGTGTGTGTGTGTGTGTGTGTGTGTGTGTGTGTGTGTGTGCGAGCGAGCGTGTGTGCTTGCGTGCGTGCGTGCGTGTATAAGTTTAGGCCTCATTACTGTCATATCTCTTCTCATTGAGGTGATTAAAATATGTTTTATCATCATTCCACATTATGTTCTGTTGTCATCAGTTAAACTGTACATTAAATAGTTTTTTCTTTTTGTTCCTTTTCAACACATTTCACATTTCAGTATTGAATGGTCAACCTCACCCTGCTGAAAACTGTGTGCTGATTAACATTTAAAATTGAAGTGTCTTTGGATTGAAATCGAGAATGGAAAAAAAAACATGTTAAAAGACATTTATTTTGCTTTTATTTTCTGTTAATTTTCATTTAGCCATCCCTGTCAATGTGCCGTCAGTTAATACCCATAACCTCTGCACCGCGATAGGAGCCTTTCGTTGCCATGGCAAAGCCAGTCTGTCACAACTGGCGGTGGGACCTGTTATTGTATCAGCCTGTGGTCAGTTTTCTCTCCTGACAGTGTGTGCTGCTGAAAAGTGATAGTTTGACAGAACATATCGTCTTATCTGCACCACACTGTGCTTTGATGCATGGTTTCAACATTAGGAGGCGGTGTGTAAGACTCCTAACACTACATTTGTATTTCATCATTTGTGTACTGTGCAGGTTTGCTGTGTATTTAAATGGAATGAGGCATCAGAGAGCAAGTAATATCTGTGATAGTTATACTGAGGGAGCTTACAATGGTGACTGCTGCTTGGATGCATAATGAATGTGCTTAACTGTCCACTGATTTTTTTTTTTACTACTTTGTCCGGTATCTGCCATATTGAATAACTACTGACTCTGACGCTTTTGTACAAATAGGTCTGTAGCATCCAGAGCTGTCTGTCTGCGGTGTGTGCTTTCCCCCTTATGTTTATGGTCTATTTGTTTTTATGTGTTGCATTCCTGAGTGGTCACTCTCTAAAAGAGGGGAGATCAGATCATTGGATCCCTTTATTTTAGATTTGGAATGTGTTGAATGAAGCATTGTGGAGGAAAAAAAGCATCTTATAAAAAAGAATAAATTGAGTATGTTGAAACGTGTATGGAAATAAATAATATATTCATTACAAAAGGGAAAGTGTCATTGCCAATCATTTCCTTAGTTCCTTTTACAAACCAGTTACAGAGTTTTCAACATCACTTTCTTTGTGGTGACTGCAGCATCTAAAGAGTGATTTATGAGCCCCAAAGCATCAGGTTAGAGCTTTTTTTTCACGTTTTATCTGAAGAACCAGAGAAACCACACTCTGCCATTGTCCTCCACAACTACACATTTCCTCATCCATCCTGTCACCAAGGTCAGGAGGAAACAACTACCTTCCTTGTGCAGAGCCTCATACACTCTCAAACTGAACTTATCTGGAGTTAAATGTTCAGAATCAGAATCGTCTTTATTGTCATTATGTACAATGGAATTACGTGTGGCCTCCTCTCTTAACCCATTAAGACCAGAAGCTTTTTAATGGAAATCCACTGCTAGGCAACAGCCTTGGTCCATGTTAACTTCCTGTCAGCTGAAGTCAACCACACAAACTGCAACAGGAATGAAACTGGACACATTTAGAATGTTTATGTTTACAACTTTGAAAAGGTCTATCGGTTGTGACGTCTGTGTGTATATACCTTTAAGATCGGATGTGACGTCTATGTGTACCTTTAAGATCGGATATGATGTCTGAGTGTATAAAGCTTTAAGATCGGATGTGATGTCTGCGTGTTTATACCTTTAAGATCAGATTGGATGTGATGTCTGTGTGTATATACCTTTAAGATCAGATTGGATGTGATGTCTGTGTGTATGTACCTTTAAGATCAGATTGGATGTGATGTCTGCGTGTTTATACCTTTAAGATCAGATTGGATGTGATGTCTGCCTGTATATACCTTTAAGATCAGATTGAATGTGATGTCTGCGTGTATATACCTTTAAGATCAGATTGGATGTGATGTCTGTGTGTATATACCTTTAAGATCAGATTGGATGTGATGTCTGTGTGTATATACCTTTAAGATCAGATTGGATGTGATGTCTGCCTGTATATACCTTTAAGATCAGATTGAATGTGATGTCTGCGTGTCTATAGCTTTAAGCCTGTATGTACCTTTTAAGATCGTGTATGATGTCTGCGTGTTTTGGATGATTATGTCTTAAGATGGTGACCAATGAGAAATGCAAAGCAATTAATGTAATACACGTGAAGAAAACGGAAGGGGAAAAAAAACTAAACAAAAACTAATAACTTTGCACCTCCACACAGGAGGATCCGACATAAAGGCAGACTACAACATTAATGACAACAATCCGACCATGACCCAGAATATAATGTTGACATTCTGTGCAGTTTTTTAGAAAACCCTCAGGCTTTGGAAGGTTCTTTTCAAACAATGCTCATAGAGTGTATTTTCCCAGGTGTCTTAATGGGTTAAACATATCAAAACAATAGATGAAATCAGAATAGGAACAGAAGCTGAGACCGTCAGTAAGCAGCAGTTAACACTGTTCACTGTGGCTGAAAAGGATGTGGAGCAGAATTGAACCAGGCTTCATCAAATGTGTCCTCATCTGCAGCTGAATGTCGTCATGTGAGTGAAATGCAGCTTCTCTTTGCATCAGCACCCGCTTCTCTGGGGTCAGGCTTTCTTGTCTCCCTTCTTATGATGCAAAGAGCCGCTGAATTTCATTTAAACTGACGGGGAGGGGCTGCTGCGCCCCCTCCCCCCGCTCCACTTATCACGGGTGAAGAAACAGCGGTGTCTGCAGCGCTGATAATGCCGGTCAAACGAAGAAAACATGTGGGTGCAGTGAGTAGATAAGAAACCGTTTAGGTCTGCTTTTTAGGTGTGTGAGTACTCTGCGGTTTCCGTTACATGGGCACATGCAGGGATTACGTTGGCCCGGGGCCAGCCAGGAACTGGGCTCCGTCTCCTCACACCGCCCCATGAAACGGGTCCGCTTCAGCCCCCGGCCTGGACTACAGGCTCTCCCCATCGACACAGGTGCTCAGACGCATTTTCAACATATCTTTATTGTGTTTTGTTTTCTTGCAACAACATCCAACAATCTAAACATATGGCATCAATACAAAATAATAATGAAAATATTAATGATACAGAAAAGGTAAATGATTGAAATGCCCCAGTAAAATAAATAAATAAATATAAAGATAAATTAAACCAACAAATTCGTCAACAAATTGCTGAGCAATAAATGATCAAATAAATCAATAAAAAGAGTCCTCTAAAAATAATAACAATATTATCAATAAATCTAAATAATAATATTCTTAGTAAAGGTTACATCGTGCACTCCCAACATCAAATTAAATATTGTCATTATCTCATTCTCTCACTGCCTCCTCCCTATCTCACTAATATCTTCCAAATGTCATCAAATTCAGAAGCTTTCTTTATAACAATATATGTCAATTGTAAAGGGACAAACTCGCTGTTAAGTTAGTCAACCAGTGGTTTAAAGAGGGGCAGTCAACTTTCTTCCAACATAATGCAATACAGCGTTTGACCTGCAGTAAACAAAGGCCATCCGTTGTTCTTTCTTTGCAAGATAAAGGACAGTCATCTGGGTAAATCCCTAAAATACAGAACTTAGGGCACAGAGGGACAGGGGAAGTTGTGATTTGAGAGATATACTCTTACACTGAGCTCCCGAATGTTTGAATATCTTCACATTTCCATAAACAGTGAAATAATGTGCTATGGTGATTGTTAAACGTATAACATAGATCCAGTATAGTAGAATCTAAGTTATTTAATTATATAGAAGGAATATGTCCGCATTATCCAACTCGATGATATCATTCTCAATCAAGTGTTGATGGTTTGAGTATGTGTTTTGTGTTTAACATATTTACTCCATTCACTGAGTGAAAAGCTCAGACATTTTTAATATATATTATATTAAGATAATACAATTATTCCCATTAGTTATTATCTCTATGCGCCAATATTCCTCGTGCCCCCTCTATCTATCTATCTATCTATCTATCTATCTATCTATCTATCTATCTATCTATCTATCTATCTATCTATCTATCTAGCTCTTCGTTTGCGCGCTTTTACGCACGACCCAGGTTCGCGTCCTCACTCTCCGCAGAAGCAGAAACAAGTCGTAAACATCAATGACCGCTTTATTCCCGCCCGTAAACAAGAACGTGAAACGCTCTGTGAGAGTGCTCTCGCCCCACCTCTCCTTCACTCACTTTTGGAGAAAGTAAACAGCTCGTCTCATCGCACCTTATCGCTCCCCAGCAGGCGCGCACCCGCTTTGCTCTACCCATGGTATCTAAACAAAAAACAAGCTTCCCCCCTGCGAGAGCTGCAGCAGACGCGTTAGTAGCAGGTTGTTTTCTCGGTATGCCGGTGGGCAACAAAAGGCCAAAGTCTTTCCCAGAGAAGACAAAAGGATGATATGCGGTCACCTGAGCCGATTGTGGGCGCTTTACGTGATACTCTGCGCCCTGCGAAAAGCGTCCATCGTCCAGGGCGCACGAGATTTTGAAAAAAGTAAGACAACTTTTTTTTTTATTGTCACCCGTTAGAATAAAAGGTAACCGTTTACAGTAGAACAGAGGCAATATCTGCTAGATTAAAAAACAAACTCGGAACTACCTCTCATATAATTAGTTGAACACGCCACGTTATTTCTTTCGATTTAATTATGGAGATCGTATTTCAGTTTTATTCAATTCAATGTGATTGATTGTGCAAAATCATAACTAATGTTATCTAAATTTACTTTGCATAGAAAGTAGGTATAGACCACGCTCTGACTTACTTATGATTTACAGAGACCCAACAATTCCATTGGCTTACTATAACACAATGACGTCTATGTCTATGATGATGATGATGATAATAGTAATAAGCAAAAAGTCAAAGCTTTTGTCTCTTCACACACTTGTCTGGCCACCTCCTCAGTGTCTATGCTGCTGAAAGAGGAACCAGAAAACCCCAAGTGCTTCGCTGAAAGCAAGAAGGACTTCACGTGCTTCTGGGAGGAGGATGAGGAGAGGGCCAGCTCCTTGGATCAGTACTCTTTCACATACACATACCAGTAGGTCACAGTCACAATAGGACAGTGCAGAACAACAAGCAATGTGGTGTCCAATCTGGCCATTATACTGTAGTTCAAAACTGGCTTTCTTTGTACTTTACTTTTCTTTTTTTCTACAGCAGCCAGTAGGTTACATATCCAGGTTAATAAACATTCATTGAACTGTTTTTACAGACTGTTTTAGGAGCCTGATATTAAATAAAAAGTCAATATATCAGTCTAGATCACTGGTTCTTAAACTGTGGTTCTGGGACCGCTGGTGGTACTCAAGCTCTCTCTGGTGGTACTTGAAGGAATCTCCAAAATAAAAAAGGAAACATTATTACTAAATTAATATAATTCTAAGAAAATACTTTTAAGATCAAGACAGCATTTCCTGTCATATCTTTGTTTCAGTATCAGCCTGTTATGTAGTCATGTTTGTGAGTTACGAGCTGAACAGTGATGGTAAGAGTGAGCAGAGGTCAAATGATTGGTTTGAAAATGCTGATGTCAGCTCTGATGCTAACTCTTCCTACAGCGTGGCTGTGGCTGAAGACAGTCACCAATAAATAATCTTCTGATCAGGAGTAAACCTTCCTGTCCGTAGCTGAATAGTGTCGTATTTGTGTTCTGTATTTGAACATTAGACTTAGCGGTGGGACTCGAGAGCCTGATTTTAACTGAGGAGGTGCGTCATGTACAAAGTTTAAGAACCACTGATCTAGATACATGAAAACAATTGTACCATTCAACATAGTGCAGAATTCATAGTGGCCTTTTCATGTATGTGAACTACAGAAAAGGACTTTTGAAATGAATTATGTTAACTTCTTTCATTCTCTATTTTGTTGGATATACTGCATTGTCTTTTGTTAATTTTTTTTTTGTTCTTGTTTTTATTTTGTTTGTTGAATTTTACAAATTCAAGAAAGAAATCTCCTTTGCCTGAACCGACAGCGCTTCTGTCTTCCTTTGTCCCGAGCAGGAATGAAAACAGCCACAGGTGCCCGCTGAGAGCCCTCCCTATAGCAGGTGGGAAGAAGCTGTTCATCTGCCATCTGAACCGAACCCAGATGTTTGTCAAAATGGACATACGAGTTAATCGGGAGGGAATACTGTTCCACAATCGCAGCCTTCTCATCGAGCTTTCCTGTAAGTTTTTTCACTGCACCCTGTGCCACTGCCTTAACTAAACACCACAGAGGAGCGCATTCGTAGGGTCTGTATGAGAAGGACGGATTACAGCCATTTTCATTGACAAATCCAAATAAATGCTAATGCTGCTGTGTATCTGCTGGATGTGTAAATAATCAGGCTGTTTGTACATATACATATGTAATCTATGTCTTTTTTACTGTAGAAATGACATTAGAGATCATACGACCCCATTGATGAGTATATGTTGTAGTGATAGGCCGATATATTGGCCTTATGTTTTTTAGGTGTATCAGCTGATGCACGCTGCTGCATTCACCGATTTTCTTTAAAGATTATTTTTTTAGCAGTTTTCAAGCCTTTTTTATAGGACGGACAGGAAATGGGGTGAGAGACAGAGGGGGAGACATGCAGCAAAGAGCCGCAGGTCAGAGTCGCTGCCTCGAGGACCTTCAGCCTCTTTACATGGGGCGACTGGTCTAACCACTGAGCCACCAGCCGCCCCCGCTCACAGGCAGCTCCATGTTGCTGGAGACGCCTTTTTTAAGTTCAATGAACGTTCCTTTTTTTAAAAACTGAGACTCATAACTTTTGTTATCATCACTGTGTATTTTTTATGATGTAAATTGAGGGAGCAAAGTAGTATCGGCTCCAAATATCGGCTCAAGAACATTAGCAGTCTGTATCTGTCCTCAGCTGTAGCTGAAAAAAAAAAGAAACGGTATCGGCATCGGTCCTAACAAATCCATATGATCAATCCCTAATAGGTTTAAATAATAGACAACTGTTTGCTAACAGGTTCATAATCTTAAAAGGGTTATAATATATCAGTGCTTGTTTCCTCTGCCCCAAACCGTGGCCAAACAATAAGTTGTTTAATCAATATGCAATTGTACCATACATGCGACATGTGTATGGCTTTATCCCAGTGCTGTTCATGAGCAAGACTAGGCTCAGAACCCTCCCTTACAAGCTGCCTCCTGTCTATCTGATCGGCAGTTCTTCTGGACCCCCTGGCTAACGTGACGGTGAGTGGCACGGGTCAGCAGGGCCAGCTAAACGTCAGCTGGGTGCCTCCTTCTCTCAAGTACATGGACGACAGCATGATGTACGAGGTCAGCTACACTACGGCGGACAGCCACGTGGGGCAGGTATGTTGGTTATTTTAATACCCTGCATGACCTCACTATGTTAGAGCAGTGGTTCTCAAACTTTGTACATGATGTACCACCTCAGTTGAAATCAGGCTCTCTCAAGTCCCACCACTGAGACCAATGTTTAGGACAAAGGCTTATTCCTAATCAGAAGAGTATTTATTGGTGACTGAAGGGGTAGCATCAGAACCGACATCAGGTCAAGTCAAATTTTATTTATATAGCACATGAAAGTGGTAAGTGCAGTAAACATAGGAATGACAAGAGAGATTCAATGTAAAAGAGAGAACATTTAGAGGGTAACCAGGGGGCACTAAGCGCTGGCACTGGCACTTAACGGACATGTCAGTGTTTTCACACCAATCATTTTACCCCTGCTTACTATCTTGCCCTCACAGTTTAGCTCATAACGCGTGAGCATGACAACGTAATAGGCTGATACTGAAACAGGGAACAGGAACAGGACAGGAAAACTAAACTTATTTTAAATTACATTTCATGGATCTTAATAATGTAAGTATTTTCTTAGTGTTATATTAATTTAGTAATTAATGTCTCCTTTTTTTTATTTTGGAGATTCCATCATGCACCAC
Organism: Echiichthys vipera; assembly: GCF_963691815.1. Classification (NCBI taxonomy): domain Eukaryota; kingdom Metazoa; phylum Chordata; class Actinopteri; order Perciformes; family Trachinidae; genus Echiichthys; species Echiichthys vipera. Next base: position 24,895,967 of record NC_139842.1, read on the forward strand.
CAGAGAGAGCTTGAGCACCACCAGTGGCCCAAGTACCACAGTTTGAGAACCAGTGTGTTAGAGGTTGAACAAAGCTTTGATCAACAGGGCTGCTGAATTGTATTGGCCCATATGGACCTGTAATGATGAGCAGAGGACTGTTTTGCAGGTAGAGGTGGTACGAGCCAGCTCAGAGTTGATCCTGAGAGGCCTGCAGCCAGGCACAAAGTACAAGGTGCGAGTGCGTGTAAAACTGGATGGGATTACCTACGGCGGCTATTGGAGTGCCTGGAGTGATCCAGTGTTCATGGAAACAATGCCTGCAGGTGAGTGTTCATTCACATATACAACACAAAAATACGTCACATATTCAGAGCAGCACAGACACCTCTTGAAAGGGAACGTGTAGTACCAGATTGTTTTGCTTAGTTTGTTACCAATGCAAAGTATGTTTTTTGATCATTCTGTGCCTCCTCCAGAACCTGACCTACTCATCATGTCCCTGACTCTGATCATCTCTTTCGTCCTCATTATGCTGTCTCTCACCATGCTCCTGTCCCATCGAAGGTCAGATAACAGGCAACACAACAACGGTTGCTTCTCTCTGGATCTTACACTACTGATTAATGGAAAAAGACAAATGTAGAACTATATTTTTCAATATCTCTGCTCATTTTAGGTTTGTAATAAAGAAGATTTGGCCGACTATTCCAACTCCTGACAGCAAGTTCCAAGGCCTGTTTACTGTTTATGGTGGAGACTTTCAGGTAAGACGTTCACATCCAAGGTAGAGGCTCCGAAAAGCTGTACAAAGGTACAAGGCTGGTTTGTGCTAAATGCTAACATCAGCACGTTGTTCTTTTTTGTCTTAGTGGGCTAGCATGCTAACATTATGCTATTTAGTCATGAACTAAAAGACTGGACATATTGATAAACTGTCCTGATTGCATCTAGTTGAGATATTTTACTCAACACCACAAATGTAAACCACATGACATTATAGGAAAACAGGAGGGTGCCCTCTTGTGTCAGAAAATGAAGTCAGAGCCAAAGATCTTTACAGAGCAGCCATAATCCTTTGTTGTGTTTTTGTGTAGGAATGGTTAGGGCAGACCAATGGAGGCATATGGTTGACTCCAGCTTTCTACTACTCAGAGGAATGCCCTTCTCCTCTGGAAGTCCTGTCAGAGCTCAGCACTTGCCCCGCCCTGCCTTTCCCGCCTCTGCCTCCCAAAACCTCCAGAGCTTTGACCACAGGCAGAAACGAAGACAAGGATGTAAAGACAGGGCTGGACGAGAGAGAGCCGTTGGAGAGGGATGATTCTGCTCCGACAGAGCGATGTAGAGCCACACAACACAACCACTGGCTGATGGACCGCTTACGGGCGCTCCACCAGAACCCAGTGCCCTGCTCCCAGTCCTCTCTGCTGGAGTCGCAAGACGCTTACGTTACCCTCAGTGCCAACAACCACAGTGAAGACGATCAGCTGGACGACGTTTTGGAGGAGACCTTACCCCTTGAGGTGCTTTTCGCCTCCAGAAAGACAGTGTTGTGTGAATCTCACTCAGACCTGGGATCCGTGCAGCAGAGCTCCGGGTCGGGTCGTCTTTCATCACAGTCCAGCTTTGAGTACCCAAACCACGCCTGGATGCCCAAAGGCCCTGGGTACACCTACATGGCAGTGGCAGACTCCGGGGTCTCTATGGATTACAGTCCCATGAGCAGAGTAGACGACATTGGAAAAGTGGGTTTATACGCCAATGATTACAAAAACGACATCCCTGCTCATAGAAGACCCTTCCTATTAAATCAGCACCCCTTCCATTGTGACGGCTGAGAGGGAGCACAGCCTGACAGGCTGCACATGGTCAGAGCTCTGAAGCAGGTTCAGTAAAGCGTTTTTGGATCTTCACCTAAAGCTACATAGCCTCTCAAACTGTTAAGAAAGGTGTACCAAGGATTTGTGAGCAGACAGAGAAGCTTTAAGTGAAAGCTAAAGGACTCAAGAAGAGAAAGCCTGCTGGATGTACGTACATCATTTCTACCACTGATACCAGTGCAAATGTCTGCATGCTGATCTGTAAGTATCCTATCCTGTAGATCAGCAGGAATGTTTTATAATTCACCTAAAATTCAAGTTGAGGGAGTGAAATCCTTGGGTGATTTATTCATATTTCAAATGTTTGAAGAGTTGTTCCAAACGGACTCCAGTATCAGAAATGCCTTCAGTACTGCCTAAAACGCTGGTTTCTGTATTGGTGAGTATAGGGAGTCTATGCATCAATCCAATCCCATGTAATTTAGCCCCAAGCAAAAGCTACTTTAAAGTAGTCTTTAAAGTCTATTTGTTCTTTTTCTTTTATGACTGATTGTCAAACTTTATAATGAAAGAAAGTTCTCTGAAATTCCTTTTCTGTATTTGTTTATGTTTCACAAAGGGTTGAAGTGCATTAGCCAGGCCAGACAACAATGAAAGTAAGCATATCACATCCTGAAATGGAAGACTGAACAATACAGACCCAATATCTGTTCTGTTAATGTGTGTTAAATAGGGCTGCTGGTATTCCATAGTTTTGTATCGTCAACAAATCCTGCAAACAACTGCTGTCTATGTAACAAAGCCTGATATAACTTCTCCTCTCTCTAATCATAATTCCCATTCCATCCATCCCATACAGGATAACATGAAAAGCATAGGCACAATAGTGTTAAATGCTAATGCATAGCATGCAGATGTTTATCAGGGTGAATGATAAACATGTACCCCATCTTAGTTTTACCATCAGAGTTTACAGTGTAAGCATGCTAACAATAGCTAATTATCACTGAATGCAACGCGCAGCTAAGGCTGATGGGAATGTCATGTCTGCAGGTATTTGGTCATAAACTAAAGTAATGCACAGATTAGAAATTCGACCTGATGATGGTAGTTGATGCAACATTTCATCCTCTTGGGACGCTGAATGTTTGTCCATATTTCATGGCAGTTCAGAGAGGAGATATTTAGATCTGGACCAAAGTGTGGACCAGATCAACACTTCTATTCTTAGAAACATGCCACTAAAATTGTTAAAAACATGAACTCAAATTGTTAAAAAAAATATTAAAACATGAATTGCACTGCGACATGCTCCTTTATTACAGTGGACATGGGTACTGTGGGTTATTTTAGGTAAACTCACATACACCATCACAGTACCACACTCGCAAAACAGTCCCCCAAAAATGTAGCATTTACTCTTGTTTAGCTAACATTTGCTATACAATAGTGTCCAGCTATGTTAGGAAAATTCAGTTTATTTGTGACCCATTCGAAAGATTTCCGTCTTCATTAAGAACCAATGGGCTTCAGGTTGACAGGGTAGGAAAGTCAGAAGGTATTGAGAAAGATCGAAGAACACTTGGTTTGGGGATTCGTTGACAATTACAAAACAACTTCTTCTGAACCCTGCAGCCATTATGTCAATGTAATTTCCACTGTACTCACTGTATTTGTAAATAATATGATGATTTTTGTATTTTACCACTAATGCAGATTCCTGGAACAAATGAAGTATAATTAGTACTACTGTAGATAATATTAATTTTCATAATAGTAGCTCTTAGTGTCTTTCTTGTCATGTTTAAGTTGTGTTTTAGTCACTGCTGCCACATAAAGAGCAGAACATGTACATGTAATATAATTGATGTTTCTATTAAATACATTTCAATTCATCCCAGTTTTAAAATCAAACTGAATCATTTCAATATTTTTTTAAGCTTGTTTGTTTTTATGGCTAAGGATAAAATATTAGACCTGAAATTTTAGCTACTTTAAAGGATATAAGACATTTTTCAGTGTGTTTACTTCGATTTTTTGACTTGACGTCTATTTTTTATTAAAGAAAATACAACCAACTGGCTGTCTGGCAATTACATTTGTTAATATTGTTTTAGATGTGTGGTACACATATTATTTAGGCTTTTTTTTTTTTAAGAGAAAATAGGTGTACTGTTGACTTACAAATAGAGTCATATTTTGTTCCATGTTTTTCTTTTTCAGAAACATGCAACTTAATATCATTCATTCATCTTCAATCTCTTGTCCCTGTCGGGGTCTCGGGGGGGCTAGAGCCGATCCCAGCTGACATCGGGCGCATCAGGACGCCAGTCTATCACAGGACACATAGAGACAAACAGAGACAGACAACCATTCACACCTACGGGCAATTTAGAGTCATCAATTCTGTACTAAAATGATATAGTAATTATATACTGTATGTCGTCGGATTTGTACTGTATGTATATATGCCACTTCAGTTCCTTGACACATGTGTGACACGCATGTAAATCACTCATATGTATTAAATCAGTGGTTCTCATCCCCAGATGATTAAGGGGATACGAAAACATTTAATGCTTTACATTAAAATATATGTTTATTTTGTTGTAAAGTCTATTTGTCTGGTCTTTTGTCACAAAAAAATGTTTCTTTGTGTAAGCCGGGGCCCTGAGCCAAAAATATTGGTAACCACTATTCAATTTAAAACAAGCCCATTCCTCAATGTCTACGTACATGTTTTCATCGTGTAAAGTTTTCTTCATTTCTTTGACAAAGCCTTGTGTCATTTAGAATGTCAACTCATATAATGGTGTTCATCTGCAGTCACTGGGGTCCTGTTAGCTGACATGTGAGAGGGTAAAGATTACACCATGCTGTATCAGAGATAAGGCAACAGTTTGTTGGAAGATCAGTCTGACAGAGGAGTCATGATGGTCAAAGCAAAAGCAAGAACTGCACTGATGAATGACTGGAAAGGCATTGTTCAAAAAACACTTTACTCATGAGAGAAGGATCGGAACACAGAAGATGAAGCGTAACAGTGACACAGGCTGCATCCAAACTACTAAATTTTCATTCAAAAACAATCTCTGTCCAAACAAGCGTTTTAGCTCCTTATCAGAAATCCTCTGCGGACACATACTGCGTGCTGTGTACTGTGCACAATGCACTTGCTGGTGTAAACAGGAAGCAGCTTTTCTAACACGTGTTAGAAATCATGGATGTATATGTTGAAAATACAGAAAATACTTCAGAGGAAGAACAACAATGGTGAAAAGTAAGAGCAGAGATTTATTTGTTGGACAAGACAGAGAGAAGGAGCACCCACACAACAAGTCTGAAATCACAAAAGGTCTTTCAGCCTCAGTCTCTGTCAGTCATCTTTTCCAAATGTCTCTGTTTCTGCCCGTCCAGACTAGTTTTCAAACTAAAACGGGCTCAGCTGCATTTCCAAACACCTCTGTTTTAAAGGCAGGTAGAAAAATATATACAATTTTAAACAAAAATGTAGTAGGGTGGATGTAGTACAGTACATCCTCATCCTCACTGTAAATACTGTACCCAAGTGATACAATTTAAATGCAGGGGAACTAAAAAATGAGCCTTTTCTCTGAACAATACTCACTGAGTGAACAATTCAACCTTCAATTTCTCCCCCGCTGATAAAATGTTTTGGACAAACGTTTTCAAACCAACTTAAACTCCATTAAACCATCAGTGGAAATGAACAGCTGCCACTCCTGGACTACAGCTGGCCTGTCCTCACAGTCTTTGGTACAAGAGGCCTCTGTAATGCCTGTCCCAGAGAGGTAAATGTGCCACACCTCCTGCAGTCCAGCTGCTGCAGCTTCATAGCTCTTGTCTTGGTCCAGAGTACAGCGTACCTGGAAATAGCGATCCAGAACATCAAGGATGGGATCTGTGGCAGAGGCCTCCCCACTGGCCTGCCCCGAGTCCACTTCTGACTGGAAAGAGGCGATGATGCGGCAGGGGGCCGAGCTCGAGCAATGTTGTCTAAGGAGTTTAGTGAGGAAGGCAGCGCTGTCGCACAGCAGCGCAGATAGGTGTGCAGCACTGGACTGCTCTCCTGGGTGATATCCGCTGTGGCTGTTGCCTTCAGGACCACACAGGTAGCCCTCCAGCCTGTCAACTATGATCAGTGAAGGAGGTGTGGGAGACGTGTTGGGGGACTCGTGAAGGCTGGCCACCTGATGCAGCAGCTCCTCCACTGTCCTAGGATAGGAAAACTTGATTTTCTGTGAAAATAAATTATACTTTTTTTAACAGACAGGTGCTGAATGAGCTCAGTTTAGTTTAGTTTATTAGGATCCCCATTAGCTGCAGCAAATGCTGCCGCTATTCTTCCTGGGGTCCAACACATGCATACAATTATAATAATGCATCATAACAAAAATAAAATAAAAATAAATTTAAATTAGAACATACAAAACAAAACAACATTACTGTAAATGTACAGACAGTAATTTTAGCCATGCAAATGATATAAGTGACCCTTCAATATTATACTATAAGCCGTGTTTTAAATCACATTACATATTCATAATCATATCAGTACCAACACTCAATATCACATATTTATACTATAGATACATGATATTACTATAATATATTCCATATCGATACCAATATTATAATATATATCATGATTATATCAATATCTCATAATCTACACCCGCTGGTCAGAAATGTGATGTAGTCTGTGATAAATCAACGAATAGGGGAATATGCAATCGATCATAGCCCAAGCTGATGTCTTATTAGTAATGATAATAATACACTTGATAGCAACTTTATAACATGAAATATATAATGTACACATAGTGTGAGAGTAAGTGATGGGTGTACCTTCAGACTCTGTGGGCTCAGGCTGGGGACACACTTTTGCAGAGACACCGGAAGGCTCTGAATTTGTGTTTGGGTGAAGAACACCACCCTCACCCCCATCTCTGAGGCAGCTGTCACGGCCGCCAGCAGCAGCACGGAGCGGCTGATGGTGGTGTCTCCGACCACCAGCGTGTTGCAGGTTGTTGGTGATGGAGGGGCGACCGTTTGCTCCTTCCTCACATCTGTTTGTGACGTAAAAGTCCGAAACACAAGTGTCAAAATGTCTGTCATGGCTGACACTCAGAATCCACACACAAATGCTGTAGTTCTGTCGCCTGATAACGGGGTGCACGCTGAAGTTTCCCGCCTCTGTTTACATGTCGCACATTGGTGTTCGAGCTGCTGCAGTCCGTGTGAAAAACAGTGTTTCTGAACCGTTCCGCTGCCGCCACGGTTCTCGGTGTACACAGTTATTATATTTCTCTGAGTATTTAAACAGACATTCACTATACAGGTTCACAACCGTGTCCCGTGAAAGTTAACAACCCCCATGTTTTGCGGAAACAGCCTGAAGAGGCGTCTGTATCAGGGCTTCCCGTTAAGTCTGACAGCTTCCGGGATGCCGGCTAATCACAACAGCAGCAGCTGTTACGGCCAAGATGGCGCACAGCCTGGCAGAGTTGGAAGTTTCCCTGGACACTGAGCAAGCTTCGTACCAGGAGAAAGGTCTGTTGAGGCGTTGTAGAGGACGACCCAGACTCACAGACTCTGACCGAGCACAGAGGCGTCTTGAATCCCGAAAGAAGTACGATGTGAGGAGGGTGTATCTGGGAGAGTCGCACAAGCTGTGGAGTGAGCTCCGCAGGAGGACCAGCCTGAGTGATGCTGGACTGGCAGAGTATCTGATCCTGCTCAACTCCACCTATGGAGACAAGTACCAGCAGGAATACTGCGGGTAAGCCCGCTCAATGCGATGTCCTCTTTATTTGATACACTCTAAGGTTTCCTAACCAGGCCGTGCACGTCTTTATCATAAAGGTCTGCTGCAATGTTATTAGCTATAACACTATTATGATAGCTCTATTCTGTCAGCCATGATTCTTTTCTTTTATGGCTGTTTCAGCTTCATTGAGTAGCTGTTTTATTCTGCTTTACCTGACCAGTCATTGTCCAACTTACTGCATTACAGGAAGAAGATTGCCCCAGAATTCTCAGTAAATCCGAAAAAAGGTGAGTGCCATTGACTGATGGGCATGTGTTCAATCAGTCACTTAGCTTAAAGTGGGATTATTACAGTGTCCGTTTGAAATATCCAGGTAGTTTATATTTGAGCAACTAGTTTGATCAGTAATTTCATCTTTTCAGCCTGAAATCTGCTTCTTTATACTTCAAATGTATGTTTATGTACATTTCACAAAGATCAACTACTAATGTTGCTTCAGTAATAACTACTGCAATAGACAACGGCAAAGCACCATGTTAAGAGAATAAATACATGAAGCTTGAGGAATGACAAGGAAAAAAATCAATATTAGGAGATACTAAGTCAAAGTTAGGAGGTAGTAAGTCATTTTTAAAGTCACAACTACAACATAATAAGTAGACCAACTAATCACCCAGGTTTATTAATGGACGGGAGTAGCTTGGTCCTTTTGATCCAGAGTGTTGCTGTACAGAGTGTGGACTGGCAGCTGGAGAAGGGCCTGTTCACCTCCTGAGCACTGCCATAGAAATGAGCAGTTTGGAGGTTCGGTGTCTTGCTCAAGGCAAGACGCCGAACCTCCAAACTGCTCCATGGTTAACCCTGTGCTACTCACTCAACGCCCTAGTGGCCATAGCCAAAATGCATGTAGGGATTTAAATATGACCTACACTGGATATCAAAATTAGAGAACAAATTATAAATACTTGATTTATGCTGAAATATTGTTATTTTTTATTGTTCATAATTTGATAGAATATCCTCTGTGTCTATACCACTGCTGTACTAGCATGTTTTTTAAATAACCAAGGGACTTCACCAAAAAAAAATTGTGAAACAAACAGTGATCAACACTAGAGAACAGTAACCACTGTGTCAGAAGAGAAGATTTCAACAATGTTTTCTTCTCTAGGATTCAAAAATGAACAGGAAGTGTAGAGGCCACAGCTTTGAATGACTTCAGCACAGACTTTTGTTGTTTCCCAGGCAGGAAGGAGTGTGTGTCCAGTCTCCAGAGCTTGGTGTGTTGGTACCAGGACCACTCCTGCTCCTGCCCCCACGAGCCCCAGCTCAGAGCCCTGGAACCCCAGCCAAACTTCTCCACCGCTGCTATCTGGCAATGTGATTCCAACCACTCATTTGTGCAATACCTTTTCTCACCACCGAGGGAGGCCAGTGACTCTGAACATGAAGAGGAAGCGGAGGGAGAGTACGATGAAGAGGTTGCCGCAAAAACAGATGTGCCCGTTGCTAAAGGTGTAGTGAGCCGGAAGAGAAGGAAGGAGGCTCACAAACATTTCAAAGGTGCAGAAAGATAACTTTGTTCTTTGACTCCTTTGGGCGGTTTTCACTTTCACTGTTGATATTACGAGTAGTAACATGTTTATCAGCATCTGGTAAATCCTGAACAAGCTCTTTTTATTTATCTGCTTTTCTTTTTTTGTGACAAACTTTTTATTGGTTTTCGACTCCACTGACTCCAACAAGGTTTCACAGTATACAGACATATATTTAAATATACAGATTATACGTACAGAAATGAATGGGAGCAAGGAGCTATCCTCTTGCCCGCCCCTCTCACCATTTCACGCATATCTTAGATAACATTATTCATTATTTGTTTGCAATCGTAGTTCATCTTTTTACAGACAATATCATAATTGTACACAGAGCTAGGTATTCAGCCTCTCATACCTGCCCTTCCACATATCAAAATACATGTTCATACAGATGTATATGTATATAACAAATAATCAATTATAACAAAGTGATACCACAACCACAAAAAACAACCAAAAAACAAATAAGCAACAAAACCCCTTCTGTTCTCATTCCATTACATCCCCTTACATAAACACATATATATATATATATATATTTACATAATAATAATAATTTACAGATGCAGTTGACAGTTCTAAGACTAATATACTTTGAACGGAGGATATCCGTTGATTGAGAAAGTGTGTGGGGCATCATCTGTAACAAGGAGTTTATTGACTGCGGTTAAGCCAGCAAAACAACCTACTCTGATAATTGAATATATTAAGAAAAATTCACCGTAGTTCAGTAGTACAGTGTTTGGGAGGCACAGTGCCTGGACCTTAGTGAGAATGGATACTATGTCAATGACTTCGACTGGAGTACGCTCAAAAAATGTGTACATATATGCCAGTAGTCATTGATTACTCAGAAAGCATATTGGGGGGCGGGTGGTGGCACAGTGGTTAGAGCACTCGCACCATGTAAAGAGGCTGGAGGTCCTCAAGGCAGCGGCTGCAGGTTTGACTCCGACCTGCAGCCCTTTGCTGCACTTACACTGTACAGTTCAGGACTATAATTACATGATGTTGGAGAAATGTTCTCTTCCGATCAGCAGCCTGGCAATCATTTTTCAAATCTGCATTACAAACTGTCTTATCCAAATCATTAATGTTTTATCTTTTTATGCACTGGAGATCAACATACAGAACAAAGTATTAATACTTTATTTATTCTGAAATACTGTTATTTTGTATTGTTCATAATTTGTTATAATATCCTCTGTGGCTATCCCACTGCTGTACTAACATGTTTTTTAAATAACCAAGGCACTTTAACAAAAACCTTTATTTAGTGAAAAAAATCAGTGATCAACATTAGAGAACAGTAAGCACTGTGTCAGAAGAGAAGATTTCAACAATGTTTTCTTCTCTAGGATTCAAAAATGAACAGGAAGTGTAGAGGCCACAGCTTTGAATGACTTCAGCACATCTGCTCCCACAGGACATCACTAGTTTCTCACACTGCTCTGGTTTGATCTGGGTCTGTTCTGACTCAATCTCTTCCACAGTTCACTAACAGGAGTGGGTTTATTACACATTACTTTGTTACCAAGGATTTTCCAGAGATTCTCTATGGAGTTTAGATCTGGACTCTCCTTGTTTCAATATTCTGAGCTTTAAAGAACTGCTTGACCTGTTTTGCCGTGTGACAGGGGGCATTATCCTGCATTGCAGCTAGTTGAAGACAGTTGCAGTGAAGTGTTGCATGGTGCTGAAGGAGGTTCACATAAACATTTGCATTCACTCTGCCATGTAGCTGTACAAGAGGCCCAACTCCTGCTGCAGAAAACATCCCCAAACCATGACACTTCCTCCTCCAGAGTTAACTGACTTCTTTACACACTTTGGGTTCAGTCTTTCCCCAGTCCTACGCCAACATAATGTTTCCATCAGACCCAAATAAACTGAACGTCCTCTCATCACTGAAGTCACTCTGGACCAGTTCTCCTCTGTCCACACAACAGGCTCCTCAGCAAAGGCAAGTGTAGCCTTTTGATTCTTTCTGCTGACGAGAGGTTTGGTCACTGCAGAGTGGTCTTTCAGTCTAAATTGTCTTAAATGTCGAGACACTGTGTTCAGAGACCAACTCCAGCTGCAGTGTTGAACTGATTCCCCATTGAGAGTCTTCTCATCATCCTGTCCTCTCGTGGACGACCGGCCTTTTTGAGGGACTTAAATTAATCTGTGTCCTTCTAAAGTTTCAGTCTTCTTGAAATCACAGACTGTGAACACCCAACCTCTCTCTGATGGTTGAGAGGGTCATCCCTTTGGCCTTCATCTGGACAACCTGCTGTCTCAGGGTTTCAGTCTCCTCAGAGCAGCTTCCATCTTACAAAGTAACCAGGAGAGCTGCAGATAAATAGGGTGTGTCCAACAATTCATTCATTTATCACCAGGTGAAGATTAACACCAATAACTTGGAGGGATCTGAAAGTGTTGAAGCGCCTTGGTTATTTAAAAAGAAGAGCAAGTTATTAGGTAAGTGCAATAGCTTAAAAAGCCGATCTATAGAGTGCTACATATAAGTGTTCTTCCCTATCTTTTCATCTTCTTAGCCAAGGTGCAGTCGGAAGAGATGCGTTTTTAGCCTGCAGCGGAAGATGTGTAGATTTTCTGCCTTGCTATTCTATCAACTTCTGAACAATAAAAAACAACAGTATTTCAGAATAAATCAGGTATTAATAACTTGTTCTCTAATTTCGATCTCTGATGTATATGTATGAAGTATGGCCACATGTATCTGCTTTTTTGTAGATGTGGGAGAAAATGTGGATGTTTCTGAGGAACATCATATAACCGTGAACCTCGTAGAACAAGCTACAACTCTAGACCACCAGCCCAGAGATGAAGCCTCCTCCAAGGATGTCCCCCTGACCGGACAGCCTGTGTGGGAGATGGAGATGACCATGGAGCAACAGCAAGACTCCCCCACAGCAGAATATCATTCCATCCCCTCAGAGGAGGAGACTGATGATCTGAGACGAGACAGAGATGGAGGAGAAGACAGAGAAGAGTGTAGGACTTTACCGCAGGGATATGAGTGTGTTACCGTTACGGACTCCTTGGCTGAAAAACTGAAAAAGGCAGATGAGGACTTGGTGCTGTCACAGAGCTTGAGTGGCTCAGTCAGACTGGGAGCTCATCGAGAGCTGTTAGTCCCACCGCCCTTGCAGGTACAAGAGCAGAGCGAACTGTTTGACCCTCAGACACTGCAGACGGTGGTGACCAGCTGTGAGATCCCTGACCAGAGGACACCTTTGGAAGGCTCACAAGTAGGTGAATGAGTACCTTGCAGATATGTTTAAAGGAGGTATACATTTGCAGTGCACATCAAGGAGTGTACTATTTTTTCCCTCAAAAGCTGCCGTTGTTTTTTCCATCCCTAGTTAATTATCATCACAGGCCCCAGCTATGAGGCCCTGGCATCAGAGGGCATCCAGCTCAACATGGGTGGCGGAAATGTGGAGGAGGTTACCTGCACTGTTATCGGCGGTGTCACCTATAACCAGGTTTGCACGTCCGACTCCAAACTCAGACCAGTGGATGAAGAATCCATGACAGGTGAGTGACATTCAGAACTGACGCCGCATTTTTCAGGCACTACTCAAATTGTGCACAGGATTGCTGAATCCAAATGTGGGACACCTGTGCTCTTATGGGTGTCTCTATACCTGTGAAGTCCAGAGTGCACAGGGCTGTCCAAATGCACTATTCATCCAGTCAGTCCGTACAAGCTGTGAAACTCATTTTATTTCATGGGCCACACACAGCCCAATTTGATCTGGGACCAGACCAGTAAAACCATTGCATAATAAAGTATGTATATATATATATATATATAATTAATTATTTTAGTGTAAAGAAGTATAAGTACATTCTGAAAACATCTATAATTAATAAGCAACCTATTTACACAACAGGTGATGATCAGCCTGAGATATCAATACTAACTAATGAGGATAATACAATTTCAACAATATGTATCGGCTTTCAACTGTATTCTGGTCAGGATGGAGAAGGAATGAGTTTGATAGTTTTGCAGAATATTGTTTGTTTAACACTAAAAGGTGTTGTGAACCCACCGAGTACACTGGCTTACTTTTGACCTCTGTGAAGAAATGGGAACTGGTCCATTTTTCTTGCATATCCCAACACTCTTGGCATTTTTCCACTGCATGGAACCAACTTAACTCGACTCAGCACGAATGTCATAAAACATACCCGAATTCACAGCTATGTAGGACATTACTGCAGCCGTCTGCTGTTGCTATTTCGAAACCGCAAGCTTGTGGAGCGGTAAGACGGTGGATAAACACATTTAATTTCCTGTAAAATCTTCAGAACAAAATCCCCCCCATTGCTTTGTTATATAAAAGCTTCAGCAGAAAGTTAACACTTTTAAAATGCCTTTCTCTCTCTCGCCTCCTGCACAGATGTGATATGAATCCCACAACATACGCTTACCTCCCTTACTTTAGTATCAACTCAGCTGGCCTGGAACCTCGGCGGAGGTAGTACTAAAAAAGTACCAAACAGGTACCAAGTCCACCTATCCACTAGTTTTGCCAAAGGAAAACCAAAAAAGAGTGAGTCGAGTTTAGCAGTACTGTGCAGTGGAAAAGCGTCATCTGTGTCCAATTTGGCGGGCCGGATCTGGCCATGTTTTTGAGACCCCTGGTCCAGAGAATCCAGGTGCAGACAGATACTAGACTGCAAATGTGGATTTAGGATGTAGCTAGGCGGTTCCCTAGGGTGCCACCAGCTGCAGGGGTGCCAGAGAATAGGAAGAATTTTAGTTTGTTATTGATTTTAGAAATTCAATTCTACAGGGCTCAACAATAACTTTTAAAAGTGGTTGTCAGGCTTAAAATAAAAATAAAAAATTAAAATGTATTTATTTATATTTTGCTGTTTAAAGAATCTGTTGCCAATATCTCAAAATGGTCGCAATTACAACCTGGCAACTCTCACTGTTGACCTTTGATCTGCCTTAAAAAGTGTTCAGAGTTTGGTTGAAGCTGCATTTCTGCTGACAGGAAGCTGCAGGATGACTTGACTATTCAGCCCATACCTGCATGAATCATTTTGTTATCATTTTCGCACTTTCTCTCTGCAGGTTTGAGTGACAAACAGCTGCTGCAGCCGACTGTTGATCCTTTGGAGCTGAGTAGTGACAGAGAGCTGCAGCGGGGTCTGAGCAGGTTAGTGGCCCTCATACTTTACATGGTGAATTCCAGTGCAGGTGACATTTGGGCAGATGGAGAAGGATTGGAAGTCTTAAGATGGTTATCCAAGTCCTCATGTAATAGTGAACCTAGTCTGTGGTGTCTGGTTTTGCAGTGTCAGGTCAAAGAGAAACAGGCGAGGCCCAGTCATTGAGCCAGACGGGATGCTCAAGATGTTCCACTGTCCGTACGAGGGCTGCAGTCAAGTCTATGTGGCTATAAGCAGCTTTCAGGTAAAAGTTGTAATTTATTTATACTTTACATTTCAGCTACAGTTGTTTTTTTAGCTTTCAAACTTCCATCTGTTCAATTCCTTTCCCTCTTTGTAGAATCACGTCAACCTAGTTCACAGGAAAGGGAGGACCAAGGTTTGCCCTCATCCAGGCTGTGGAAAAAAGTTTTACCTCTCAAACCACCTGCATCGCCATATGATCATCCACTCAGGTGGGCTCACAAAGACACACTTGTCATTTTCAGGATCTTCACCTTCATAAACCAAATGTAACAGAATCTGTTTACAGGGGTCAGAGATTTCATCTGTGAGACATGTGGAAAATCGTTTAAGCGTAAGAATCACTTGGAGGTCCACAGGCGGACCCACACGGGAGAAACACCACTCCAGTAAGTTACCACAGCTTAACACGGATCTTATTATGACATTTTTTGCTTTAAGCAGGTTGGACTGAAGTTCCAGTCTGTGAACCAGGATTTTCATATCAGACAGAGGATAAAAAAAAAAAAAAACTTATCACACAGCCCATAATCATATGATTATCACCCCTCTCTTTATGTCCCTTTTCCTTCCTTCTTGTCTTCTCCCCAACCTCATCTGTCAGATGTGAAATCTGTGGCTACCAGTGTCGCCAGCGTGCGTCTTTGAATTGGCACATGAAAAAGCACACTTCTGAGGCCCACTACAACTTCACCTGTGAGTTCTGTGAGAAGAGGTTCGAGAAGCTGGACAGTGTTAAATTCCACAAGCTAAAGAGTCACCCTGACAAGCAGGCAACCTGAGGTGTTCGGACACCTGGTGATAGGAGCTATACACGAACAGATCGGCCCTCGACAACCCAAAGGAAAACTTCTAGAGAAGAAACAGTCTATCCTTTTGCTGTGTTGGCTGGCTTCTCGTGTCCAGGAGGATGTTGGATGATCACCTGAACAAGTGGACCAGTCTGACAGCTGGGCAGGACACAAGCTGGTTCAGAGTGCAGTGCCAAAACATGGTACAGAGAGAAAAAAGCTTTTTCAGTGGTGGATTACTGATGTTCCTGCCCCCGAACTACTCATAGCTTAACAAACATCACAAGGCACAGCATTTTGGCCAAGCTTTGGATTTCTCCACACGTTGAAGTGCTGTGCATGGCTGTACTAAGAGACCAAGAAATTATGCAGAAGTGTAAGGAACAGTGTGTTTATCAGCTATAACGTAAGCTCCAAACATTAGCATGGCCGGCTAACTAACTAGCTAACAAAAAAAAAAAACCCTGTTCGCAACCAGCACATCCACTGTGAAATATTCCCCACTGTGTGGGACCAGTCAAGGATGCTATCTGAGTGAGGCTAACGTTAGCGGCTCAGTCCTGCTCCTTTTCGGATTTTTAAAAGTTCACATTCCAGCAATTCAAACTAAACGTTGTTATCCGAGAGTGTCACGTTTACAGTTTTCATTCTATAAACCGTTTTATCATAACGCTAAAAGTAGAGGTGATTGAAAGTATAAATATGAATAAAGCATTAATCAAACCACTGTCTTGCTTGCTTGAGTGTGTAAACATAGCAGCTAACACTAAGCAGTTACGTTAGAACAGAATGACAGTCGAATTGTACGTTTCTCCTTATACTTAGAATACTAGAAGACTAACTAGTTCTTCAGAGGTATGCTGACTTTTTTTCCTGAGACCTGCAGCTTTAGCCTCACTGTTCATGTATCATGTATCATCAACTTCATATGACCCTTTTACTGACCTCATTAACTACATAGGGTTTTAAACAAACTTTATTGTCAACAATATTATATTACAACAACCTAAATACCAGTACAGTGAGGACTTTTACAATGTGCACATACATATACAGACTACAGTTTAATTTCATAACAGTAAATAACCAACTGAAACCATCCGTCAGTGTTGTTTATAGTGTTCTTAAAGATATGAGAAGTCTTTATGAGGCATGACGAGTCAGGAGTGATGGAAATATCAGGCCTATCACGTTTCATTCATTATCTCTCAAATGAATTATCTCATTATCACGAGAAAACGGATCAAAATCATCTCATTATCACTGGAAAACAGAGGAAATACAGTGCATGTTATGTATGACCCTTTAGGGCTTCCGTAGAAAAGCAAATGCTCGATTCCATATTCATTAATTTTTGCAATTGTTCTGCAGTGATGTGAAGGGAACATCATTTGTATTAAATGGGTTAAAACATGCAATACACTGGTATGGTTTATTAAAGATGAAATGTAATTTAAATATTATTGCTCAGTCTACAAATACACCAAGACAGAAAGACAGATTATATCTGGCATACCAGTGTGGTGGGTTAATATAAACTACATATATGTGTTAAATATGAATACTGTGGCATTGACATCATTGAGGTTTTGAGCGTTGTGTTCCACTACGTGGCTCATGCTGACACACACTTAGGTTCTTGCGTTTCAGTCATTCAAAAATACTGAGCATCTGATGTGTGGGCCGAGGCGCAGTCCCATTTATCTCCCATTTTCCTATGATCTGTTTTCAGTATCTCAGTGCCCTGACTCAGACTGCAATGACAAATCCTGTGAGTGTCATGTGACAGTTTCTCAGGAAAATTCACCTCAGTCCTCTTGTGTCTCTTTCTAATGTCTGTATTTTAGTTTCAAAGCAAATGCACTTTTTCTCTCCTGTTAGTTTTGTTAGCTGACAAATCACCAAGATATGTGAACACGAAGTGTTTGTTTTGTATCTTTTTCTGAATGACATTTATTTGACACAATTGGTTAATGATATGCTGTGCGTTCTTGCCTCTTGTATAACAGCTTGAGTGTGTGTGTGTTGTGACAAAGTGTGGGTGTGCATAAATAGTAAGAAAAGGCATGGAAAGCACAAGTGTCCTGACACTTAGTCATGAAATGACATGTACTGGAACCTGACAGATGTCAGTGTTGATATAAGGTTCAGCTTGAGGGAACAAGTGCTACAGTATTCAGGTCATGAGAGAACAAAAATAAGTCACCATTAGAAGTCAAATTGGATTTCTTCCACTGTTGGATTGGATTTGGATTTGAAAAGTTATAATTCATTTGAATATATAAGGGTGTGTTCATATTAATTCATTTACTTTGGTCCTGCATGACGCTTCCATATACTGTACATGGTTGTTTTATAAGTTATAATATTTATAGTCATAAAAACATTATCAGTCGTGACTCTCATTGTATCAAGCTGCTCATCATTGATCACAGTTACCACCATCATTATTATCATTATCATATTATATCACCAGGACTTGACATTAACTTTTTTTGCTCAGCAGCCACTGTGGCTAGTGGTTTTCAAAAGTTACTAGCCCCTCAGTATTCTCACTAGCCACACATTTTGTAAATGGTATATTAAGAATGAAATGAACTGTATTAAGGGCAGCTTCTTATCCATCGAAAAAAGTGGTGCAGGGATGTAGAGGATTAATGAGAGAAATAACTCTACTGAAAAAAAACTGGCGAGATAAATACTGTGTTTAAATACAGCATTTATTAACAACCTAATTTATCTATAACAGCAATAAACACTGAAGTCCAATGCAATTCAAATACATACAATTCATAAAACATAGAACATTTAAATCTGTTGAATTGAAAGCCTTAGTAATGACTCTATATACAGGATATCTAAGCAGCAGTCAGGTACAGGTGCATCTAAAACATTAGACTATCATGACATTTTTTCCCCTTATATTAGATGAGTCACTGAAACTTTGTGTTTTTTTACAGTTTCAAATATGAAGTATGCATGACAAACAATACATCACAAGGGAAACCCCTTTGGCTTTTTCCCCGCCGTAAGAAAATACAATCTGTGCAGTACTTTGTTTTCCTAACGGCATCCTACGTTAGCCCCTCTCTACCTGCCTCCACTCTTGTCTTTTTCCACCACATATCAATAGTTACTAATGACGCCTGGATCCACTTCTCTTGTTGTAGCTGTGTTTCTCAACTTCACTGTTTTGTTGTCCATCTAACACGGAAGTGTCGTCCGTCACGAGTGCTCATGGGAGTTGTTGTGTCATTGTATCACTTTGCCAACAGTTTATCAATTCAGATAACCTTTGAGAAGACTGCATTTGGCGGGTGGGCAGGTGTTAATGTCAAGCCCTGTCTATCACCTTAGCTGTGGTTGCTTGCATCTCTGGGACTGTTCTGTCTGTCTGTCTTTGTGTCTTTGTCTTTTTGTCTCTTTGTCCATATGTCCATCTGTCTGTCTTTGTGTCTGTCTATGTCTCTCTCTGTCCATCTTCTCTCTTTCTCTCTCCTTTTCTTCCTCTCCAACCGGTGCAGACAGATGTCCGTCCTCCACAGAGCTGGGTCTGTCTGACGTTCCTGCCTGTTAATGAGATTTTGTGGGATTACTGTATATAATAATGATGATAATAATAATAATTATAATTATTATCATCATTATTATTAATATTATTATTATTAATAATAATAGTATTAATAATATTATTATTATTAATAATATTATTATATAATTATTTTAATAATTATTATTTCATTATAAAGACAGTGCAACTAGTTGCAGCTCATGGGGGAATTGTTGGGTCTCTGTAAATCATGAATAAGTCATTCATGTGGTGTGGTCTTTACCTACTCTGTAAAGTGACCTGAGATAACTTTGGTTATGATTTGGCACTGTTACTTAAACTGAATAGAATTTTCTTGGCACATGTTGAGCCCCTAGGTACCAATGGAGCATCATTTAAATGCCCCACTGTTGCTGACCATGCCCATTCCTTTGTGCCCGCAGTGTTCCCCTCTTCTAATGGCTACTCACAGTAGGATAACACATCACCTCACAGCTCAAATCATCTCAAAACAGATTCATGAACATGACTATGAGTTCCCCGTACTCAAATGATCTCTATTCAATAGAACACATTTGCTTTCAAATTTGCATCATAGATGTGCAGCCTGAGCCACGGCGTCGTGCCACCTCAATATGACACTTAATGTTTCCAGCACATTATTGAATCTACAAAGAACTAATTCAGTTCTGGTGACAAAAGGAGGTCCAACCCAGTACTAGCCAGTTGTACCTAATAAAGTGGCCAGTGAATGTATAAAAGCTCAATCCACCATGTCAAAGCAGCACTCCGCTGAAATAATACAACTACAGTGGAGATTCTTTTTGAACCACTGTTGATCTTAAGGTCATTTATTACTCTGATAAGAACCGTTTCAGTACTAAATGTGTGGAGGGAAAGATAACAGTCCTGTTATGTACACAGTAATATGTAAGGACAGAAAGGTTTGAGATTGGTCTGAACTTACTAATTACAAATGTCTCCAGTCCTTAATTGCCACATTATTTGTCATATTTACAAACAGCATTAAAATAAACACCTCAAAACAGAGACACAGGTGTGTTAAAAGGCTGGTGTGACTTCATCCAGGTGATCTCTTTCTCTCTGTTCCCCTCCCTCTCTCAGGAGACTAACTCCATGGTGATGTGTGTTATTACTCAGCTGCTTTGGTCACGCCCACCTGCCCCAGCCCCCTCCCTTTTCAGTACTCATAACCAGCACACAGCCTTAAAATAAGAGCAGAAACTCAACAAGTCATTCAGAGGCTCTTTCATATCTAACGGAGCGCCAGAGCCACAGGAAGTGTGAGACAGAGAGGATATTGTGGGTCATTTTCAGAGGACAGGAGAATAATACACTGCTGTACTCCTGATATCCCACAGTCAGTCTACTCCCACAGCATCAGCCTCCATCACCAGAGTGAAGGTAGAGGCTCTTAACAGTGAGCCAGCCTCAGAGCACGTCCTTGGATTTCTCCTGTGAAAGGTAAGACAAACTTAACTTCGACTGAAAGTGATTTATTAGGTTTATTTATTTATATGGAAACTTCTCCATGTCAGTTTTACGTCTGTTTCTCAAGTGGCGTACCATCAAAGGGAGAGATCCATTTAACAATGATCCTTTGTCTCCTGAGACCTGCCTGCGATTATTCTGCTCAATGGCGTCCTTTGAGATTTGTCTGGCTGTGTTTTTAATGGAAGTTGGTCAGTCAGAGACAAGAGGTTTTGTTGATCTAAGAACAACAAATAACATACAGTAGAGAGTTTAATATGTCACCTCCACTGTGTTGGTAACGTGTTGGAAGTGCACACTTCCCGTCATTTCTGGGACAGAGATTTAAGATTTGCATGTTAGCTTGTTAATACATTACCAAGCCTACTCCTTTGTGCCAGAGTGCAACCGCTGACCATGAGGAAGTGGGGAAGCTCAGAGGGGACAGAGGGAGTTTGGGGAGTCAAGGCAACCGCTCATTTCAGAGTGTATCCTGGTGCCTAAGTGTATGATTAACATGATGACAACCTGCTTTACTCTAACAGTGGAGGCAGACCAAAAGGACTGACAAGCCACTTCCTGTTTATTTGAGATGCTTGAGCATATATTTACATAAGGTATTAGGTGGGAAAAAAATGTAAAGTTTGTAGTAGAACAGGTATGGATTCAATACCGTAGTAATAGAAATAGTGAAAAGAGGCCATGAGGGATACACAATAGGGTTCTGCTCAGTCATTGTAGTTGTGGATAACAATTTGTTTTGTCACACCAAACAAAGGGCACTGTTTCCCATTTAGGAGCTCCACACACACACACACACACACACACACACACACACACACACACACACACACACACACACACACACACACACACACACACACACACACACACACACACACACACACACACACACACACACACTAAATGGGGGTGGGAGGAGAGGATTTGGAGATAGGATACAGTGATGTCAATGTGTTTGATGAGTCAAGATGACGAAGGCAGATAAATGTTATGCATCTGTGTGAAGACGCTTGTAAATCACACTAAAAAAGAACATGTTGTGTATTAGCTGCAACGATTAATCGATCACTTCATTCATCTCTGAGTGGGTCTCCTCATTGCTGGGCAGGTACAAACCCAGGGCCTAGATCCCTATCACGTGAACACACACACACACACACACACACACACACACACACACACACACACACACACACACACACACACACACACACACACACACACACACACACACACACACACACACACACACACACACAGTCACATTTTGGTGGTATATATTGCCCTATGCTGTCCTTGTTTAATGTCTGTTTTCGTTCCTGTTTTTTTCAAAATGTTAAAAAGTGAATCCTCACCTATTTGATAACCAATTCACTTTAATTTTCCAAATTCTCTGATTTCATCTTCTTCAATGTGAATATTTTCTGGTTCCTTTCCTCCTCTGTGACAGTAAACTAAATCTCTTTGAGTTGTGGACAAAACAAGACATTTGAGGACGTCACCTTGGGCTTTGGGAAACACTGATCCACATTTTTCACCATTGTTCTGACCAAACAACTAATCGATTACTGGAGAAAATCACAGACAGATGAAGCAACTACCTGTATGATTACAGTCATTAGTTGTAGCTCTGTATGGACTGTATGTGTCAACAGATACAAGTAGTTAATGGGCTGTTGTGTTGTAATGTATCTCCCTTGGGGCCTATTATTAACACCATAAAGTCGAGCTATGGGTGTGATAGATCGGCTGGCTGGCCACAAAGTTTGCGATGCAAATACACAAATACACACAAATGACTCTTTTTTTTTTTAATACACAGCATTTGTGTCCATATATTTTTAAACATATTATCTATGAGTTTATATGTCTATTGAGTTCACGTGTAACTATGGTAACTTTGGTTCCATCCTTAATTTGCATACCAATGGGTAAATTAAATGATTTCCAGAACATTCAGTTGGGGAAAACTTCCTCAGTCATGTCCTCTCTGCTCCCATTAATTCTAAACTAAACAAAGTCCTCACCCAAGGCCCCTGTACGGCGGTATGTTACAGTAAATGTCCTTAGAGCACTCAGAGTGTTTGAGAAAGATAGGTTATTACGCTTACAAAGGGTAAAAGGTGAGGTGTTGGGAAAGTGGCAGGTGTTTTCCCCTCCCCTGCTCTCTCACCTCACAGAGGAAACGGCACAATCCCACTGTTCATTTGTAACCTAAGTGACAGTGCAGAATGACTTTGTGACATTGAGGACACATCAGCAAGATAACTCCCCGCACAGCAGACAAATGGCTGTGATGTGTGGACACAATATAGTGAAATTGGTATTGTAATACAAATGTACTGTACTGCATAGAAATTAGAAGTAACGTAACATGAGAGCTGACAACAAAATGCCAGATAGTATTCATTTACCAATGTCTTTTTCTCTCCTTTTTTATTATAGGTAGAACAACCTTCAGCAAAAATGGGATGCTTTGGATTCCTCAAAGGCATGATGTTTGTCTTCAATGGTGTTATATTTGTAAGTTTTAATGCTTTATTACAAATACATCCTAATGTGACTTTATAGTACATAGACATCACTGCCACTGTCATTTCTGTGTATCATAAGTAGGTTGCAGTGTAAAAGATATAGAAAAATATGCAAAGTGCAAAGAAAAAGGGTATCTTTGTGACAGGGCAACATTTTACAACATTTGTAAGACTGAATTTGATGTGTTGTATAAAAATATGAAAAAAGTCAAATCTCCTCTACCCTATATCCCTAAGATTTCCCCCTCTTCTCCTCTCTTACTGTCTCTTCTTCTCCCCCATTACTCTCCATCAGTTGGCGGGTGCTGCCATCCTGGGTGTTGGGATCTGGGTGAAGGTGGATAGTAGCTCCATCTTCAGCTTTCTTGCGAAAATTGAAAATGCACCAGAAGAGCTCAATCAGGTGCTCAATGTGGGCTACCTGCTGATCGCAATAGGAGCGGTCCTGCTCGTCATCGGCTTTCTAGGCTGCTGCGGAGCCATCAGAGAGAGCAGGTGTATGTTGCTGCTGGTAGGTCACTGTCTGCAGCTTCATAGAGGGCTAAAGGAATAATTTGACATGCCAAGATGTGTATTTGCTTGATGAGAAAATGAACAACAGTCTCATGTATACTAAATATGGGGATAGCTGGTTAGTTTAGCATTAAGATTGTAAGCAGTCAAGCATAACATGTCATTTCTCCTAATAAGGCTCCAGACTGTATTAAAAGTTCTTATATCTGTTTCTTTATACCTTAAGTTTGTAGGATTTCTTTTCTTTTCTTTTTTGGCAGTTTTCCAAGCCTTTCTTAGATAGGACAGACAGGAAATGGGGTGATAGAGGGGGAGACATGCAGCAGGGCTGCAGGTCAGAATTGAACCTGCGGCCGCTGCCTCGAGGACCTTCAGCCTCTTTACATGGGGCGCCTGCCCTGCCCCTGCCCTTGCTCAATTAGTTTCTCATGAGGCCTTCTTTGATGGCTCTGTGTGACAAACCATCTGACAAGTCAGTTCAGAGCAGCAGAGCACACCTCCCCTGTAGTTTTGAACATGTAAAATAGCACATGACCTACAAACCTAGCATTGTTTTTACACTTCAGTATTGTACAGATTAAACAAATGAGATATGACATGTTATACCAGGTGCTGGTGGGCTGATTGTGTTATCTTCATACAGAGCCAGCTTACTGTGGCCCTAAGAGCTCAACACACTGCAGTTTAAAAAACAAATGAAAATAGACAACATAGTCTCATCAACAGGTTTGTATGATATTGTATGAAAAGTTCAGCAAAATTTTTTTGTGATATCTCATGAAACGGCAAACTGAAGTCGACCATGTGAAAGCGACAGACTTGAAGTGGACTACGACGGTGGTATGGTGTCAGTTAGGTTTAGGAACCAAAACTACCATTATATGACCTGTTTTAGCCTACAAAAGGTGACAGTCAGGGTTAGGCTTCATAACAACTTGGTTATCGTGCATTTACACTCGATGGCCGTGATCATCGCGTCACTCTTATGGCCCGTATCGTGTCCCTAGACATTGAGTGACATCGCGTCATTTACATTGATTTTGGATGTAAGCATGTCGCTTTCATCGCCTCCATTGTTTTTGGTGTGAATGCCCGGTTAGGATTAGAAAAAAAAGTTACACTTTGTCTAAGTATGTCCAGGACATAAACAGCAACAGGAAACCAACCCCCACGAGTCCTGTGTTTTGGGACCTATCCACCACCCCAACCTGCCTTATACAACGTCCCCTGCTTTTAATAAGTGGAACACCCACTAAATGAATATGTGAATTACACATGAAAAAAAAATACATTTAAAACATAGAAATTACTATGCATTACTTTTTGTATATGTACAGGAGTGTAAGAATGGCCTGAAATAGACACAACACCAGCAAATAAAGAGACATTTTCACCAACTGGATGACATCTGCGCAGCATTTTGAAAACATCTTCAATGTTTATCTTCATCTTATTTGAAGACGTGCAGCACTTTTTTGTTTGCAAATATAGAAGTACTCACAACACAATGCAAACTGTTTGCAGGTGACCTTAAAACTGATGTAAACAGCTTATCCTCATCTGGAAACCTGGAAGCATTTCCAATTGTGTTGTGAGTTTGTTGCATCACGTTTATCTATTTGCAGTCTTTTTTAACTCATTTTATTTCATCCATATTGAACCATATAAGACCTGTGAGGTGATCTGGCCTAGACAGCAGCAAAAAAAAAGAAAAAGGTTTCTAAATGCTGCACATGTGCTTTCCATTAGTTGAAGATGTTTCTTCATTTGCTTGTGTTTTGTCTGTTTGCATGTGTTGAGCTCTCAGGGCCACCGTACAGGCTAACTGTTGTTAAGTTATGTACCATGCCATGCTTATAACTAAATATAGACTCGGGAATGTCCAGTCCAGTTTAAAACATCTTATCCATCTCTGCCATTCACTAGCATTGCCTGGTGGCGCTTACTGTGGTGCTAACTGTGGCGCTAACTTTGGCGCTAACTGTGATGCTGTTGTTTCTTCGTCCATCTGTTTTAACATTAGCGACAAGCAGTGGTGTGCACAGAGACAACCCCCCCCCCCCCCTCGTGGCTCAATTGTTGAAAAATGTGTGCTAAAGGGCCCCCTGGGAACCAAAACGCGTGTTAAAGTGCCCTCATCAGTGGCCAGGACGCGCTCTATGTGCCCTTTTTTTCCTTTTCGACCCTGCCCTTCAAAAAGTCTGTGTACGCCACTGCTGACAAGAGCTATTATAATCTTACATCTCCTCAGCAGGGTCTCTTGCCAACTGTCAAAGGTCACAGAACAAGAATTTACAAAAGTCTTAATCTGAAATAAAGATTTCTAAAAAAAAAAGAAGCAAAAGAAACCCCCCACCCCCACAAAAAACAAACAAAACAAAACAAAAAAAACAAGAATTTACTAAATAAAAGCTCCCTAAAAGACATAGATATGAAACCAAGTGTAAACAAAGGAAATAATAAACTACATCGACATTAAAGGAAGGACATTATTAAAGGAACATTCAAAGTTGGGATAATTGCAAAAGAAGAGTGGTAATAATAATATTTTTAATTGAACATGAACATAAAAACAGGTGGAAGGAAACACACGTGAGAATTCACAGTGTAATAAATTCCAAGACCAAAAGGTTTAACATTATGATCTTTTTCCAAGTTCTTCATCATAGTCCTGGTGGTCTTTATGGCAGAGGTTGCAGGAGCAGTGGTGATCTTGGTATTCAGACCATTGGTAAGTTGACTAAGAAACATTTTCATGTTGGCAGCTAGATAATCATGAATGTGCTGCCTTCTGGTACTTGGATGTGAAAGCCAGTGTACGCTTCCATTTTAGGCAGACGAGTTGTTCACTAAGTTTGGCACGGCTGCAGTAAAGAACATCCGGAAGGACTACGGGAAAAATGCTGACATCACAGGACTGTGGAATACGACAATGGGCACGGTGTGTAATTCTGCTGATCAATATGTGATCATTTTCACACCTTTTCACTGATGCTTAATGAAACATACTCTCTCTTTGTGTCCACATTAGTTAAAATGCTGTGGATTCTACAACTCCTCAGACTTTGTGGGCTCTCCATATTATGTGAACAACGACAAGCAATACCCACCACAGTGCTGCCCTGGTCTTAGTTCCTGCAATCAAACTGTGGCTGACAGTGTGACGGTATGGGCTGTTTGAAGAAGTAGAGACATCCGAAACATCCACAAGATCCCAAAGTGTTTTTTGAATGAATAACTCCTTACCTCCTCCCTTTACTTTCCTCAGACAGTCACAGGGTGCTTCCCAAAGATCAAGCAGCTGATTGATGACAACACGGTGGTTATTGTGGCAGTCGCTCTGGGAATTGCAGCTCTTGAGGTACGACCATATCTTTTATCCTGTTCATTTGCAGGGCCCACTATACTGCCTTACAAAGCCTAAGTGGAGTAACTATGAAAAAATTGAAGGTAAAAAAATGTCTTTAAAGTTTGTTTATTATCCCAACAAATGAATATTTGGCACACTGATGATGAATTCTGGTTTACTAGTTTGTCATTTAATAATTATTATCCAAATCTAACCTTTAAGCCCAAAACTGTGCAGAAATCATGGTATTAGTGATTTCGTAGTTAATGCACTTTGTAGGCCAGTATAGACTAGGCTTAAGTAAGAATTACAATATGATGTCTCCATGGCCTGGGAAAGTTAGATTAAGCAATATTACAGGACAGGGTGTGCAGGTGCCTCTGTCCCAGCCACACGACTGTCGTCCTAACAATCACGGTGATGTTCACCCTCTTGTGTAATATTGCAACTATATTGTGATAACCAGCAAAATCAATTATATAATCAAAATGTATTCATATTATTCAGCGATTCGCTCTCAAAACAAAAAGCAGCAGAGGCATTTTCTAGTCCCCAATAGTCTAACGACTCAATCGTGAGCTTTGTAGAGATTGTGAGGTTTACCGAACTGAATAAGTAACACAAAAACTGTCTTGCTAGCTCAATCTTGTGATTAAGGTATCTGCTGAAAAAATAATAATTACATTGACACATTTAGCTACTAAATCCGTGAACATGGCATGTAGCAGCCGTGTCACGAAACAAAGAGTAATATACAGTGCTGACTAGTCCAGTATATGTGCAGCTGTATGTCAGCCTCTTCCATAGCCCGCAGCTCTTTAACAGTCAGCAGGTGTCCATGGAAGAAGCCTCGTAATGATCACACTAAAAACAACCATAATGATAGTGAAAGAAGCAAACAACAACAGCTTTTACTTCTTGCACAAGTTATGCAGGAAGGACATTATTAAAGGAAAATTCAGAGTGGGGATAACCACAAAAGACAAAAAAAGAAGCATGTTGATGTATGCCTGGAAATAAATGCTGTTTCTAAAATGTTGTGGCATTTTAGGATTGTTTGTGATTTGTTCTTATGGAGTCGTCTTGACTACTTCTAACTTTCCACACATCAAGGAGCTGCTTTTAGAGCTAAAACACTTTGTGAAATACTTTTAGACCAAAAATGTAGGAGTCCTAAATGTCCTGTTTTTTAAGAGTTACTCTTAAATTAAGTTTTGGGAATATAGGCCCAGAGAGGTAAGGACGTACTCACACTTGACCAGTGTGAGTGCAACTGTGCCTAGGCACAGCATGCTTCCCGGCCATGGCCGGTTGAGAGAGGTGGTGCACAGCATGGTTGCAGGTTCGCGTTGGTCTGATGCGGAGGTGAAATATTTTAGCAGATTTGGTCAGATGAAAAAAATACAAAAGCAGCTGGAGAAAAACGCACAAAAACTCTTCAAAAACAAAGCCACTCATTGCGGTGACGTCATTCAATGCCTGTGTTTTATTACAACATGAGGATGTAAAGGCAAGGAGCAATCGGGCCATGGAGAAAGGAGGGGGTCGCGTTTAAGCACGCCACGAAACAACTCAAATTTGTGATGAAGTATATCAAGTATAAACTCTGGAGCTGCTCCACAGACAATGAATGTGAGACTGATTTAGTTCTTTTTCTTCATTCTGCTGTTGTGTTAGTGTCAGTTTTGGAACAGAAAATGTTCCCTTTTACTCAGAACCTTCGCCTGATTGCTCTCACTCTCAGCTATAATATCTTTCAGTATTCATTGACTGTGGAGCAGTTCACTCTTGATGACACCACTCAGTACTCTAGTTTTTGAATTTGAGAGAGTTGTTCATGTTGCCTCATATCTTAGACCATATGAATTACATGCTTGAATTTTTTAAATGGGCGTAGTGCCCCTCTAAGTTCATCAGAGAGAGGATATAATGATTGTTAATGAAGCTATATTCAACATCTGTAGACTGATATATTGTTCCATGCATGACAGATACAACATTTTGACAGTTATAAAAAGACGTGGCTTAAAAATATATATCACTACAGCACATGCTATTTTTTGTACACATGTCCTTACTT
The DNA here is from genome assembly GCF_963691815.1 of Echiichthys vipera. Lineage (NCBI taxonomy): Eukaryota > Metazoa > Chordata > Actinopteri > Perciformes > Trachinidae > Echiichthys > Echiichthys vipera. Next base: position 24,924,929 of record NC_139842.1, read on the forward strand.
TTTTAAATTGCATATTTTTACTAATATGTATATCTCCCTCAGATATGTGCCATGGTTGTCTCCATGATCCTTTTCTGCAGAATAAAATTCAGGGAGGACTAACTGCGACTGGGCCTTAAAGGATCATTTGAATCACTGGAGTCCCAGACAGAGGAGTGAAAGTTTATGAAAATCTTGCAAAAATGCCTCAACACTAAAGACAGTTAGTGTCAAATCTTGTGCAATCAGAATACATCGAATGACATAACAAATCTATTTTTTACTACATTTAAATCTATCTAATGCACACTGTGAATGTTAACGGTCTATTTCTTAAGAAACTTTGTAAAACACACACACTGCCTACTTCCCCACAGATCATTTTAGATGTCATGCAGTGCTACTACCTGTAACACATGCTTAGTTAATGAGGAATCACATGATGTGTGTACACTGTGATGATGAAACAAAGACTGGCATGTTAGACACAGGAAGCACTATTGAGGATGTTGTTGCTTCGTGGCAGCTTGTAAAATAGCAACAGAAATGATGCATTATCCGTATGTATGTTGTATGGTGATTGATTTGAAATAAAGTGCAAAGTATTTCTAGACCCTGGTGAGTTTTGGAGTTGGTGCATGTAGGACATTTTGTATTCAGTTTGAACTGCAGCCATAATCTACAAACTGCAGGTAACTGCAAAAACACATTTGTCTACAAGCACACCAGGGTTAAAGGAGCATTTTGTGGGCTGAATTTTAGTGCCACTAGGTGCCATTTCCCTGAAACTGTTAGGTGGAAACATGAGGTTGGGTTTCCCATCAGGAGATTCATAATTCTGTTTAGACAAGATAACATACAACACACTTACTTTTTATCTGAATCATGATCAAGCTTATTGTTTTGGTTTATTTAGTTTTATAAAAATGTAATGGCAGTTGTTAATGAGTAACTTGGAGCGAATGCCTCTTACTTTAAGATAAGTGGACTTTTGTTTTTGCAGAATGCATTTACTAAAGAACAGCTTTGGACTCACAGCTACCATTACGAAAGCTGTGAGTCCAAAACCTTCAGTCTGTCCACATGAGATGGCTGTCAATAACTTCAGACACTGGCTTCATTTCCCATTTTACATCCTCATACTGGGAAGCCTTGAAATGTGTAGCGTACGGGTTTATACAAGTACAGAACACTAGCTGACATGTGATATTTTAGGAGTGGGCACCACTGTTTCATTTGGATCAAATGGTTTCCATCCATCTTTTTGTCAGTTCATTTGGCTGACATACACTGTCACCATCTCTGGTGTATGGGGGGAGCTGAGACTCTTGTGGATTCAGGGAGTCCAGGTGTCTTCATGTGTGATGCTGTTAGTCCTCATGGGAGCCTTTTCATTGGAGTGAGAGCAGTTTTTGTATAAAATGATCTGTTGTCACCTCGAGGATTATCACAGCCTCATGAAACTTTACAACCACAAACTAGAGACCTGGAGCATTCAGAGGATGGATGGTTTCCATGGATACTGACAACAAGGAGGTTTCTGAGCACTTCACACAACGCAGGTGCTCGTCATCAGATCACAGAAAAATGCAATTCTTACAGAAATCCACAAATGTCTGCGTCGGTTTGTCTATGGTGCCCCTCAAGGTCTGTGTGTCTTAGTGTGGCATTTTGAAGTTGTTGTTTTTTTAATCAATTATCAAGTGGTTAAAAAATATATATTAAATTGTGCACCAAATCTGTCTAAAAAAAGGTATCAACTCAGAAGCTGCTGCAAAATATAGATAGGTTATAGAGCATTTGAACGCCCATCACCATGATTTATTTCTAATGTATTTATTCATTTATTGGTTAATATCATTTCAGATTTATAACAACAACATCAAGTTAAAAACAGAAAAAGTAAAAGAGTTTATTCAGGTTCCTAAAATGTCCAACAGTGAAGTGTATAGTAAACATCAAATGTCCAGTAGATGTCAGCATTGTGTTTTGAGTCAATTACAATAAAGTTGTTTCCAAAGTCTGTGGAGGATCTCCATTCTCAGTGTTTTTAGAAGCTGATCCAGTGAATCATTTGACATTTGCTCTCATTTTAAGGAGCAGCGCAGCACAGATAAGGATGGACTACTTTAGTCTCAAAGTGCAGCTTGATCTGTGGAGTCGATGGCGGACATCGTTCAAAACCTCGGCGCATTTCTCCTCCCCGTCTTCCGTGTTCTCGGGGCTGTTGGCGGAACTGAGAGTGGAGCTCGTCGGCCGTGGATCATTTCAGAGACACTTTGTCAAGCGAAACCCAGAACAGCCCATCCATGAAAAGGTTTTGTGGACTTTGAGACTCCGTGATCACAAAGACAGCAGTATTGGAGTTTGTCTGATTCAGTTTCCTTTTTGTTTCATCTTTGTTTGGATGTTTTTATTTTTTAATATGTGGATGATCTGAATTCTTGGTGTTTAAGAATGCAGTGTCTCATTTAACATTTACTCTCATTTGAAGGAGCAGCACAGAGAACGTGTTGTTGCTTTAAAGGAGGAGACCCCTCAGCTCCTTTTCTCTGATAAAAACCGTCTGTGGTGCGCATTAAAGAGGAGCAGGCGGGATGATTTTGGCCTCGGAGCTGCTGAAAAACCCAAGTCCACCGCTCCGGAGAGTATAGGCCACTGCATCTTTTTTCATTTTGGTCGGTTCAGTCCTCCATAACAAGTCGTTTGGTGTCATAGCCATTGAGATTCTATTTCAGCGCACATTTCTAATAAATACATTGGTTTGTCATTTGTAAATAAAATGTAGTCCATTTAACATGCTGCTTCTTTCTGTCAGTAAAATTAAAGGGAAGTAAGTTGCATCTTAGCTCAAAATCACCCTGCGGAATCATTCTGTGGCGCGCGTAAAAGTAGCTGTGTTGGTTTATACGCAGGCAGTTGTCTCAGCAACTCCACGGCTCAGAGAGCTTCCACAGTGTGTGAGAGCAGCCGCTTGATGCCAAATGAACGTACACTTCAAGTGTGTGCAGTCTGACTCTGTTGGCATTCCTGAACCTGACTGAAGAACTGAATGTATAAATATTTGTTGATTTCTCCTTGAGGTCGCTCTTCTACGCGCTGGGTGGGAGAGTGTGATGTTGAGGGAGCAGATCTCTCCAGTCTGCACAGACCAACAGCGCCGCACACGTCGCAGTGGTCCCACTCTGCTACTCTTCTCCACTGCTGTTGAATATCACCATCAGCAGTCTAGTGATGGATATCACAACGAGCCTGTCTCCTGAACCGTAAATGATCAGAACCGGCCCGTGAGGCTGCTCGTAGCCCAGCTGTACATGGAGCCGAGAGAGGAAATCTCTGAGAGACATCAGTGTCTGCTGCAGTGTGCCTGTGATTATCGCACTCACTGCATCCATAGTGAGCTCCATCTGACTTGAACATGAGTCGTCGGTCCATTCTTATACATTTCGGCTGAAATTTAGCCACGCCTTCAATCCAATATTGATATCTGCAAATGTGAAAATGCTTGACTCTGCTCAGCTGCAACTACTCTGAATCATGACACTGAAATCAAAGATTCACTTGTGGTCTCATCTTAGATCAAAGTCACCCTGTGGAATCATTCTGTGGAGCGTGCGTAAAAGCAGCTGCTGTTGGTTTATACGCAGGCAGTTGTCTCAGCAACTCCACGGCTCAGAGAGCTTCCACAGTGTGTGAGAGCAGCCGCTTGATGCCAAATGAACCGACCGTACACTTCAAGTGTGTGTGCAGTGCTTTCCTGAACCTGACAGCAGAACTGAATCCCTCCCGCTCCTCTTCCCTAGGGGCTGGACTACTTTAGTCTCAAAGTGCACCTTGATCTGTGGAGTCGATGGCGGACATCGTTCAAAACCTCGGCGCATTTCTCCTCCCCGTCTTCCGTGTTCTCGGGGCTGTTGGCGGAACTGAGAGTGGAGCTCGTCGGCCGTGGATCATTTCAGAGACACTTTGTCAAGCGAAACCCAGAACAGCCCATCCATGAAAAGGTTTTGTGGACTTTGAGACTCCGTGATTACAAAGACAGCAGTATTGGAGTTTGTCTGATTCAGTTTCCTTTTTGTTTCATCTTTGTTTGGATGTTTTTATTTTTGAATATGTGGATGATCTGAATTCTTGGTGTCCAAGAATGCAGTGTCTCATTTAACATTTACTCTCATTTGAAGGATCAGCACAGAGAACGTGTTGTTGCTTTAAAGGAGGAGACCCCTCAGCTCCTTTTCTCTGATAAAAACCGTCTGTGGTGCGCATTAAAGAGGAGCAGGCGGGATGACTTTGGCCTCGGAGCTGCTGAAAAACCCAAGTCCACCGCTCCGGAGAGTATAGGCCACTGCATCTTTTTTCATTTTGGTCGGTTCAGTCCTCCATAACAAGTCGTTTGGTGTCATAGCCATTGAGATTGTATTTCAGCGCACATTTCTAATAAATACATTGGTTTGTCATTTGTAAATACAATTTTGTCCATTTAACATGCTGCTTCTTTCAGTCGGTAACAATAAAGGGAGGTAAGTTGCATCTTAGCTCAAAATCACCCTGTAGAATCATTCTGTGGCGCGCGTAAAAGTAGCTGTGTTGGTTTATACGCAGGCAGTTGAACATGAATCAACAGGAGAATGGAGCTGCTCTGGTGTTATCACTCCCTCTCTGGTCTCTCTCTCTCTCTCTCCTTATGGTGTGTATTCGCTAATGGATGTTCAGTTGGTCATCTACAGAAAAACGTCTTAATCTCCGTGCGTAAAACCAACATCGACACTTTTTGGATTTACTCTGGGTGTGGACTTTGTTTTAGTTTAAAATGTTAAAGTTGTGTTTCTAAGTTGATGTGCGATCATATCCATGTGAAATGAACTGCTTCATGTTTATGGATCATGGATAAATTCCAGCACCTGTGTGTAATAATGTGTGTTGTTGAACCTCGGTGTGTTTTTATGATTATGTGCATGTGTTGAGGTGAGATTGGCCCGTAGAAAACCTCCATTAAACCAGGAAGTTAAAGTGTAAACGGGTGGAACATGAATGTATAAATATGTGTTGATTTCTTTCTTATTTGTCAGTGTGCCGACGTTTCACTGGAATATAAAAGAAAGAGCACAGAACAATATCTCCAGAATGGGTTTCATTTATTCATGGACAAAGTGACTGAAGTCCCACGAGAGTCTCATGATGTGGTTGGACATTTCTCTTGTTCCTGTCCTTCAGCTCTGACTGTCACTGTGTCGTCATGGCACTCCGCACACTTTCTCCTTGAGGTCGCTCTTCTACGCGCTGGATGGGAGAGTGTGTTGTTGAGGGAGCAGATCTCTCCAGTGCGCACAGACCAACAGCGCCGCACACGTCGCAGTGGTCCCACTCTGCTACTCTTCTCCACTGCTGTTGAATATCACCATCAGCAGTCTAGTGATGGATATCACAGCAAGCCTGTCTCCGGAACCGTAAATGATCAGAACCGGCCCGTGAGGCTGCTCGTAGCCCAGCTGTACATGGAGCCGAGAGAGGAAATCTCTGAGAGACATCAGTGTCTGCTGCAGTGTGCCTGTGATTATCGCACTCACTTCCTCCATAGTTATTTTCATCTGACTTAAACATGAGTCGTCGGTCCATTCTTATACATTTCGGCTGAAATTTAGCCGCGCCTTTAATCGCTTTTTGCACATTCAAAAAAGCGATTAAGCATCGCTTTTTCGCTTTTTATCGCTTTTTGCACATGCAAAAAGCGATTAAGGGGGGGGGGCTAAAATGCCGGAAGCTGCTCCGCCGCAGCTACTCTGAATCATGACACTGAAATCAAAGATTCACTTGTGGTCTCATCTTAGCTCAAAGTCACCCTGTGGAATCATTCTGTGGAGCGTGCGTAAAAGCAGCTGCTGTTGGTTTATACGCAGGCAGTTGTCTCAGCAACTCCACGGCTCAGAGAGCTTCCACAGTGTGTGAGAGCAGCCGCTTGATGCCAAATGAACCGACCGTACACTTCAAGTGTGTGAGCATTCTGAGTCTGTCGGCTTTCCTGAACCTGACAGCAGAACTGAATCCCTCCCACTGCTCCTCCTCCCTAGGGGCTGGACTACTTTAGTCTCAAAGTGCAGCTTGATCTGTGGAGTCGATGGCGGACATCGTTCAAAACCTCGGCGCATTTCTCCTCCCCGTCTTCCGTGTTCTCGGGGCTGTTGGCGGAACTGAGAGTGGAGCTCGTCGGCCGTGGATCATTTCAGAGACACTTTGTCAAGCGAAACCCAGAACAGCCCATCCATGAAAAGGTTTTGTGGACTTTGAGACTCCGTGATTACAAAGACAGCAGTATTGGAGTTTGTCTGATTCAGTTTCCTTTTTGTTTCATCTTTGTTTGGATGTTTTTATTTTTGAATATGTGGATGATCTGAATTCTTGGTGTTTAAGAATGCAGGGTCTCATTTAACATTTACTCTCATTTGAAGGATCAGCACAGAGAACGTGTTGTTGCTTTAAAGGAGGAGACCCCTCAGCTCCTTTTCTCTGATAAAAACCGTCTGTGGTGCGCATTAAAGAGGAGCAGGCGGGATGATTTTGGCCTCGGAGCTGCTGAAAAACCCAAGTCCACCGCTCCGGAGAGTATAGGCCACTGCATCTTTTTTCATTTTGGTCGGTTCAGTCCTCCATAACAAGTCGTTTGGTGTCATAGCCATTGAGATTGTATTTCAGCGCACATTTCTAATAAATACATTGGTTTGTCATTTGTAAATACAATTTTGTCCATTTAACATGCTGCTTCTTTCAGTCGGTAACAATAAAGGGAGGTAAGTTGCATCTTAGCTCAAAATCACCCTGTGGAATCATTCTGTGGCGCGCGTAAAAGTAGCTGTGTTGGTTTATACGCAGGCAGTTGAACATGAATCAACAGGAGAATGGAGCTGCTCTGGTGTTATCACTCCCTCTCTGGTCTCTCTCTCTCTCTCTCCTTATGGTGTGTATTCGCTAATGGATGTTCAGTTGGTCATCTACAGAAAAACGTCTTAATCTCCGTGCGTAAAACCAACATCGACACTTTTTGGATTTACTCTGGGTGTGGACTTTGTTTTAGTTTAAAATGTTAAAGTTGTGTTTCTAAGTTGATGTGCGATCATATCCATGTGAAATGAACTGCTTCATGTTTATGGATCATGGATAAATTCCAGCACCTGTGTGTAATAATGTGTGTTGTTGAACCTCGGTGTGTTTTTATGATTATGTGCATGTGTTGAGGTGAGATTGGCCCGTAGAAAACCTCCATTAAACCAGGAAGTTAAAGTGTAAACGGGTGGAACATGAATGTATAAATATGTGTTGATTTCTTTCTTATTTGTCAGTGTGCCGACGTTTCACTGGAATATAAAAGAAAGAGCACAGAACAATATCTCCAGAATGGGTTTCATTTATTCATGGACAAAGTGACTGAAGTCCCACGAGAGTCTCATGATGTGGTTGGACATTTCTCTTGTTCCTGTCCTTCAGCTCTGACTGTCACTGTGTCGTCATGTCACTCCGCACACTTTCTCCTTGAGGTCGCTCTTCTACGCGCTGGGTGGGAGAGTGTGTTGTTGAGGGAGCAGATCTCTCCAGTGCGCACAGACCAACAGCGCCGCACACGTCGCAGTGGTCCCACTCTGCTACTCTTCTCCACTGCTGTTGAATATCACCATCAGCAGTCTAGTGATGGATATCACAGCAAGCCTGTCTCCGGAACCGTAAATGATCAGAACCGGCCCGTGAGGCTGCTCGTAGCCCAGCTGTACATGGAGCCGAGAGAGGAAATCTCTGAGAGACATCAGTGTCTGCTGCAGTGTGCCTGTGATTATCGCACTCACTTCCTCCATAGTTATTTTCATCTGACTTAAACATGAGTCGTCGGTCCATTCTTATACATTTCGGCTGAAATTTAGCCGCGCCTTTAATCGCTTTTTGCACATTCAAAAAAGCGATTAAGCATCGCTTTTTCGCTTTTTATCGCTTTTTGCACATTCAAAAAAGCGATTAAGGGGGGGGGCTAAAATGCCGGAAGCTGCTCCGCCGCAGCTACTCTGAATCATGACACTGAAATCAAAGATTCACTTGTGGTCTCATCTTAGCTCAAAGTCACCCTGTGGAATCATTCTGTGGAGCGTGCGTAAAAGCAGCTGCTGTTGGTTTATACGCAGGCAGTTGTCTCAGCAACTCCACGGCTCAGAGAGCTTCCACAGTGTGTGAGAGCAGCCGCTTGATGCCAAATGAACCGACCGTACACTTCAAGTGTGTGCGCATTCTGAGTCTGTCGGCTTTCCTGAACCTGACAGCAGAACTGAATCCCTCCCGCTCCTCCTCCCTAGGGGCTGGACTACTTTAGTCTCAAAGTGCACCTTGATCTGTGGAGTCGATGGCGGACATCGTTCAAAACCTCGGCGCATTTCTCCTCCCCGTCTTCCGTGTTCTCGGGGCTGTTGGCGGAACTGAGAGTGGAGCTCGTCGGCCGTGGATCATTTCAGAGACACTTTGTCAAGCGAAACCCAGAACAGCCCATCCATGAAAAGGTTTTGTGGACTTTGAGACTCCGTGATTACAAAGACAGCGGTATTGGAGTTTGTCTGATTCAGTTTCCTTTTTGTTTCATCTTTGTTTGGATGTTTTTATTTTTGAATATGTGGATGATCTGAATTCTTGGTGTTTAAGAATGCAGTGTCTCATTTAACATTTACTCTCATTTGAAGGATCAGCACAGAGAACGTGTTGTTGCTTTAAAGGAGGAGACCCCTCAGCTCCTTTTCTCTGATAAAAACCGTCTGTGGTGCGCATTAAAGAGGAGCAGGCGGGATGATTTTGGCCTCGGAGCTGCTGAAAAACCCAAGTCCACCGCTCCGGAGAGTATAGGCCACTGCATCTTTTTTCATTTTGGTCGGTTCAGTCCTCCATAACAAGTCGTTTGGTGTCATAGCCATTGAGATTGTATTTCAGCGCACATTTCTAATAAATACATTGGTTTGTCATTTGTAAATACAATTTTGTCCATTTAACATGCTGCTTCTTTCTGTCAGTAAAATTAAAGGGAGGTAAGTTGCATCTTAGCTCAAAATCACCCTGTGGAATCATTCTGTGGCGCGCGTAAAAGTAGCTGTGTTGGTTTATACACAGGCAGTTGAACATGAATCAACAGGAGAATGGAGCTGCTCTGGTGTTATCACTCCCTCTCTGGTCTCTCTCTCTCTCTCTCCTTATGGTGTGTATTCGCTAATGGATGTTCAGTTGGTCATCTACAGAAAAACGTCTTAATCTCCGTGCGTAAAACCAACATCGACACTTTTTGGATTTACTCTGGGTGTGGACTTTGTGTTAGTTTAAAATGTTAAAGTTGTGTTCCTAAGTTGATGTGAGATCATATCCATGTGAAATGAACTGGTTATTGTTGAAGGATCGTGAATAAATTCCAGCACCTGTGTGTAATAATGTGTGTTGTTGAACCTCGGTGTGTTTTTATGATTATGTGCATGTGTTGAGGTGAGATTGGCCCGTAGAAAACCTCCATTAAACCAGGAAGTTAAAGTGTAAACGGGTGGAACATGAATGTATAAATATGTGTTGATTTCTTTCTTATTTGTCAGTGTGCCGACGTTTCACTGGAATATAAAAGAAAGAGCACAGAACAATATCTCCAGAATGGGTTTCATTTATTCATGGACAAAGTGACAGAAGTCCCACGAGAGTCTCATGATGTGGTTGGACATTTCTCTTGTTCCTGTCCTTCAGCTCTGACTGTCACTGTGTCGTCATGGCACTCCGCACACTTTCTCCTTGAGGTCGCTCTTCTACGCGCTGGGTGGGAGAGTGTGTTGTTGAGGGAGCAGATCTCTCCAGTGCGCACAGACCAACAGCGCCGCACACGTCGCAGTGGTCCCACTCTGCTACTCTTCTCCACTGCTGTTGAATATCACCATCAGCAGTCTAGTGATGGATATCACAGCAAGCCTGTCTCCGGAACCGTAAATGATCAGAACCGGCCCGTGAGGCTGCTCGTAGCCCAGCTGTACATGGAGCCGAGAGAGGAAATCTCTGAGAGACATCAGTGTCTGCTGCAGTGTGCCTGTGATTATCGCACTCACTTCCTCCATAGTTATTTTCATCTGACTTAAACATGAGTCGTCGGTCCATTCTTATACATTTCGGCTGAAAATTAGCCGCGCCTTTAATCGCTTTTTGCACATTCAAAAAAGCGATTAAGCATCGCTTTTCCGCTTTTTATCGCTTTTTGCACATTCAAAAAAGCGATTAAGGGGGGGGGCTAAAATGCCGGAAGCTGCTCCGCCGCAGCTACTCTGAATCATGACACTGAAATCAAAGATTCACTTGTGGTCTCATCTTAGCTCAAAGTCACCCTGTGGAATCATTCTGTGGAGCGTGCGTAAAAGCAGCTGCTGTTGGTTTATACGCAGGCAGTTGTCTCAGCAACTCCACGGCTCAGAGAGCTTCCACAGTGTGTGAGAGCAGCCGCTTGATGCCAAATGAACCGACCGTACACTTCAAGTGTGTGAGCATTCTGAGTCTGTCGGCTTTCCTGAACCTGACAGCAGAACTGAATCCCTCCCGCTCCTCCTCCCTAGGGGCTGGACTACTTTAGTCTCAAAGTGCACCTTGATCTGTGGAGTCGATGGCGGACATCTTCACAAAACCTCGGTGCATTTCTCCTCCCCGTCTTCCGTGTTCTCGGGGCTGTTGGCGGAACTGAGAGTGAAGCTCGTCGGCCGCGGTTCATTTCAGAGACACTTTGTCAAGCGAAACCCAGAACAGCCCATCCAGGAAAAGGTTTTGTGGACTTTGAGACTCCGTGATCACAAAGACAGCAGTATTGGAGATTGTCTGATTCAGTTTCCTTTTTGTTTCATCTTTGTTTGGATGTTTTTATTTTTGAATATGTGGATGATCTGAATTCTTGGTGTTTAAGGATGCAGTGTCTCATTTAACAATTACTCTCATTTTAAGGAGCAGCACAGAGAACGTGTTGTTGCTTTAAAGGAGGAGACCCCTCAGCTCCTTTTCTCTGATAAAAACCGTCTGTGGTGCGCATTAAAGCGAAGTAGGCGGGATGACTTTGGCCTCGGAGCTGCTGAAAAACCCAAGTCCACCGCTCCGGAGAGTATAGGCCACTGCATCTATTTTTCAGTTTGGTCGGTTCAGTCCTCCATAACAAGTCGTTTGGTGTCATAGCCATTGAGATTGTATTTCAGCGCACATTTCTAATAATTACATTGGGTTGTCATTTGTAAATAAAACTCTGTCCATTTAACATGCTGCTTCTTTCAGTCGGTAACAATAAAGGGAGGTAAGTTGCATCCTACTTAAAAATCACCCTGTGGAATCATTCTGTGGAGCGTGCGTAAAAGCAGCTGCTGTTGGTTTATACGCAGGCAGTTGTCTCAGCAACTCCACGGCTCAGAGAGCTTCCACAGTGTGTGAGAGCAGCCGCTTGATGCCAAATGAACCGACCGTACACTCCAAGTGTGTGTGCAGTCTGACTCTTTCGGCTTTCCTGAACCTGACTGCAGAACTGAATGTATAAATATGTGTTGATTTCTCCTTGAGGTCGCTCTTCTACTAGCTGGGTGGGAGAGTGTGATGTTGAGGGAGCAGATCTCTCCAGTCTGCAAAGACCAACAGCGCCGCACACGTCGCAGTGGTCCCACTCTGCTACTCTTCTCCATTGCTGTTGAATATCACCATCAGCAGTCTAGTGATGGATATCACAGCAAGCCTGTCTCCGGAACCGTAAATGATCAGAACCGGCCCGTGAGGCTGCTCGTAGCCCAGCTGTACATGGAGCCGAGAGAGGAAATCTCTGAGAGACATCAGTGTCTGCTGCAGTGTGCCTGTGATTATCGCACTCACTGCATCCATAGTGAGCTCCATCTGACTTGAACATGAGTCGTCGGTCCATTCTTATACATTTCGGCTGAAATTTAGCCACGCCTTCAATCCAATATTGATATCTGCAAATGTGAAAATGCTTGACTCTGCTCAGCTGCAACTACTCTGAATCATGACACTGACATCAAAGATTCACTTTTGGTCTCATCTTAGCTCAAAGTCACCCTGTGGAATCATTCTGTGGAGTGTGCGTAAAAGCAGCTGCCTTTGGTTTATACGCAGGCAGTTGTCTCAGCAACTCCACTGCTCAGAGAGCTTCCACAGTGTGTGAGAGCAGCCGCTTGATGCCAAATGAGCCGACCGTACACTCCAAGTGTGTGAGCATTCTGAGTCTGTCGGCTTTCCTGAACCAGACTGCTGAATTGAATCCCTCCCACTGCTACTCCCTAGGGGCTGGACTACTTTAGTCTCAAAGTGCAGCTTGATCTGTGGAGTCGATGGCGGACATCGTCCAAAACCTCGGCGCATTTCTCCTCCCCGTCTTCCGTGTTCTCGGGGCTGTTGGCTGAACTGAGAGTGGAGCTCGTCGGCCGTGGATCATTTCAGAGACACTTTGTCAAGCGAAACCCAGAACAGCCCATCCATGAAAAGGTTTTGTGGACTTTGAGACTCCGTGATCACAAAGACAGCAGTATTGGAGTTTGTCTGATTCAGTTTCCTTTTTGTTTCATCTTTGTTTGGATGTTTTTATTTTTGAATATGTGGATGATCTGAATTCTTGGTGTTTAAGAATGCAGTGTCTCATTTAACATTTACTCTCATTTTAAGGATCAGCACAGAGAACGTGTTGTTGCTTTAAAGGAGGAGACCCCTCAGCTCTTTTTCTCTGATAAAAACCGTCTGTGGTGCGCATTAAAGAGGAGCAGGCGGGATGACTTTGGCCTCGGAGCTGCTGAAAAACCCAAGTCCACCGCTCCGGAGAGTATAGGCCACTGCATCTTTTTTTCAGTTTGGTCGGTTCAGTCCTCCATAACAAGTCGTTCGGTGTCATAGCCATTGAGATTGTATTTCAGCGAACATTTCTAATAATTACATTGGTTTGTCATTTGTAAATAAAATTTTGTCCATTTAACTTGCTGCTTCTTTCAGTCGGTAACAATAAAGGGAGGTAAGTTGCATCCTAGTTAAAAATCACCCTGTGGAATCATTCTGTGGCGCGCGTAAAAGTAGCTGTGTTGGTTTATACGCAGGCAGTTGAACATGAATCAACAGGAGAATGGAGCTGCTCTGGTGTTATCACTCCCTCTCTGGTGTCTCTCTCTCTCTCTCCTTATGGTGTGTATTCACTAATGGATGTGTAGTTGGTCATCTACAGAAAAGCATCCTATGCTCCGTGTTTAAAAACCAACATCGACACATTTTGGATTTACTCTGGGTGTGGACTTTGTTTTAGTTTAAAATGTTAAAGTTGTGTTTCTAAGTTGATGTGAGATCATATCCATGTGAAATTAACTGGTTATTGTTGAAGCGTCATGGATAAATTCCAGCACCTGTGTGTAATAACGTGTGTTGCTGAACCTCTCGGTGTGTTTTTATGATTATGTGCATGTGTTGAGGTGAGTTTGGCCGGTAGAAAACCTCCATTTAACCAGGAGGTTAAAGTGTAAACGGGAAGAACATGAATGTATAAATATGTGTTGATTTCTTTCTTATTTGTCAGTGTGCCGACGTTTCACTGGAATATAAAAGAAAGAGCACAGAACAATATCTCCAGAATGGGTTTCATTTATTCATGGACAAAGTGACAGAAGTCCCACGAGAGTCTCATGATGTGGTTGGACATTTCTCTTGTTCCTCTCCTTCAGCTCGGACTGTGACTGTGTCGTCATGTCACTCCGCACACTTTCTCCTTGAGGTCGCTCTTCTACGCGCTGGGTGTGAGAGTGTGTTGTTGAGGGAGCAGATCTCTCCAGTGCGCACAGACCAACAGCGACGTGTGTGATCCCACTCTGCTACTCTTCTCCACTGCTGTTGAATATCAACATCAGCAGTCTGGTGAAGGATATCTCGGCAAGCCTGTCTCCTGAACCGTAAATGATAAGAACCGGCCCGTGAGGCTGCTCGTAGCCCAGCTGTACATGGAGCCGAGAGAGGAAATCTCTGAGAGACATCAGTGTCTGCTGCAGTGTGCCTGTGATTATCGCACTCACTGCATCCATAGTGAGCTCCATCTGACTTGAACATGAGTCGTCGGTCCATTCTTATACATTTCGGCTGAAATTTAGCCACGCCTTCAATCCAATATTGATATCTGCAAATGTGAAAATGCTTGACTCTGCTCAGCTGCAACTACTCTGAATCATGACACTGACATCAAAGATTCACTTTTGGTCTCATCTTAGCTCAAAGTCACCCTGTGGAATCATTCTGTGGAGTGTGCGTAAAAGCAGCTGCCTTTGGTTTATACGCAGGCAGTTGTCTCAGCAACTCCACTGCTCAGAGAGCTTCCACAGTGTGTGAGAGCAGCCGCTTGATGCCAAATGAGCCGACCGTACACTCCAAGTGTGTGAGCATTCTGAGTCTGTCGGCTTTCCTGAACCAGACTGCTGAATTGAATCCCTCCCACTGCTACTCCCTAGGGGCTGGACTACTTTAGTCTCAAAGTGCAGCTTGATCTGTGGAGTCGATGGCGGACATCGTCCAAAACCTCGGCGCATTTCTCCTCCCCGTCTTCCGTGTTCTCGGGGCTGTTGGCTGAACTGAGAGTGGAGCTCGTCGGCCGTGGATCATTTCAGAGACACTTTGTCAAGCGAAACCCAGAACAGCCCATCCATGAAAAGGTTTTGTGGACTTTGAGACTCCGTGATCACAAAGACAGCAGTATTGGAGTTTGTCTGATTCAGTTACCTTTTTGTTTCATCTTTGTTTGGATGTTTTTATTTTTGAATATGTGGATGATCTGAATTCTTGGTGTTTAGGAATGCAGTGTCTCATTTAACATTTACTCTCATTTTAAGGATCAGCACAGAGAACGTGTTGTTGCTTTAAAGGAGGAGACCCCTCAGCTCTTTTTCTCTGATAAAAACCGTCTGTGGTGCGCATTAAAGAGGAGCAGGCGGGATGATTTTGGCCTCGGAGCTGCTGAAAAACCCAAGTCCACCGCTCCGGAGAGTATAGGCCACTGCATCTTTTTTTCAGTTTGGTCGGTTCAGTCCTCCATAACAAGTCGTTCGGTGTCATAGCCATTGAGATTGTATTTCAGCGAACATTTCTAATAATTACATTGGTTTGTCATTTGTAAATAAAATTTTGTCCATTTAACTTGCTGCTTCTTTCAGTCGGTAACAATAAAGGGAGGTAAGTTGCATCCTAGTTAAAAATCACCCTGTGGAATCATTCTGTGGCGCGCGTAAAAGTAGCTGTGTTGGTTTATACGCAGGCAGTTGAACATGAATCAACAGGAGAATGGAGCTGCTCTGGTGTTATCACTCCCTCTCTGGTGTCTCTCTCTCTCTCTCCTTATGGTGTGTATTCACTAATGGATGTGTAGTTGGTCATCTACAGAAAAGCATCCTATGCTCCGTGTTTAAAAACCAACATCGACACATTTTGGATTTACTCTGGGTGTGGACTTTGTTTTAGTTTAAAATGTTAAAGTTGTGTTTCTAAGTTGATGTGAGATCATATCCATGTGAAATGAACTGGTTATTGTTGAAGGATCGTGAATAAATTCCAGCACCTGTGTGTAATAATGTGTGTTGTTGAACCTCGGTGTGTTTTTATGATTATGTGCATGTGTTGAGGTGAGTTTGGCCGGTAGAAAACCTCCATTTAACCAGGAGGTTAAAGTGTAAACGGGAAGAACATGAATGTATAAATATGTGTTGATTTCTTTCTTATTTGTCAGTGTGCCGACGTTTCACTGGAATATAAAAGAAAGAGCACAGAACAATATCTCCAGAATGGGTTTCATTTATTCATGGACAAAGTGACAGAAGTCCCACGAGAGTCTCATGATGTGGTTGGACATTTCTCTTGTTCCTCTCCTTCAGCTCGGACTGTGACTGTGTCGTCATGTCACTCCGCACACTTTCTCCTTGAGGTCGCTCTTCTACGCGCTGGGTGGGAGAGTGTGTTGTTGAGGGAGCAGATCTCTCCAGTGCGCACAGACCAACAGCGACGTGTGTGATCCCACTCTGCTACTCTTCTCCACTGCTGTTGAATATCAACATCAGCAGTCTGGTGAAGGATATCTCGGCAAGCCTGTCTCCTGAACCGTAAATGATAAGAACCGGCCCGTGAGGCTGCTCGTAGCCCAGCTGTACATGGAGCCGAGAGAGGAAATCTCTGAGAGACATCAGTGTCTGCTGCAGTGTGCCTGTGATTATCGCACTCACTGCATCCATAGTGAGCTCCATCTGACTTGAACATGAGTCGTCGGTCCATTCTTATACATTTCGGCTGAAATTTAGCCACGCCTTCAATCCAATATTGATATCTGCAAATGTGAAAATGCTTGACTCTGCCCAGCTGCAGCTACTCTGAATCATGACACTGACATCAAAGATTCACTTTTGGTCTCATCTTAGCTCAAAGTCACCCTGTGGAATCATTCTGTGGAGCGTGCGTAAAAGTAGCTGCTGTTGGTTTATACGCAGGCAGTTGTCTCAGCAACTCCACGGCTCAGAGAGCTTCCACAGTGTGTGAGAGCAGCCGCTTGATGCCAAATGAACCGACCGTACACTCCAAGTGTGTGAGCATTCTGAGTCTGTCGGCTTTCCTGAACCCGACTGCAGAATTGAATCCCTCCCACTGCTCCTCCCTAGGGGCTGGACTACTTGAGTCTCAAAGTGCACCTTGATCTGTGGAGTCGATGGCGGACATCGTTCCAAACCTCGGCGCATTTCTCCTCCCCGTCTTCCGTGTTCTCGGGGCTGTTGGCTGAACTGAGAGTGGAGCTCGTCGGCCGTGGATCATTTCAGAGACACTTTGTCAAGCGAAACCCAGAACAGCCCATCCAGGAAAAGGTTTTGTGGACTTTGAGACTCCGTGATCACAAAGACAGCAGTATTGGAGATTGTCTGATTCAGTTTCCTTTTTGTTTTATCTTTGTTTGGATGTTTTTATTTTTGAATATGTGGATGATCTGAATTCTTGGTGTTTAAGGATGCAGTGTCTCATTTAACAATTACTCTCATTTTAAGGAGCAGCACAGAGAACGTGTTGTTGCTTTAAAGGAGGAGACCCCTCAGCTCTTTTTCTCTGATAAAAACCGTCTGTGGTGCGCATTAAAGCGAAGTAGGCGGGATGACTTTGGCCTCGGAGCTGCTGAAAAACCCAAGTCCACCGCTACGGAGAGTATAGGCCACTGCATCTATTTTTCAGTTTGGTCGGTTCAGTCCTCCATAACAAGTCGTTTGGTGTCATAGCCATTGAGATTGTATTTCAGCGCACATTTCTAATAATTACATTGGGTTGTCATTTGTAAATAAAACTCTGTCCATTTAACATGCTGCTTCTTTCAGTCGGTAACAATAAAGGGAGGTAAGTTGCATCCTACTTAAAAATCACCCTGTGGAATCATTCTGTGGAGCGTGCGTAAAAGCAGCTGCTGTTGGTTTATACGCAGGCAGTTGTCTCAGCAACTCCACGGCTCAGAGAGCTTCCACAGTGTGTGAGAGCAGCCGCTTGATGCCAAATGAACCGACCGTACACTCCAAGTGTGTGTGCAGTCTGACTCTTTCGGCTTTCCTGAAACTGACTGCAGAACTGAATGTATAAATATGTGTTGATTTCTCCTTGAGGTCGCTCTTCTACGCGCTGGGTGGGAGAGTGTGATGTTGAGGGAGCAGATCTCTCCAGTGCGCACAGACCAACAGCGCCGCACACGTCGCAGTGGTCCCACTCTGCTACTCTTCTCCATTGCTGTTGAATATCACCATCAGCAGTCTAGTGATGGATATCACAGCAAGCCTGTCTCCGGAACCGTAAATGATCAGAACCGGCCCGTGAGGCTGCTCGTAGCCCAGCTGTACATGGAGCCGAGAGAGGAAATCTCTGAGAGACATCAGTGTCTGCTGCAGTGTGCCTGTGATTATCGCACTCACTGCATCCATAGTGAGCTCCATCTGACTTGAACATGAGTCGTCGGTCCATTCTTATACATTTCGGCTGAAATTTAGCCACGCCTTCAATCCAATATTGATATCTGCAAATGTGAAAATGCTTGACTCTGCTCAGCTGCAACTACTCTGAATCATGACACTGACATCAAAGATTCACTTTTGGTCTCATCTTAGCTCAAAGTCACCCTGTGGAATCATTCTGTGGAGTGTGCGTAAAAGCAGCTGCCTTTGGTTTATACGCAGGCAGTTGTCTCAGCAACTCCACTGCTCAGAGAGCTTCCACAGTGTGTGAGAGCAGCCGCTTGATGCCAAATGAGCCGACCGTACACTCCAAGTGTGTGAGCATTCTGAGTCTGTCGGCTTTCCTGAACCAGACTGCTGAATTGAATCCCTCCCACTGCTACTCCCTAGGGGCTGGACTACTTTAGTCTCAAAGTGCAGCTTGATCTGTGGAGTCGATGGCGGACATCGTCCAAAACCTCGGCGCATTTCTCCTCCCCGTCTTCCGTGTTCTCGGGGCTGTTGGCTGAACTGAGAGTGGAGCTCGTCGGCCGTGGATCATTTCAGAGACACTTTGTCAAGCGAAACCCAGAACAGCCCATCCATGAAAAGGTTTTGTGGACTTTGAGACTCCGTGATCACAAAGACAGCAGTATTGGAGTTTGTCTGATTCAGTTTCCTTTTTGTTTCATCTTTGTTTGGATGTTTTTATTTTTGAATATGTGGATGATCTGAATTCTTGGTGTTTAAGAATGCAGTGTCTCATTTAACATTTACTCTCATTTTAAGGATCAGCACAGAGAACGTGTTGTTGCTTTAAAGGAGGAGACCCCTCAGCTCTTTTTCTCTGATAAAAACCGTCTGTGGTGCGCATTAAAGAGGAGCAGGCGGGATGACTTTGGCCTCGGAGCTGCTGAAAAACCCAAGTCCACCGCTCCGGAGAGTATAGGCCACTGCATCTTTTTTTCAGTTTGGTCGGTTCAGTCCTCCATAACAAGTCGTTCGGTGTCATAGCCATTGAGATTGTATTTCAGCGAACATTTCTAATAATTACATTGGTTTGTCATTTGTAAATAAAATTTTGTCCATTTAACTTGCTGCTTCTTTCAGTCGGTAACAATAAAGGGAGGTAAGTTGCATCCTAGTTAAAAATCACCCTGTGGAATCATTCTGTGGCGCGCGTAAAAGTAGCTGTGTTGGTTTATACGCAGGCAGTTGAACATGAATCAACAGGAGAATGGAGCTGCTCTGGTGTTATCACTCCCTCTCTGGTGTCTCTCTCTCTCTCTCCTTATGGTGTGTATTCACTAATGGATGTGTAGTTGGTCATCTACAGAAAAGCATCCTATGCTCCGTGTTTAAAAACCAACATCGACACATTTTGGATTTACTCTGGGTGTGGACTTTGTTTTAGTTTAAAATGTTAAAGTTGTGTTTCTAAGTTGATGTGAGATCATATCCATGTGAAATGAACTGGTTATTGTTGAAGCGTCATGGATAAATTCCAGCACCTGTGTGTAATAACGTGTGTTGCTGAACCTCTCGGTGTGTTTTTATGATTATGTGCATGTGTTGAGGTGAGTTTGGCCGGTAGAAAACCTCCATTTAACCAGGAGGTTAAAGTGTAAACGGGAAGAACATGAATGTATAAATATGTGTTGATTTCTTTCTTATTTGTCAGTGTGCCGACGTTTCACTGGAATATAAAAGAAAGAGCACAGAACAATATCTCCAGAATGGGTTTCATTTATTCATGGACAAAGTGACAGAAGTCCCACGAGAGTCTCATGATGTGGTTGGACATTTCTCTTGTTCCTCTCCTTCAGCTCGGACTGTGACTGTGTCGTCATGTCACTCCGCACACTTTCTCCTTGAGGTCGCTCTTCTACGCGCTGGGTGTGAGAGTGTGTTGTTGAGGGAGCAGATCTCTCCAGTGCGCACAGACCAACAGCGACGTGTGTGATCCCACTCTGCTACTCTTCTCCACTGCTGTTGAATATCAACATCAGCAGTCTGGTGAAGGATATCTCGGCAAGCCTGTCTCCTGAACCGTAAATGATAAGAACCGGCCCGTGAGGCTGCTCGTAGCCCAGCTGTACATGGAGCCGAGAGAGGAAATCTCTGAGAGACATCAGTGTCTGCTGCAGTGTGCCTGTGATTATCGCACTCACTGCATCCATAGTGAGCTCCATCTGACTTGAACATGAGTCGTCGGTCCATTCTTATACATTTCGGCTGAAATTTAGCCACGCCTTCAATCCAATATTGATATCTGCAAATGTGAAAATGCTTGACTCTGCCCAGCTGCAGCTACTCTGAATCATGACACTGACATCAAAGATTCACTTTTGGTCTCATCTTAGCTCAAAGTCACCCTGTGGAATCATTCTGTGGAGCGTGCGTAAAAGTAGCTGCTGTTGGTTTATACGCAGGCAGTTGTCTCAGCAACTCCACGGCTCAGAGAGCTTCCACAGTGTGTGAGAGCAGCCGCTTGATGCCAAATGAACCGACCGTACACTCCAAGTGTGTGAGCATTCTGAGTCTGTCGGCTTTCCTGAACCCGACTGCAGAATTGAATCCCTCCCACTGCTCCTCCCTAGGGGCTGGACTACTTGAGTCTCAAAGTGCACCTTGATCTGTGGAGTCGATGGCGGACATCGTTCCAAACCTCGGCGCATTTCTCCTCCCCGTCTTCCGTGTTCTCGGGGCTGTTGGCTGAACTGAGAGTGGAGCTCGTCGGCCGTGGATCATTTCAGAGACACTTTGTCAAGCGAAACCCAGAACAGCCCATCCAGGAAAAGGTTTTGTGGACTTTGAGACTCCGTGATCACAAAGACAGCAGTATTGGAGATTGTCTGATTCAGTTTCCTTTTTGTTTTATCTTTGTTTGGATGTTTTTATTTTTGAATATGTGGATGATCTGAATTCTTGGTGTTTAAGGATGCAGTGTCTCATTTAACAATTACTCTCATTTTAAGGAGCAGCACAGAGAACGTGTTGTTGCTTTAAAGGAGGAGACCCCTCAGCTCCTTTTCTCTGATAAAAACCGTCTGTGGTGCGCATTAAAGCGAAGTAGGCGGGATGACTTTGGCCTCGGAGCTGCTGAAAAACCCAAGTCCACCGCTACGGAGAGTATAGGCCACTGCATCTATTTTTCAGTTTGGTCGGTTCAGTCCTCCATAACAAGTCGTTTGGTGTCATAGCCATTGAGATTGTATTTCAGCGCACATTTCTAATAATTACATTGGGTTGTCATTTGTAAATAAAACTCTGTCCATTTAACATGCTGCTTCTTTCAGTCGGTAACAATAAAGGGAGGTAAGTTGCATCCTACTTAAAAATCACCCTGTGGAATCATTCTGTGGAGCGTGCGTAAAAGCAGCTGCTGTTGGTTTATACGCAGGCAGTTGTCTCAGCAACTCCACGGCTCAGAGAGCTTCCACAGTGTGTGAGAGCAGCCGCTTGATGCCAAATGAACCGACCGTACACTCCAAGTGTGTGTGCAGTCTGACTCTTTCGGCTTTCCTGAAACTGACTGCAGAACTGAATGTATAAATATGTGTTGATTTCTCCTTGAGGTCGCTCTTCTACGCGCTGGGTGGGAGAGTGTGATGTTGAGGGAGCAGATCTCTCCAGTGCGCACAGACCAACAGCGCCGCACACGTCGCAGTGGTCCCACTCTGCTACTCTTCTCCATTGCTGTTGAATATCACCATCAGCAGTCTAGTGATGGATATCACAGCAAGCCTGTCTCCGGAACCGTAAATGATCAGAACCGGCCCGTGAGGCTGCTCGTAGCCCAGCTGTACATGGAGCCGAGAGAGGAAATCTCTGAGAGACATCAGTGTCTGCTGCAGTGTGCCTGTGATTATCGCACTCACTGCATCCATAGTGAGCTCCATCTGACTTGAACATGAGTCGTCGGTCCATTCTTATACATTTCGGCTGAAATTTAGCCACGCCTTCAATCCAATATTGATATCTGCAAATGTGAAAATGCTTGACTCTGCTCAGCTGCAACTACTCTGAATCATGACACTGACATCAAAGATTCACTTTTGGTCTCATCTTAGCTCAAAGTCACCCTGTGGAATCATTCTGTGGAGTGTGCGTAAAAGCAGCTGCCTTTGGTTTATACGCAGGCAGTTGTCTCAGCAACTCCACTGCTCAGAGAGCTTCCACAGTGTGTGAGAGCAGCCGCTTGATGCCAAATGAGCCGACCGTACACTCCAAGTGTGTGAGCATTCTGAGTCTGTCGGCTTTCCTGAACCAGACTGCTGAATTGAATCCCTCCCACTGCTACTCCCTAGGGGCTGGACTACTTTAGTCTCAAAGTGCAGCTTGATCTGTGGAGTCGATGGCGGACATCGTCCAAAACCTCGGTGCATTTCTCCTCCCCGTCTTCCGTGTTCTCGGGGCTGTTGGCTGAACTGAGAGTGGAGCTCGTCGGCCGTGGATCATTTCAGAGACACTTTGTCAAGCGAAACCCAGAACAGCCCATCCATGAAAAGGTTTTGTGGACTTTGAGACTCCGTGATCACAAAGACAGCAGTATTGGAGTTTGTCTGATTCAGTTTCCTTTTTGTTTTATCTTTGTTTGGATGTTTTTATTTTTGAATATGTGGATGATCTGAATTCTTGGTGTTTAAGAATGCAGTGTCTCATTTAACATTTACTCTCATTTTAAGGATCAGCACAGAGAACGTGTTGTTGCTTTAAAGGAGGAGACCCCTCAGCTCCTTTTCTCTGATAAAAACCGTCTGTGGTGCGCATTAAAGAGGAGCAGGCGGGATGACTTTGGCCTCGGAGCTGCTGAAAAACCCAAGTCCACCGCTCCGGAGAGTATAGGCCACTGCATCTTTTTTCATTTTGGTCGGTTCAGTCCTCCATAACAAGTCGTTTGGTGTCATAGCCATTGAGATTGTATTTCAGCGCACATTTCTAATAAATACATTGGTTTGTCATTTGTAAATACAATTTTGTCCATTTAACATGCTGCTTCTTTCTGTCAGTAAAATTAAAGGGAGGTAAGTTGCATCTTAGCTCAAAATCACCCTGTGGAATCATTCTGTGGCGCGCGTAAAAGTAGCTGTGTTGGTTTATACACAGGCAGTTGAACATGAATCAACAGGAGAATGGAGCTGCTCTGGTGTTATCACTCCCTCTCTGGTCTCTCTCTCTCTCTCTCCTTATGGTGTGTATTCGCTAATGGATGTTCAGTTGGTCATCTACAGAAAAACGTCTTAATCTCCGTGCGTAAAACCAACATCGACACTTTTTGGATTTACTCTGGGTGTGGACTTTGTGTTAGTTTAAAATGTTAAAGTTGTGTTCCTAAGTTGATGTGAGATCATATCCATGTGAAATGAACTGGTTATTGTTGAAGGATCGTGAATAAATTCCAGCACCTGTGTGTAATAATGTGTGTTGTTGAACCTCGGTGTGTTTTTATGATTATGTGCATGTGTTGAGGTGAGATTGGCCCGTAGAAAACCTCCATTAAACCAGGAAGTTAAAGTGTAAACGGGTGGAACATGAATGTATAAATATGTGTTGATTTCTTTCTTATTTGTCAGTGTGCCGACGTTTCACTGGAATATAAAAGAAAGAGCACAGAACAATATCTCCAGAATGGGTTTCATTTATTCATGGACAAAGTGACAGAAGTCCCACGAGAGTCTCATGATGTGGTTGGACATTTCTCTTGTTCCTGTCCTTCAGCTCTGACTGTCACTGTGTCGTCATGGCACTCCGCACACTTTCTCCTTGAGGTCGCTCTTCTACGCGCTGGGTGGGAGAGTGTGTTGTTGAGGGAGCAGATCTCTCCAGTGCGCACAGACCAACAGCGCCGCACACGTCGCAGTGGTCCCACTCTGCTACTCTTCTCCACTGCTGTTGAATATCACCATCAGCAGTCTAGTGATGGATATCACAGCAAGCCTGTCTCCGGAACCGTAAATGATCAGAACCGGCCCGTGAGGCTGCTCGTAGCCCAGCTGTACATGGAGCCGAGAGAGGAAATCTCTGAGAGACATCAGTGTCTGCTGCAGTGTGCCTGTGATTATCGCACTCACTTCCTCCATAGTTATTTTCATCTGACTTAAACATGAGTCGTCGGTCCATTCTTATACATTTCGGCTGAAAATTAGCCGCGCCTTTAATCGCTTTTTGCACATTCAAAAAAGCGATTAAGCATCGCTTTTCCGCTTTTTATCGCTTTTTGCACATTCAAAAAAGCGATTAAGGGGGGGGGCTAAAATGCCGGAAGCTGCTCCGCCGCAGCTACTCTGAATCATGACACTGAAATCAAAGATTCACTTGTGGTCTCATCTTAGCTCAAAGTCACCCTGTGGAATCATTCTGTGGAGCGTGCGTAAAAGCAGCTGCTGTTGGTTTATACGCAGGCAGTTGTCTCAGCAACTCCACGGCTCAGAGAGCTTCCACAGTGTGTGAGAGCAGCCGCTTGATGCCAAATGAACCGACCGTACACTTCAAGTGTGTGAGCATTCTGAGTCTGTCGGCTTTCCTGAACCTGACAGCAGAACTGAATCCCTCCCGCTCCTCCTCCCTAGGGGCTGGACTACTTTAGTCTCAAAGTGCACCTTGATCTGTGGAGTCGATGGCGGACATCTTCACAAAACCTCGGTGCATTTCTCCTCCCCGTCTTCCGTGTTCTCGGGGCTGTTGGCGGAACTGAGAGTGAAGCTCGTCGGCCGCGGTTCATTTCAGAGACACTTTGTCAAGCGAAACCCAGAACAGCCCATCCAGGAAAAGGTTTTGTGGACTTTGAGACTCCGTGATCACAAAGACAGCAGTATTGGAGATTGTCTGATTCAGTTTCCTTTTTGTTTCATCTTTGTTTGGATGTTTTTATTTTTGAATATGTGGATGATCTGAATTCTTGGTGTTTAAGGATGCAGTGTCTCATTTAACAATTACTCTCATTTTAAGGAGCAGCACAGAGAACGTGTTGTTGCTTTAAAGGAGGAGACCCCTCAGCTCCTTTTCTCTGATAAAAACCGTCTGTGGTGCGCATTAAAGCGAAGTAGGCGGGATGACTTTGGCCTCGGAGCTGCTGAAAAACCCAAGTCCACCGCTCCGGAGAGTATAGGCCACTGCATCTATTTTTCAGTTTGGTCGGTTCAGTCCTCCATAACAAGTCGTTTGGTGTCATAGCCATTGAGATTGTATTTCAGCGCACATTTCTAATAATTACATTGGGTTGTCATTTGTAAATAAAACTCTGTCCATTTAACATGCTGCTTCTTTCAGTCGGTAACAATAAAGGGAGGTAAGTTGCATCCTACTTAAAAATCACCCTGTGGAATCATTCTGTGGAGCGTGCGTAAAAGCAGCTGCTGTTGGTTTATACGCAGGCAGTTGTCTCAGCAACTCCACGGCTCAGAGAGCTTCCACAGTGTGTGAGAGCAGCCGCTTGATGCCAAATGAACCGACCGTACACTCCAAGTGTGTGTGCAGTCTGACTCTTTCGGCTTTCCTGAACCTGACTGCAGAACTGAATGTATAAATATGTGTTGATTTCTCCTTGAGGTCGCTCTTCTACTAGCTGGGTGGGAGAGTGTGATGTTGAGGGAGCAGATCTCTCCAGTCTGCAAAGACCAACAGCGCCGCACACGTCGCAGTGGTCCCACTCTGCTACTCTTCTCCATTGCTGTTGAATATCACCATCAGCAGTCTAGTGATGGATATCACAGCAAGCCTGTCTCCGGAACCGTAAATGATCAGAACCGGCCCGTGAGGCTGCTCGTAGCCCAGCTGTACATGGAGCCGAGAGAGGAAATCTCTGAGAGACATCAGTGTCTGCTGCAGTGTGCCTGTGATTATCGCACTCACTGCATCCATAGTGAGCTCCATCTGACTTGAACATGAGTCGTCGGTCCATTCTTATA
The DNA here is from genome assembly GCF_963691815.1 of Echiichthys vipera. Taxonomy (NCBI): domain Eukaryota; kingdom Metazoa; phylum Chordata; class Actinopteri; order Perciformes; family Trachinidae; genus Echiichthys; species Echiichthys vipera. The sequence continues at coordinate 24,950,796 of NC_139842.1, forward strand.
CATTTCGGCTGAAATTTAGCCACGCCTTCAATCCAATATTGATATCTGCAAATGTGAAAATGCTTGACTCTGCTCAGCTGCAACTACTCTGAATCATGACACTGACATCAAAGATTCACTTTTGGTCTCATCTTAGCTCAAAGTCACCCTGTGGAATCATTCTGTGGAGTGTGCGTAAAAGCAGCTGCCTTTGGTTTATACGCAGGCAGTTGTCTCAGCAACTCCACTGCTCAGAGAGCTTCCACAGTGTGTGAGAGCAGCCGCTTGATGCCAAATGAGCCGACCGTACACTCCAAGTGTGTGAGCATTCTGAGTCTGTCGGCTTTCCTGAACCAGACTGCTGAATTGAATCCCTCCCGCTCCTCCTCCCTAGGGGCTGGACTACTTTAGTCTCAAAGTGCAGCTTGATCTGTGGAGTCGATGGCGGACATCGTCCAAAACCTCGGCGCATTTCTCCTCCCCGTCTTCCGTGTTCTCGGGGCTGTTGGCTGAACTGAGAGTGGAGCTCGTCGGCCGTGGATCATTTCAGAGACACTTTGTCAAGCGAAACCCAGAACAGCCCATCCATGAAAAGGTTTTGTGGACTTTGAGACTCCGTGATCACAAAGACAGCAGTATTGGAGTTTGTCTGATTCAGTTTCCTTTTTGTTTTATCTTTGTTTGGATGTTTTTATTTTTGAATATGTGGATGATCTGAATTCTTGGTGTTTAAGAATGCAGTGTCTCATTTAACAATTACTCTCATTTTAAGGATCAGCACAGAGAACGTGTTGTTGCTTTAAAGGAGGAGACCCCTCAGCTCTTTTTCTCTGATAAAAACCGTCTGTGGTGCGCATTAAAGAGGAGCAGGCGGGATGACTTTGGCCTCGGAGCTGCTGAAAAACCCAAGTCCACCGCTCCGGAGAGTATAGGCCACTGCATCTTTTTTTCAGTTTGGTCGGTTCAGTCCTCCATAACAAGTCGTTCGGTGTCATAGCCATTGAGATTGTATTTCAGCGAACATTTCTAATAATTACATTGGTTTGTCATTTGTAAATAAAATTTTGTCCATTTAACTTGCTGCTTCTTTCAGTCGGTAACAATAAAGGGAGGTAAGTTGCATCCTAGTTAAAAATCACCCTGTGGAATCATTCTGTGGCGCGCGTAAAAGTAGCTGTGTTGGTTTATACGCAGGCAGTTGAACATGAATCAACAGGAGAATGGAGCTGCTCTGGTGTTATCACTCCCTCTCTGGTGTCTCTCTCTCTCTCTCCTTATGGTGTGTATTCACTAATGGATGTGTAGTTGGTCATCTACAGAAAAGCATCCTATGCTCCGTGTTTAAAAACCAACATCGACACATTTTGGATTTACTCTGGGTGTGGACTTTGTTTTAGTTTAAAATGTTAAAGTTGTGTTTCTAAGTTGATGTGAGATCATATCCATGTGAAATGAACTGGTTATTGTTGAAGCGTCATGGATAAATTCCAGCACCTGTGTGTAATAACGTGTGTTGCTGAACCTCTCGGTGTGTTTTTATGATTATGTGCATGTGTTGAGGTGAGTTTGGCCGGTAGAAAACCTCCATTTAACCAGGAGGTTAAAGTGTAAACGGGAAGAACATGAATGTATAAATATGTGTTGATTTCTTTCTTATTTGTCAGTGTGCCGACGTTTCACTGGAATATAAAAGAAAGAGCACAGAACAATATCTCCAGAATGGGTTTCATTTATTCATGGACAAAGTGACAGAAGTCCCACGAGAGTCTCATGATGTGGTTGGACATTTCTCTTGTTCCTCTCCTTCAGCTCGGACTGTGACTGTGTCGTCATGTCACTCCGCACACTTTCTCCTTGAGGTCGCTCTTCTACGCGCTGGGTGTGAGAGTGTGTTGTTGAGGGAGCAGATCTCTCCAGTGCGCACAGACCAACAGCGACGTGTGTGATCCCACTCTGCTACTCTTCTCCACTGCTGTTGAATATCAACATCAGCAGTCTGGTGAAGGATATCTCGGCAAGCCTGTCTCCTGAACCGTAAATGATAAGAACCGGCCCGTGAGGCTGCTCGTAGCCCAGCTGTACATGGAGCCGAGAGAGGAAATCTCTGAGAGACATCAGTGTCTGCTGCAGTGTGCCTGTGATTATCGCACTCACTGCATCCATAGTGAGCTCCATCTGACTTGAACATGAGTCGTCGGTCCATTCTTATACATTTCGGCTGAAATTTAGCCACGCCTTCAATCCAATATTGATATCTGCAAATGTGAAAATGCTTGACTCTGCTCAGCTGCAACTACTCTGAATCATGACACTGACATCAAAGATTCACTTTTGGTCTCATCTTAGCTCAAAGTCACCCTGTGGAATCATTCTGTGGAGTGTGCGTAAAAGCAGCTGCCTTTGGTTTATACGCAGGCAGTTGTCTCAGCAACTCCACTGCTCAGAGAGCTTCCACAGTGTGTGAGAGCAGCCGCTTGATGCCAAATGAGCCGACCGTACACTCCAAGTGTGTGAGCATTCTGAGTCTGTCGGCTTTCCTGAACCAGACTGCTGAATTGAATCCCTCCCACTGCTACTCCCTAGGGGCTGGACTACTTTAGTCTCAAAGTGCAGCTTGATCTGTGGAGTCGATGGCGGACATCGTCCAAAACCTCGGCGCATTTCTCCTCCCCGTCTTCCGTGTTCTCGGGGCTGTTGGCTGAACTGAGAGTGGAGCTCGTCGGCCGTGGATCATTTCAGAGACACTTTGTCAAGCGAAACCCAGAACAGCCCATCCATGAAAAGGTTTTGTGGACTTTGAGACTCCGTGATCACAAAGACAGCAGTATTGGAGTTTGTCTGATTCAGTTACCTTTTTGTTTCATCTTTGTTTGGATGTTTTTATTTTTGAATATGTGGATGATCTGAATTCTTGGTGTTTAAGAATGCAGTGTCTCATTTAACAATTACTCTCATTTTAAGGATCAGCACAGAGAACGTGTTGTTGCTTTAAAGGAGGAGACCCCTCAGCTCCTTTTCTCTGATAAAAACCGTCTGTGGTGCGCATTAAAGAGGAGCAGGCGGGATGATTTTGGCCTCGGAGCTGCTGAAAAACCCAAGTCCACCGCTCCGGAGAGTATAGGCCACTGCATCTTTTTTTCAGTTTGGTCGGTTCAGTCCTCCATAACAAGTCGTTCGGTGTCATAGCCATTGAGATTGTATTTCAGCGAACATTTCTAATAATTACATTGGTTTGTCATTTGTAAATAAAATTTTGTCCATTTAACTTGCTGCTTCTTTCAGTCGGTAACAATAAAGGGAGGTAAGTTGCATCCTAGTTAAAAATCACCCTGTGGAATCATTCTGTGGCGCGCGTAAAAGTAGCTGTGTTGGTTTATACGCAGGCAGTTGAACATGAATCAACAGGAGAATGGAGCTGCTCTGGTGTTATCACTCCCTCTCTGGTGTCTCTCTCTCTCTCTCCTTATGGTGTGTATTCACTAATGGATGTGTAGTTGGTCATCTACAGAAAAGCATCCTATGCTCCGTGTTTAAAAACCAACATCGACACATTTTGGATTTACTCTGGGTGTGGACTTTGTTTTAGTTTAAAATGTTAAAGTTGTGTTTCTAAGTTGATGTGAGATCATATCCATGTGAAATGAACTGGTTATTGTTGAAGGATCGTGAATAAATTCCAGCACCTGTGTGTAATAATGTGTGTTGTTGAACCTCGGTGTGTTTTTATGATTATGTGCATGTGTTGAGGTGAGTTTGGCCGGTAGAAAACCTCCATTTAACCAGGAGGTTAAAGTGTAAACGGGAAGAACATGAATGTATAAATATGTGTTGATTTCTTTCTTATTTGTCAGTGTGCCGACGTTTCACTGGAATATAAAAGAAAGAGCACAGAACAATATCTCCAGAATGGGTTTCATTTATTCATGGACAAAGTGACAGAAGTCCCACGAGAGTCTCATGATGTGGTTGGACATTTCTCTTGTTCCTCTCCTTCAGCTCGGACTGTGACTGTGTCGTCATGTCACTCCGCACACTTTCTCCTTGAGGTCGCTCTTCTACGCGCTGGGTGGGAGAGTGTGTTGTTGAGGGAGCAGATCTCTCCAGTGCGCACAGACCAACAGCGACGTGTGTGATCCCACTCTGCTACTCTTCTCCACTGCTGTTGAATATCAACATCAGCAGTCTGGTGAAGGATATCTCGGCAAGCCTGTCTCCTGAACCGTAAATGATAAGAACCGGCCCGTGAGGCTGCTCGTAGCCCAGCTGTACATGGAGCCGAGAGAGGAAATCTCTGAGAGACATCAGTGTCTGCTGCAGTGTGCCTGTGATTATCGCACTCACTGCATCCATAGTGAGCTCCATCTGACTTGAACATGAGTCGTCGGTCCATTCTTATACATTTCGGCTGAAATTTAGCCACGCCTTCAATCCAATATTGATATCTGCAAATGTGAAAATGCTTGACTCTGCCCAGCTGCAGCTACTCTGAATCATGACACTGACATCAAAGATTCACTTTTGGTCTCATCTTAGCTCAAAGTCACCCTGTGGAATCATTCTGTGGAGCGTGCGTAAAAGTAGCTGCTGTTGGTTTATACGCAGGCAGTTGTCTCAGCAACTCCACGGCTCAGAGAGCTTCCACAGTGTGTGAGAGCAGCCGCTTGATGCCAAATGAACCGACCGTACACTCCAAGTGTGTGAGCATTCTGAGTCTGTCGGCTTTCCTGAACCCGACTGCAGAATTGAATCCCTCCCACTGCTCCTCCCTAGGGGCTGGACTACTTGAGTCTCAAAGTGCAGCTTGATCTGTGGAGTCGATGGCGGACATCGTTCCAAACCTCGGCGCATTTCTCCTCCCCGTCTTCCGTGTTCTCGGGGCTGTTGGCTGAACTGAGAGTGGAGCTCGTCGGCCGTGGATCATTTCAGAGACACTTTGTCAAGCGAAACCCAGAACAGCCCATCCAGGAAAAGGTTTTGTGGACTTTGAGACTCCGTGATCACAAAGACAGCAGTATTGGAGTTTGTCTGATTCAGTTTCCTTTTTGTTTTATCTTTGTTTGGATGTTTTTATTTTTGAATATGTGGATGATCTGAATTCTTGGTGTTTAAGAATGCAGTGTCTCATTTAACATTTACTCTCATTTTAAGGATCAGCACAGAGAACGTGTTGTTGCTTTAAAGAAGGAGACCCCTCAGCTCCTTTTCTCTGATAAAAACCGTCTGTGGTGCGCATTAAAGAGGAGCAGGCGGGATGACTTTGGCCTCGGAGCTGCTGAAAAACCCAAGTCCACCGCTACGGAGAGTATAGGCCACTGCATCTATTTTTCATTTTGGTCGGTTCAGTCCTCCATAACAAGTCGTTTGGTGTCATAGCCATTGAATTTCAGCCCACATTTCTAATAAATACATTGGTTTATCATTTGTAAATAAAACTCTGTCCATTTAACATGCTGCTTCTTTCTGTCGGTAACAATAAAGGGAGGTAAGTTGCATCTTAGCTCAAAATCACCCTGCGGAATCATTCTGTGGAGAGTGCGTAAAAGTAGCTGTGTTGGTTTATACGCAGGCAGTTGAACATGAATCAACAGGAGAATGGAGCTGCTCTGGTGTTATCACTCCCTCTCTGGTGTCTCTCTCTCTCTCTCCTTATGGCGTGTATTCACTAATGGATGTGTAGTTGGTCATCTACAGAAAAACGTCCTATGCTCCGTGCGTAAAACCAGCATCGACACTTTTTGGATTTACTCTGGGTGTGGACTTTGTTTTAGTTTAAAATGTTAAAGTTGTGTTTCTAAGTTGATGTGAGATCATATCCATGTGAAATGAACTGGTTATTGTTGAAGGATCATGGATAAATCCAGCAACTGTGTGTAATAACGTGTGTTGTTGAACCTCGGTGTGTATTTATGATTATGTGCATGTGTTGAGGTGAGTTTGGCCCGTAGAAAACCTCCATTTAACCAGGAGGTTAAAGTGTAAACGGGAAGAACATGAATGTATAAATATGTGTTGATTTCTTTCTTATTTGTCAGTGTGCCGACGTTTCACTGGAATATAAAAGAAAGAGCACAGAACAATATCTCAAGAATGGGTTTCATTTATTCATGGACAATGTGACTGAAGTCCAACGAGAGTCTCATGATGTGGTTGGACATTTCTCTTGTTCCTCTCCTTCAGCTCTGACTGTGACTGTGTCGTCATGTCACTCCGCACACTTTCTCCTTGAGGTCGCTCTTTTACGCGCTGGGTGGGAGAGTGTGTTGTTGAGGGAGCAGATCTCTCCAGTGCGCACAGACCAACAGCGACGTGTGTGATCCCACTCTGCTACTCTTCTCCATTGCTGTTGAATATCACCATCAGCAGTCTAGTGATGGATATCACAGCAAGCCTGTCTCCTGAACCGTAAATGATCAGAACCGGCCCGTGAGGCTGCTCGTAGCCCAGCTGTACATGGAGCCGAGAGAGGAAATCTCTGAGAGACATCAGTGTCTGCTGCAGTGTGCCTGTGATTATCGCACTCACTTCCTCCATAGTTATTTTCATCTGACTTGAACATGAGTCGTCGGTCCATGCTTTTACATTTCGGGTGAAATTTAGCCACGCCTTTAATCGCTTTTTGCACATGCAAAAAGCGATTAAGGGGGGGCTAAAATGCCGGAAGCTGCTCCGCCACAGCTACTCTGAATCATGACACTGACATCAAAGATTCACTTGTGGTCTCATCTTAGCTCAAAGTCACCCTGTGGAATCATTCTATGGAGCGTGCGTAAAAGCAGCTGCTGTTGGTTTATACGCAGGCAGTTGAACTTGAATTAACGGGAGAATGGAGCTGCCCCGGTGTTATCACTCCCACACAGGTCTCTCTCTCTCTCTCTCTCTCTCCTTATGGTGTGTATTCACTAATGGATGTGTAGTTGTTCATCTACAGAAAAGCGTCCCTTGCTCCGTGCGTAAAACCAGCGCCGACACTTTTTGGATTTACTCTGGGTGTGGACTTTGTTTTAGTTTAAAATGTTAAAGTTGTGTTTCTAAGTTGATGTGAGATCATATCCATGTGAAATGAACTGGTTATTGTTGAAGCGTCATGGATAAATTCCAGCACCTGTGTGTAATAATGTGTGTTGCTGAACCTCTGTGTTTTTATGATTATGTGCATGTGTTGAGGTGAGTTGACAACTCCCCATGGTCTGTCCGTAAAACCAGGTGGAACTCTTTTTTGATGTACTCTGTGGTGAGGAGTTTGTTGTAACAGCTAAACCATTCTTAATTAAAGCCAGATCAAAGTCCGATGAAGTTGGAGGATAAAGTGTTTACATGGAGAATACATTTTATTTAAAACATTTTAAAACACAACATATTTGACAGAAAAACCATAATAACTGGAACAAAATAAGCAACATAAACGTGTAAAAGATTGAAGAAGAAGAGGACAAAGCACTATGCCTTCCTACCCCAATTCCTACAAATCACTGATGCGTGCTCGGACCACAAGCACATCGCGCAAAAGCGCAGTGAGAGAGTGAGACGAGATGGCGAGAAACTGCAATTCCATTATTCCATTCCATTAATTCAGTCTTCGAAGCAATAGTGATAAAATGTCTATTAAAGAATTAGGACCGCCCCGACCAAATCCAAATATCAAGCAGGTCAACAAAAGTGGGGTAAAGAGCGGAAAACATGGCCAGCAGGGTGTGAAGTGGCCAATACCCCTGCGTGCTAATTCACCGTGATGGAGCCAAGACGGACACAGCCTGGACAAAGACAGCTGTCACTGATATGCACCATCTCTCGGAAAAGGTGAAGACACATGAAGCATCGAAATGCATATGCACAGCTGCCTAAAACTTTCGGCCTTTGGGAGGGTAAACATTGCAACACAGTCGAATGAGAGCTAAAGGTTAGCTGTGCTGCGTCACAACGATGAGGTGAGCAAAAACCGGCATATCCTAGGCCGCCTTATTGACTGTGTAAAATTCTGCAGGTCAAAGATGGTGCAGAATGAGCTGCTGGATTGCATGGCATCTGTCACCTGGGAACGTATCGTGGAGGTTATATCCGCTTGATTTGTGGCAGTCCAACAGATGACACCACAGACGTATCTAATTTTGGAGACACTGAACAGCGTTTTCACTTAGAATGACAAGTGTTTACTCGTTGCTCAGGCTTATGAAGGCGCCAGTGTGATGAGAGGAGAGAGGGCTGGTGTGCAGCAAAAGGTATGCGAAGGGTACAAAAATGCCCATTATTTGCATTGTTAGGCACGCTGACTTTAATCATGCAGCAGGCCACTTCGCACATCTCAGCAGTTTTTTTTCTGACTTGGGTGAGATTTCAATTTTTTTTACTCTCGACCAGATTGCTGCACGAAGGCTGCCTAGAGCATCATCCACAAGATGGAACTTCAACAACAGGATCGTAAGTACGGTCTATGAGAACCTGGCTGACCTCATAGAGTGCTGTGAGACCATCACGCCAGACAGGTCATTTGACAGCACCACCTTGAGGTAGGCACCTGGCTCCCTGAGGATGATACAGGATGAAGAGTTCTGTTTTTTTCCTGCAGCTGTTTCATCAAACCATGCCTCATGCTGACATGATGTACCAACTGCTGCAGAAGAGGGACATCCACATGGTGTTCATCAACTGCAGAACTTCACCAGCAGTGTTTAGGCCATCAGGTAAGATAGTACAATATAGTTATTCTAATAATAATTAGACACACGTTCATAACTCAGGTTTTGCATGTTGTGATGGCAATAATGTATAGAACCTCAAAAGTAATGAACCAATTTGATCATATGCATTTGCATGCATAAGTAAGTTAAACACATCCCCAAATAATGATATTTCCAGAAAGTTCTGCCAAACAGACAGTTTTTATTACTTACTAGTATTACTGTTTTTTTTAAAGACAGGAATTGTTGATCATGACCATGACCTACTGTCTCTTTCATGTTCTTCAGGGACCAAAGCTCCTTGCAGCAGCAGCAGCAGCAAGAAGCACCAGGTACCACAAGATCAAGGAGAGCGTCAGGAGAACAAGAGAAGCAGAGGCTGTCACAACATCTTTCTGCCTTCACTACTGACCAATGATGTAGTCATGCTCAAGTGTTGGAATCAATTGATATAAAATCACATCCTCTGTTTTTACAGAGTTAGATTCAATAATGGATGGTAGTTACTTTTTTACTCACCCATTACTTATCCATTATTCTCAAGGATACAGTATAAGAAAGTCTGCATGAATAACTAACTGCATGCTTTGGAACTATGACACAGTAGATATACGGTGGATCACATTAATGCCAACACCAGTAAATATTTTTTGTAGAATGTGTTACTGACTACATTTTTATTATTTTTACAGATCTGCAACACAATCCTGCGCCATGCCACAGACAGGTTCTCCTTCACCAGTGAGTGCCGTGCTGCTAGAGTGAGAGCTGTTTCAGCGGCATCGGAAAACATTTCCTGAATAGGCTCTGAATACCAGCTTTAGGGCATACCCCATGCTACACAAGGGGAGCTCAGGACTGAACTTTCTCTCATCTATCAAAGTCCAGACTACAGGGGCTGCTGTGGTGCACTGGCTCGGTACCAGGTTCTACAGAGTTACAACCTCCAGGAAACCTTCTCTGAGACTGTGGCACTGTTGAACATCCTTCTAACCACTCCAATGACAACAGCTGAAGCTGAGAGGTGTTTCTCCACCTTCAAGAGAATCAAGACGTTCCTGAGAAATACAATGGGACAGGCACGTCTGAATGCATTGGCCATGCTTTCCATGGAGGGAGAACTTGTTAGGAACATGCCTGATTTCAATGAGAAGGTAATAGATCTCTTTGGCTGATTGAAAGAGAGGCGAGGAAAATTTCAAAACAAGTGATGAATAAGTGTGTTATTAAATGGTTTTGTTATATTGAACTCTCCAATTTGATTAATTAGAGTTTTGATAATAGTATAATATGTTTTGATTTAATTATCGCCATGGCATCAATGATGGCTAGAAACTGTAAACTGTGTTAGCAGGGATTTAACTAGATGACAATGTAGATGACAGTGTGTCTGTTGATGACAACGCTGGAAGTGTTTTATTGTGGAACCTAATTTATTTTATTTGAGACATTTAAATTGAAATAGTTTTACAAAAATACTGTAGAGCATGGTTGTCAAACTGATCCAGTAAAGGGCCGCTGTGGCTGCAGGTTTTCATTCCAACCAAGCAAGAACACACCTGACGCGACTTACTCAATCACCTGAACTGTCTTCACACAGTTGATTTGTTGGACCAGGTGTGTTTTTGATTGGTAAGAATGAAAAACTTCAGCCACACAGCTCTTTACAGCAAGGGTGTCAAACTGATCCAGTAGAGTATGTATAATTCATGCCTGTGGCTGCCATCTAGTGGTTGACCAAGATAACCAAGTTAAACGATTCAATGTAACACAGTCAAGTTAGCTATCTGACTTTTATTGATTAGGATTTGACCCACTGAACCAGTAATCTTAGCCATCATCCCAAAAGTTGTCCCCCCTAAGAAGTTTGTCAGGAGCCACTGATTAAACCCATAGGGCTGTAGTGCTGCCCATCCAGAGGTCTGCTGCAAGACCTCATTCATCTTTGGATCAGACGGAAAACTCTTTTACTTTCAACCTTGACAAAAGCAGTGCAGATAGCTTCCGTTGTTAACTTTCACAATAAAACCTCTAGGCACACACGCTCTGCTGCTCTGTCTGTGCCTGGGTCCTTGCCCGTGTATTTCGACACTCGGGACCAAGTGCAGATGATATTAATACACGACCAGGAACGTATTGAAACATTTTAGAAAAAGTAAAAAAAAGATGCTTCAACTCAAAATATTTATCTTGACGCTTTTTCAGTGTCACCTTCATTGATTATGGCGACTAAGCGAAACAGCCCTGAATTGGTTATCAAAGTAGTTGGTGACTGGTGGCCGGTGACTGAGTGGTTAAAGTAGTTACCCAATGTGGGGAGGCTGGGGGTCCTTGGGGCAGCGGACCCCAGTTTGGCTCTGGCCTGGGCCCTTTGCTGCATGTCTCCAACCTCTTTCTCTCAACCCATTTCCTGTCTGTCCTATCTAATAAGAGAAAAGACAAAAAAGTAGTTGGTGACTAACTCAATTGTTGACAACTGGATCATTAATCCTTGCAGCTCTGAGTGTCATACTTGGTGTGTAGGACTTTGTGACTGTTTAAACTGATTGTATTTTGGTCTCCTTCCTATCCTCACTTTTATCAGTCTCTGATCTCTTCTTTGGTATCTGATTGTAAATGTGGATCTTGATCCTTGTTCTTGACTGGTTCCGGTCTGCCTGAATAGCTTCTGTTTCCATCAGTTCCGTTTGTCTTTGGCGTAGGAGAACTACACTTATTATGACTTAAATATCACAGAATTGATTATGAATTAGTTTGACTAATCAAAGAAGAATTTAAATTGCCTCGTTACAAAGGGCACCATGACAATATCTACATGTTTTTTTATTAAACTTTGACTAAAGATTTAATACCTGTTAAAGTAGAGGAATACTTTCATCAACTTAACAATGTATTTTTATCAATCTCAATCTGAAAGTCACTTGTCCTTCAAAAACAGTGATCAGACTCTGCAGGGAAGAACACTCTAACGACAAATGATAAAAATGTATTAAGTGGAATATTAATCATCATACAGGAAGTTCAAAAATGATGCAACATTAATTATTAAACAGGAATAAATGGATCAATGGAAATCTGAGGATGGCAAATTTAGGGACAGCCTGAATCATTAAACTAACAGGAGTTCGCTGTTGGACCTAACTGGATTAAAAACGTATATATTTAAAAATCAGATAATTGCTCTATTCAGAATTTAAACAACGCTTACACGTTAACCAGAAGCAATAGCCAAAAAACCGCGCCCTACTTTTTAGATGATGATGGTCAGTCGCCAAAATGCTCTAAAAGCAAGCTGGTCAGACGAGGGTCCTTTTGAATCACCCAAAGTCCGGTTTTGGGGCTGGTTCTTGTGGCTGGCTGCTGTCGCCTGCGGACTTGGGTCAACTGGTCGGCTGTTGGGAGCTACGCAGCTCCTCCATTCACAGCTTGTTCAGGGCAGATTCGGATGAAGCGGGTTGACAGCTGTTGGTCTCTGATGGTCCAAAATGGTTCTGAATCCAACTTTGCCTTTGACTTACTTTCACAAGAAGGTAACGCTGGTCTGCCAGCCGTTTTCTTAACATGAAGATGAATAAATTAACTTTTACTTAAAGTTGATACCAAAGAAAACACCTTTGGTTTAAATGAGGTTAACATTACATTTCTAGTAGATGTCCTCAGCAACTAGAGCCGAACTAAGAAAAAGGTCTTTAGAGCGACATGTCCGATGATCAAAGAAAAAGACTCAGAGCTCAAGGCATCAGGAGAATAGAAGAGAAGAGAGGGTGATAACTAGCTAGTCTATCGTTTTATTCATAACAAGAGGTATGTCTTTGGGTGGAACGAATCTTGTTTGTACCAAATGAGTGAAATACCTATAATCCTTTGTCCAGGATTCCTCAGTCTGTCCAATCTATGAAAAGACTTGAAAACTGACAAAAAAATTATCTTTAAAAATAACAAAGAACCAACAGATAATCATGAAGCACAAATAACTTAATTAAGGAATGAAAATACAATCCGTGATCCGTTATAACACAATGGTTAATAGAGGAATGTAATTATTGCCATTACTAAGGCCTCCATTGGGGGTCGTTCTGTCTCCTTGAAATAAACTCAGATACTTTAGTTGTTTTAAATAAAATGGCAAAAGGATTATTTCACACTGAAGTGAGAGGGAGGATTTTAGTATATTGTGGATCCTTGGGGCCAGTCTTTCACAGGTCAAAAGGTTGGAGGACAAACTCGAACAGTGGGTTGTTGAACAGAGAGCAGCAAGTAGAAGTGTCAGTACAATCACTATTCGACTGAAGGCAGCAGCATTAGCACGCTAACTTAACATCAATGAATTAAGAGGCAGTCCTAAAAGTAAACCCCAGCTTGACTGTATCGACTAATCTATGCACCTATTCGGTGCGCCTTATATATGAAAAAAGTTTCAAAAAAAGCCATTCATTGAAGGTGCCTTATAATGTGGTGCGCCTTATAGTGCGGAAAATACGGTACTATTTACTGTAAACTATTTTTTATAAACTGAGCAGCTGAAACGTCCTCTTTTGTGGATTTTCATGTGGTCCAGTAATGTTCCACTCACTGTAAACAATTTCTTACAAACCGAGCAGCTGAAAGGTTTCTCTCCAGTGAGGTCTCTCATGTGTTTCTGTAATGTTCCACTCACTGTAAACAATTTCTTACAAACCGAGCAGCTGAAAGGTTTCTCTCCAGTGAGGATTCTCATGTGTTTCTGTAATGTTCTACTCTGTGTAAACGATTTCTTACAAACCGAGCAGCTGAAAGGTTTCTCTCCAGTGAGGTCTCTCATGTGTTTCTGTAATGTTCCACTCACTGTAAACGATTTCTTACAAACCGAGCAGCTGAAAGGTTTCTCTCCAGTGAGGTCTCTCATGTGTTTCTGTAATGTTCCACTCACTGTAAACGATTTCTTACAAACAGAGCCGCTGAAAGGTTTCTCTCCAGTGAGGATTCTCATGTGTTTCTGTAATGTTCCACTCACTGTAAACGATTTCTTACAAACAGAGCCGCTGAAAGGTTTCTCTCCAGTGAGGATTCTCATGTGTTTCTGTAATGTTCCACTCACTGTAAACGATTTCTTACAAACGAGCAGCTGAAAGGTTTCTCTCCAGTGAGGTCTCTCATGTGTTTCTGTAATGTTCCACTCACTGTAAACGATTTCTTACAAACCGAGCAGCTGAAACGTTTCTCTCCAGTGAGGATTCTCATGTGTTTCTGTAATGTTCTACTCACTGTAAACGATTTCTTACAAACGAGCAGCTGAAAGTTTTCTCTCCAGTGAGGATTCTCATGTGTGTCTTCAGATTGGACTTTCTTCCAAATCTTTTCCAACACTCAGAGCACCTTAATGGTTTCTCACCAGCAATACATCTTGAATCCCTGACAGGGACATATTTTTTTTAAAGAGTTCAAACATGACTGGGGTTCTCTGGTTTCCACCCAATCCTCACTGTCATCAGTCTCAGAATCAGAAGACTCTCCGGTCTTGTCTTCAGCATCTGCTTGTAAATGTGTCCCTGGATTTGAGTTCCTGGCTGGTTCTGGTCCTCCACAGTTTCTGTTCCCATCTGTTCAGTCTGTCTATGACGAATCTGTGAGGACTGAGGTTTCTCTTCGTCATCTTCACTCTTATTGGTGAAAGGCGTGAATGGGAACTTGGTGATATCAGCCTCCTGCAGCACTTGAAGCTGCTTTCCCTCCTGACTGGTCCGGAGTTCTTCCTGTTCCTCTTTAATGTGTGGGAGCTCTAAGTACTTCTGGCCCAGACTGGAGCTCCACTCCTGCTGCTCTACGGGACACTCATTTTTAACCACCAACTGCTGCTGGACTTCTGCAGGAAACAGGAAACATACACACAGAAGAAATGTTGTTCATTCACACCACAGCTCAGATCACTGAGCATCAAATGGCTATAAGAACTTCAATATTGCCTGACACTGTTGAGTGAAGTTCTTCGTTTAGACTTTTGTGAATTAGTTTAACAAATAGTAAATACTATGCACTGTCAGAAAGGGCAGGACTGTGATAGGTTACGATGTCATGTTCAGACTGGATGCAAAGCAAATGTTATATTTGAGCACAGGATCCTATTTGGATAATTTGTGTTTATGTAAGCAACTGTAACAGACTCTAGGTTCAGAGGAGAAGTATGTAACAAAAAATTAGTATCCATCCTGTAGGCCCACCACTCGCAGGAGGAACCGCTGGGGTCGGGTATGCTTCTGCACAGGTGGCAGTGAAGGTGAGGGGACTTGACGGACCAGACCCAGGCAGCAGAGGCTGGATCTGGGGACGTGGAATATCACCTCTCTTTGGGGGAAGGAGCCGAAACTTGTGCGGGAGGTGGAGCACTACCAGTTAGATCTGGTGGGGCTGTCCTCCACGCAGAGTCTCGGTTCTCGAACCATACTCCTGGATAGGGGTTGGACCCTATTCTTCTCTGGACTTGCCCATCACCATCTGGTGAGGAGTTTGTTCAGAGGACAGGGGAAGATTCTGGACAGCTGTGGCCTCAAGGTCTTGGGTGCCTCAAGGGGCAGTAACCCTTGAACATAGTGGTGGACACCACTGGTCAGCGAAGCTGTCCGACTGAAGGAGTCTCTCCGGGATATGAAATCTCAGAAGACGGATCCTAAGGGCTGCAGCCTCTGTTGTGTCAAAGGCAAAGCAGGTTTGGAAGAAGTTCGGAGAAGTTATGGAGAAGGACTTTTGTGCAGCACCAAGGTGCTTCTGGAAAACCATTCAGCACCTCAAGGTGAAACGGGGAACAATCCAAGATGTTTACAGTAAGGACCGTGACATCAACTGATGAGGTAATCAGTGGAAGGAGCACTTTGAGGAACTTCTTAATCCAACTAACACGCCCTCTTTTGTAGACGCAGAGCTGGAGGCTGATGGGGGATCGTCATCAATCAATATCAATATCTCTTGCAGAAGTCACTGCAGTAGTAACACAAGGGCAAAGCCCTAGGGATTGATGAGATTTTTCCAGAAATGCCGAAAGCTTTGGGTTGGGAGGGGCTGTCTTGGTTGACAGGTCTCTTCAACATTGCTGGGACAGTGCCAAGGAAGTGGCAAACTGGGATTGTGGCTCCCCTGTTCAAAAAGGGGGACCAGAGAGTGTCTGCCAATTACAGGGATATCACACTACTCAGCCTCCCTGGTAAAGTCTACTCCAAGGTGCTGGAAAGAAGGGTTCATCCTTTAGTCAAAGAATTGAATTGAAAGAAAGAACAAGGTTGCGGGTACAAGCGGCCGAAATGGGTTTTTTTCAGGAGGGTGGCTGGAGTCTCCCTAAGAGATAGGGTGAGAAGTTCAGCCATCCATGAGGAACTTGGAGTAGAGCCGCTGCTCCTTTGCATTGAAAGGGGCCAGTTGCGGTGGTTTCGGCATCTGGTAACAGGGTTTTTTCTGGCCAAAATTTGGGCTACGGCGGGCAAAATTTTTGCAGAATCGATAAAATCCTACAGCCCTAATGCACTTGCCAATTTACATATGCATGAGTGCCCAGCCACTGAATACTGAACTAACGTTATGTGCTCAAAACCAGGTCCACTTGACCTTTCTCACTCATACAACTCTGTCACCCACAGCCCAAGTACCAAAACAAAATGACCTTTTTACACAAACCACAAGGAAATAATCTCAGACTATTAACGTTATTCCTATTATATACTATTTAAACAGTTCTCCACATCCATTACGCAAAGAACAACAGATCAAAATAACACTATCCATCTCTATCCCCACCACCTTGCAAAAATACTATATTGTGATGTTAACTGCATGATTTGAAATGATTTGGCGTGAGCGGCTCCAAACTTGTGGGATCACTGATGGTATCGACAGTGAGTGGTCGATTGTTTACAATGGACATAGCTTTGTAAAAGAATGTTCTTAAGGAAGTATCGTCCAACCTTCCAGCACCGTTGGCAAGGACTGTGCTCAGTACACTCCTCACTGTCCTGATTTTGCGCTCCCAGACGCCGCCAGTGTGACTTGAGTGTGGTGTATTCATCTGGAAGTCGCATTGATTTTCTGTCAGGTATGCAGCCACTCTTTCCTTATTGAGTTCTTTCAGAGCCTTTGCCATTTCATTTTTTGCTCCCACAAAGGTAGTTCCTTGGTCCGATCTAATGTGCCTAACAGCTCCACGGATAGCGACAAAGCATCGCAAGGCATTGGCAAACGCGTCGGTCGTCATGTCCTCCAACATCTCTATGTGCACTGCCCTGGAAAAAAGACATGTGAAGAGGAGTCCGTACCGTTTTTGTTCTTTACGACCCTGCTTGGTGTGGAAGGGACCAAAGCAGTCCATGCCGCAGTAGGTGAACGGTGGTGCAGGTTCAACACCGTCACTCGGTAAAGCCGCCATCCGTTGTTCCTCTGGCGGTGCACACACCCTCCTGCACCGTACACACTGCCTGATGTTTTGAGCTTACTTCCACCAACTATCCAGTAACCATTGGATCAGAGTTTGTCCTCTGCCTTGGTGTTGTAGTCTGTCATGATGATGTGCAATGATGAGGTTTGTGACCTTGGTGAGATCCTCTCAACTGGATCTCACCAAGATCTGATTTGGATGTGGAGCTCGATGGAACTGGAGCTTTCACATTTGTAGCAAAGGTGTTTGCTTTTGAGCGCTTTACCTCTCTTACTTGTGTCTCTGCGGAGTGCCTTAAAGCATGTAAGGATGACACTGGATTACATGCAATACGTGCCTCTTTGGCGATGAATGCAGCAAACTCATGAAAGCTTGGATAGTCCTGACCTAGATCCAGCTGCTTCGTGACGCAGTGGTTCCACCTTGATGTCACCCATTCAGGAAGCTTTACCTGTATTTTTTGGTTCTCCTCGCAGTCATTCAGGACCTGTAAACCCTTAATGTGAGACATGGCATTACTACATGTTTGTAGGAAATCACTAAATTCTCTCAGTTTGACAAACTCTTTTCCACCCATCTTTGGCCACATATTTAGTTTCTCTCTGAAAGCTTGTTGCACTACAAAGCAATGGCTATATCTTGCGTTCAACCTATCTCATGCTTGTTGGTAAGCTTCCTCATCTGTTCTGTAGAAGCTGCCTTCAAGGAAGGATTTAGCCTCTCCTGCTATGTATCTTTGCAGGTAGAACATCCTACCCGCAGGGTTGGAGCATCGTCTCTCTATAAGAGCTGTAAAGCTTGTGCTCCATTCTGTGAACTTCAGAGGATTGCCTGAGAATATGGTAGGTTCTGGGGCTGGAAGGCCTGTGAGAGCGAATGTTTCTTGTAATGTCTGGACTAAGGATGCTTCATTTTTTACAGCTTGCCGTTCTTGACCTGAGATAGAGTGTGCGAATGAGTTTGTATCATCAACTTTGCTGCACAAAGAACTGCATGATTCCATCCTTTCCTTTAGTTGCTTCTTCAGTGTAAACATTTAGCTTTACTTGGATAACATCAATGTCTCTTTGATTTTCAAGTTTTTTCAACTGCTGACGCTGAGCTTCAATAGCAGCTTCCATTTCAATTTCAGCTCTCTTTGCAGCCAGCTGAGCCGCTGTTTCTGCCCTCTTAGCGGAAATGCTAGGTGATTCTGAGAGATGCTCTGAGTGGTGGCAGCTGCGTGCAGTAACTCTGGAAGATGCAGATCCATATATGGACCTAGCGTATTCATTATCAAGTAGCATGCGTAACCTTGCTCTCTCTGCCTCAGCATCAAACTCACCTCCTCCTTCAGTGAGGCGCACGCTCATCAACTGCAGTAAGTCTGCTGTCACAGCTGAGCATGCATCAACTTTTCTCAGAATTTCTTGACTTGGTGCAACTTGGATTCGGATACTGTCATACAGCTCCTTTAAGTCTGAGTCAAGCTTCTCCGCTTCATCCACCATGTCATACATGTCACTTTCAGAGCAGTCTTGCTTCAACCTTGTGCGAAGGTTTCTTTCATTGCTTTTCCATTCATATGTTGTTTTAAACTTCATCTCCTTTTGAATTAGCTCTTGCTCCTTGAGTTCTTGCATTTTAGGTGTTAATCGTCTTTCTCTAGAGGATTTTCTAATTTTTCCCTCATCTAACTCTCCTGCATCTTGCCCTTGTGTCATGACCTCAGACTAATTATCACCATTTTGAGACATTTTGAACTTTTAGAATTAACATATGGAGAAAGCAAAGTGAGTTATAACGGCTCTAATTAGCAGTGAGTAACCGAATAACATAGAATGACACCCTTATTACTTAGTTAGCACCTTATTGAAATTAAGCATTGTCAGGCAACAGTTTTTTCAGCAAAACAACAAACAATAGCGGTATTTAGAGCATTCAATAGATTTTCCCTTGTGTGTACAAAAACCCTTTAACGTCTTTGTTGCTATGATTAAACGGTAACTTAAGTTCTCTCCATCAACTTTACTGAGGCATAGTAAAGACACTAACCTGTGGACCACGTTGTAGCCTGAAGCTGCTCCACGGAGTGTCCACTGAGATGTGTAGCTCGTTGCAGGATGTAGACACCTCCGCTCGATGTAGCTCGTAGACCGTAGCTTGTTGCAGGATGGAGACACCTCCGCTCGATGTAGCTCATAGCCGTAGCTTGTTGCAGGATGTAGACGCCGTCGCTCGATATAGCTTGTAGCAGGATGAAGACACCGCAGCTCGATGTAGCTCGTAGCCCATAGCTTGTTGCAGGATGAAGACACCACCAATCGATGTAGCTCGTAGCCCATAGCTTGTTGCAGGATATAGTCACCGCCGCTCGATGTAGCTCGTAGCCCGTAGCTTGTTGCAGGAGGAAGACACGGCCGCTCGATGTAGCTCGTAGCCCGTAGCTTGTTGCAGAATGAAGACACCGCCGCTCGATGTAGCTCGTAGCCTGTAGCTTGTTGCAGGATGAAGACACCACCGCTCGATGTAGCTCGTAGCGTGTAGCAACGTTGCACTCTGAAGCGTCGTGATGGATTAGGACACGTTTTCACTGTATCTACCCTGGTTAAATAATTCAAGCTTCTTACTGATGTCCACAACCAATTTATTCTCTCAACAAAGTTAAAGTTAAACTGTAACAACATAAAACACATTTTACATTTATTATTTTCACAGATAGGTTTCTTACACATGGGTACACAAGTTTTTAGTATTTAGAATAATTACCGTGTACGCCTGCTTAGCCAGTAGTAGACAGTTTTCTCTCATCTCTTTTCTCTCTCACCCTCTTTCCCTCTCGTCTCTCTGTTACTTACTAACAACTTAGGCTCACGTCCAACGTCACTTGGACAGGAAGTGACCTCTCACACCATTTCAATGAAACATTTCAATACATTTTTACGGCAGAACTATTAATTAAACTGCATTTAGGTTTCATCGCAAATTTATGTAAAAATTAAAATAATAAAAACGATTTAATATCAATGATGACTTCACTAACTTCCGGTGTTGCCACAGCGGTAACTACATCATTCAATGCCTGTGTTTTATTACAATGGGATGATGTATAGGCAAGGAGCAATCGGGCCATGGAGGAGGAAGGGGGGTCTCGTTTAAGCACGCCACGAAACAACTCAAATCTGTCATGAAGTAAATCAAGTATAAACTCTGGAGCTGCTCCACAGACAATGAATGTGAGACTGATTTAGTTCTTTTTCTTCATTCTGCTGTTGTGTTAGTGTCAGTTTTGGAACAGAAAATGTTCCCTTTTACTCAGAACATTCTCCTGATTGCTCTCACTCTCAGCTATAATATCTTTCAGTATTCATTGACTGTGGAGCAGTTCACTCTTGATGACACCACTCAGTACTCTAGTTTTTGGATTTGAGAGAGTTGTTCATGTTGCCTCATATCTTAGACCATATGAATTACATGCTTTAATTTTTTAAATGGGCGTAGTTCCCCTTTAAGTCCATCAGAGAGAGGATATGATTGCTAATGAAGCTTTATTCAACATCTGTAGACTGATATATTGTTCCATGCATGACTGAGATACAACATTTTCATAGTTATAAAAAGACGTGGCTTAAAAATATATATCACTACAGCACATGCTATTTTTTGTACACATGTCCTTACTTTTTTAAATTGCATATTTTTACTAATATGTATATCTCCCTCAGATATGTGCCATGGTTGTCTCCATGATCTTTTTCTGCAGAATAAAATTCAGGGAGGACTAACTGCGACTGGGCCTTAAAGGATCATTTGAATCACTGGAGTCCCAGACAGAGGAGTGAAAGTTTATGACTCTATCTTGCAAAAATGCCTCAACACTAAAGACAGTTAGTGTCAAATCTTGTGCAATCAGAATACATCGAATGACATAACAAATCTATTTTTTTTTCATTTAAATCTATCTAATGCACACTGTGAATGTTAACGGTCTATTTCTTAAGAAACTTTGTAAAACACACACACTGCCTACTTCCCCACAGATAATTTTAAATGTCATGCAGTGCTACTACCTGTAACACATGCTTAGTAAATGAGGAATTACATGATATGTGTACACTGTGATGATGAAACAAAGACTGGCATGTTGGACACAGGAAGCACCAGGAAGGATGTTGTTGCTTCGTGGCAGCTTGTAAAATAGCAACAGAAATGATGCATTATCCGTATGTATGTTGTATGGTGATTGTTTTGAAATAAAGTGCAAAGTATTTCTAGACCCTGGTTATTTTTAGAGTTGGTGCATGTAGGACATTTTGTATTCAGTGTATCGTGACTATCAAAACCCAAATTATTCACTGAGAGGGGAACACAGGGTTCTGTCCGACGCGCTTTATCCAAAGAGGAACCCAGGAGCTGTCACTGCAGTTTGTGGGTGTTTTATTTATCCTTTCAATAAAAAGTACTCTGTACATACAGTTTAAGGATAAACCTGCAGCAATTGACTAAATGATTGTAAGAAGTGTTAGTGGTCAACAGAAATAAAAGCACCCTGCCTCTCCACTCTCAAGCAAACAATTTCCCAGTGAGACACATCAAGCAATCAGCTCCAGAGAGAGAGCGAGAGAGAGAAGCGCACGCACACGCACGCGCGCGCACGCACGCACGCACGCACACACACACACACACACACACACACACACACACACACACACACACACACACACACACACACACACACACACACACACACACACACACACACACACACACACACACACACACACACACACACACACACACACACACACACACACACACACACACACATGCCGCTCGTTTCGGCCCCTAATTATTCATTCATTCATTCATTCATCTTCAACCGCTTATCCCGGGGTCGCGGGGGGTGCTGGAGCCAATCCCAGCTAACATTGGGCGTGAGGCGGGGTACACCCTGGACAGGACGCCAGTCTATCGCAGGGCACACCCCTACAGCATGGAATAACTTAATGCAAAATACATGCAAAAAGATTAACAATTCGATTTCTTTCTTTCCCTTTTTTTTACAAACATGAGAATAATCCATTTTCAATGTCCTTGAAGAGCGGGTCCGAATCTTTCAGTGTCTCTAGGCCAGAGTTTCCAGAACTTACGGAGCCTAGATAGAATGCTACCCGTGCCACAAGTCTTATGTTCAAAGTCATGTCATGTCAAAACAAGTCATGTCAACAAAAAAATCCATCAGGTTTCCTCGGCTTCCTGAAGCAAACAAATCTTGGTGACAGGCCTGTCCAGACAGCTTGTCCTGGTCTTGATATTGACTTGTCGAACGAGTCCTCCTATATCTTGTACTGTTTCGACAACTCTCCCCATGATCCAAGAGTTGCGGGGCGCAGAATTTTCTTCCACAACGTCCCCAGGAATGAAATTGCGCTTGATTTTGTTCCATTTTTGGCGCTCCTGAAGTTGTGGTAAGTATTCCCTTGTCCATCTCTTCCAAAACAAATCAGACATGTACTGTATTTGTCTCCATCTACGTACAGAATACAAGTCCTCATTTTGAAATACACCAGGGGGAAAAGATGGCTGACCTTTGAGGAGGAGAAGAATCTGGTTGGGAACCAGAGCCTCTAGGTCATCAGGTTCTGTGGATGCTTTTGTTATTGGTTTGCTATTGAGAATAGCTTCAACTTCGCACAGCACAGTGTGGAGACCGTCATCATCCAGAGTTTGCTCTCTTTAAGTAGAGTTGAGGATTTTCCTGATTGAACGAATTAATCTTTCCCAGGCTCCCCCATGATGGGAACCACTTGGAGGATTGAACTTCCACTTTATCCCTTTCTGTAAGAGTTCATCATGGATCTGAGATTGGTTCCACTGTTCCAAACATTTTTTCAACTCTCAATCA
Source organism: Echiichthys vipera (assembly GCF_963691815.1). Taxonomy (NCBI): domain Eukaryota; kingdom Metazoa; phylum Chordata; class Actinopteri; order Perciformes; family Trachinidae; genus Echiichthys; species Echiichthys vipera. The sequence continues at coordinate 24,973,729 of NC_139842.1, forward strand.
GCGCCGACAAAGTTGGTTCCATTGTCTGAGCAGAGTTCTTTGACTTGGCCTCTTCTTGCTATAAAGCGACGTAAGGCGTTTATGAAGGAATCTGTCTCCAATGATGCAGCTATTTCGATATGCACAGCTCTTAGAGCCAAGCAGGTAAATATTACTCCATATCTGTTCACGTTAGATCTTCCACATTTCACCTCAAATGGACCAAAGCAATCAACTCCCACTGAGGTGAATGGTGGTTCATCTGGAGAAATCCTGTTGAGTCGCAAGTCTGCCATCTGTTGGCTGGCTGGCACTGCCAGGACCCGTCTGCAAACAACACCTTTGGCCAAGATCTTTCTTATAGCCACGCTGGCCCCAGTAATCCAGTACTTCTGGCGTAGCTTCGCCAACATGTGGGTTCTTCCACCATGGCCGACTTCTTTGTGTACCTGCTTAGAATGAGGTCAGAGATTTGTAGATCTTTGGTTAGTATGATTGGATGCTTTGACTCTTCAGGCAAAACTCCTCTTGGAATCTGTTCCTTTGGCATGATCGAATTATTTCCAGCTCTGCCTCTCTTACTTCCTCCACAGTGAGAGAAACATCAAACAGATCTTTGACATTCTTCAGCTCGGTTTTCAGAACATCCTTCTGCCCTCTATCATCTCTCATTGAGTGTGATAGCAGCTCTTTGACCTCCTTCCTCTTCTTCCAGAGGCTTAAGAGTCTATTTTTGAATCTTAAGACCCAACCCATGACTCTTTTCAGACGGTTCCAGGATGAGGTACGGTCAATCAATTGAGATACTGAGTCAACTTCTTCGGCTGAAACAGCATTAGTCAAAATGCTCATTCTAAACTCAGGATCATCTTGCTCTGATAATTCTTCTGAGCTGTCTGGGTTTGTAGGCTATTGCTCCTCTTATAGCAGAAATTGTGGGCCACACATCCATTGATCATCCTTGAGGAATGATCTTACTCCTAGTCCCCTGGAAGTAATATCTGCTGGATCGGACAAGGTTTTCACATATCTCCACTGAGCTGCATAAGATGCTTTAAGGATCTCCGCGACCCTGTAGGCCACGAATGTTTTAAATCTGGAAGTTTCATTTTTGACATTCTTGAGCACCGAGGTGCTGTCAGTCCAAAAGACGGAGTCAAGCAATGTCATCTGTAGCTCCTTTCTCCACAACCTGTCCATACGTGCCGCTACTACTGCTGCCGTTAGCTCCAGTCTGGAAATGGTGATTGGTTTTAAGGGAGCCACCCTGGCTTTACCCATGGCAAGGGTGCTACACAGCTTTCCATCAGTGTTGCGCACTAGTAGGTAGGTAGCTGTTCCATAACCCATCTCACTTGCATCTGAAAAATAATGTAATTGGGCAGAAACTACAGTGCCAAATTGCATAGGCTTTAGACATCTGCTGATCTTGAAATCTTGGAGTAGGTGGAGCTCCTGTATTTTGTCCACTCCAGTGCAATGGGTGTGGGTACAACGCCATCCCACCCAAGACCTTCTCGACAGAGTTCTGCAAAATTTCGACTGTTACTTAGCCCCTTCTTTAGCTGAAAACCACCTCTGGTGCAAATGGCTCGAAGGTCATGGTAGAGGGCTACAGCCTCAGACTCAGAGGGCACTGAAACAAGACAATCATCCACGTAGAAGCTGTGCATAATGGTATCCACCACCTGCTGACTGAAGGAGTTGCTGTTATCCTCCACACACCTTCGCAGAGCAAAGTTTGCACAACTTGGTGATGACGTTTCCCCGAATAGATGTACACACATCCTGTACTCCTCCAAAGGTTGAGAGAGATCTCCACTGGGCCACCAGAGAAACCTTAGCAGGTTACAGTCTTCAGCTGGTACACGTACTTGGTGATACATGGCCTCGATATCTGCCATCAAAACAATGGGTTCTTTCCTAAATCTGGTTATGACTCCGATTAATGAGCTGGTAAGATCGGGTCCTTGCAACAGCTGTGTGTTCAATGACATCCCTTGGAATGATGCAGCACAATCAAACACCACTCTGATCTTCTTCTTTTGTGGATGGTATACACCATGGTGTGGAATATACCATGTTTTGCCACAGCTGTATGCCAGTTGATCAGCAGGAACCTTTTCAGCATAATCGCAAGAAATGATGTTGTGCATAAAGGTGCTGTGATCTGCATGGAACAAGGCATCTTTGTGGAACCTTCTTTTCAGACTCAAGGTGCATTGCTCAGCTAGCTTGTGATTATCAGGCATACACACGTTTCTATTTTTTAGAGGCAAACCAATGGTATAGTGACCATCCACCATCTGAACAGTGCCTTTCACTATTTCCATAAACTGGCAATCTTCTCTTGATGTACCCAGTTGCTCTTCCTGGCTGCATTCTGGGAAGTCTAGTTGAAACTGTTGCTTCCACAGTTCATCCATTCTCACAGAGATGTGGTTAACAGTGATGCTGGGAGGCTCTAAGTCTGCTTCACCCTACATCAGCCCGTTAACAGTCTATCCCAACAACGTCTGGACAGCATATGGCCCTCCTCCTTCACTTGGAATCACCTTTATTGGTTCCAGGACTCTTGGTGCATTCAAACCGATCAAAAGCTCAATTTCTGCATCAATTTCAGGTAGGTGTACCCCTCGCAGATATGGCCATCTCACAAGATCCTGCTCCCGTGCTATATTGCTTCTGCACACAGGCATTCTTTTTTGAGTAAAGACATCTAGCAAGTCACAGTAATGGTCGCTTTCCAAGCCAGCTACCTCCAGATCTGATACAATGCAACTTCCCACAAGCTTTTCTTGGCCCATAGTGTGTAGGAGAATTTTAGTTCCTCTTCCTGAAACCTTCAGTTTATTCATAAGACCTGATGTACAAAATGAGCCAGAGCTGCCTTGTTCTAAGAAGGCATATGTTTCCACAATTTTGTGACCCTTTTTAGACTTGACCTTGACTGGCACGATGGAGAGCTTACAGTCATGGTCACTGGCCCCAGTCAGACCACTACTTTGCACCGCCACCAGAGAGCAGCCCACTGCTGTGTTTGTATCTGCCACACCTACTTGATTTCTATCATTGTTCTTTGAGTGAATATGAAGCATGCTAGGGTGTCTAGCTCCAAGTTTTACATGACAGTCCCTTCTGCAGTCCTTACTCATGTGCCCTATGCACTGACAACTGAAGCAGACTCCATGTTGTTTCAGAAAAGTGATCTTCTCTTTATGTGCCCTCTTTCCCAATAGAGAACACAACTCCAGTGCGTTTACACCCTTGCAGTATAAGCACATCTTTTTGTCCAATGGGGCTCCTTCCTTTTGCACATAGGCCTTTCCATCAGCTGATGTTACCGTAGTTGCAAAACTACTTCCTTGGTTTCTTGTGCGACGCTGATAGTTACCTTTGCTGCCATCTTTAATTTGTATAGTCTTTTGTGTGTCCTGTATATTGTCAAATACAGGGTCTGCAATGATTTTTACCTGACGCTCAATGAAACTCACAATGTCAGGGAAAGTAGCTCTTCGTTGGTGGGTCTCTTGAATAACACAAGTTACTGACCTCCATTTATCTTTCAGCTTGTATGGCAACTTCTTGATCACTGTCAGCATGTTTAGTTCAGAAATATACTGTATGTCATTGATAGCATTACAACATCCTCTTGAGAAGAGACCATAAGCTCGGAGAGATTTAGAATCGTCTGCTTTAACCACAGGCCATGAGAGTGCTTTGTCCAAATAAGCTGAAGCAATCCTTTGTTCATTTCAAAAGTGCTCTTCCAACAAAGCCTTTGCCTTTCGATAAACTCTGTCTGCAGGCATTTGTTGACAGCCTCGCACAAGCTCTCTGGGTTTTCCTCTTGTATACTGTGTGAGAAAGCGCAGACAGTCTCCAGCATCACCTGATCTCTCTTCTACATTGCGCAAGAAGGCTCTTATAAAGGCGTGATATTGAAGAGGATCTCCATCAAACACCTGAATCTCTCTTTTTGGCAAATGAGTTGTATTATGTTGTTGCGCCAGCAGAGCAGAAATTTCAGTTTGTCTCGCCATTAAGGAAAGCAAATTGCTACTGTTGTCAACAACTTCCACCTGAGCATGTTTCAGCAAGCTGAAACATCATTGTTCACATTAGGAGCCATCAGGAACCCAGGCAGCCTCTGCTGGACTATTTGACATCCAGCATCAACAGTAATTTTCCTTTCATTTGCTTTAGATGAGACCCGAATGTCATATACTCCTTGGCCACCAGGCACAAATGAATCAGCCTCAGCGTCAAGAGCCCCTCTAGCCATGTAGGATTCCATGCCATCCGATTTTTTACATCTGCTGCCTCTCACACTGCTTCCTGAAACTTTTAGGAGCTCCATCCTCGCCTGGGCAGCTGCTATCTCTACTTCAAGTTAAAATCTCTCTTTTCTTATCTTTTTTCCTCTTCTTGCTTGTCCAGCTCTTGTTTTTGTTGGAGTAACTTCTGACGAGTGAGAAGAGCAGCCATTTCAGCCTCTGCTTTGACACGAGAAGAGGAAATAGGAGCTCGAAGTTCTTGCAGTCCCAGTTTTTTATCTATATTTTCTGCTTCCAACATTTGAAATACTGTCATTTGGCTGAATGTCATCCTGCTTCATGTCATGACCTTTTCAGGCATCTCCTCCCGTCCCATGTCTGGGGACAGTTCACTGTTCAGATGTGGCTCATGCGGTGGCAAGATTGGAAGATTTTCACATTCTTTATTATTTGGTTGTCTCTCCACATTGTCATTTGTTGCATGTCTTGAGGCTGGTCTTGTCATTTCAGAAAGCCAGGATTTCACATCCTCAACAAATCCTTTGTTGTAATTATTGATGCTTCCAAACCAGACTGTTTGTTTTTCCTTTCTCAATTTCAGGTATTATTTCCCTCAGTGATGCATGCAGGGAAGTTGCCTCCCTGTGCAATTGCATCAAAATGTCCAGTTGACTTTGCACCTGTGAAACATTGTCATCATTCTCCATAAGCTCCTTTAAAGCATTGATGACACCTTTTATTTTCTTCACATTCGCTTGTCGTTCCTTTTGAAACGTCTCAATTTTACACACTCACTTTTCAGTGAGAATGATTTTCCTTTTGACAATTTCATTATCAATTTAATTTGCATTTGAGCCAATCTTCGACCCATTCAAATTGTGAACCAGCCTTTGATCCACTCATATTGACATCCAGCATAAAACATTCAAAGGGCTTGCGGCACAATCCACCTCCAACTTGATTCCATCACAAATCTGACTCCATTCATGAACAATCAACAAAGACCACAGTCCAAACTAATTTCAGCTTGAGCATCACCAGTCAATGCATGAAACATCCACCTTCACTCCTTTGATGTGTGTCAGGTTCAAACAACCTAAAACACCCAAAACTTAACAAAAGAGAGAAAGACAAAAGTTATTTTACTTGCAAGGAGAACGGACAGAGATCTGCTCAGTTACAAATCTCCTACCGATCTGAGGTAATCTCTGCCAAACCCCTTGATTTTATTGGCTTTTGGTGGTTACAATGTTTACAATGAATTACCATTCTTAAGGTGAGGGTCACATAGCTACAACACAAGACATACGGAAAATTCATTGTCTTTATGACTTTACAACTCTAAAGAAGCCTTAAAACATGTCTTGTCATTAATCAGTTGAGCAGGGTCTGTGTTTTCACAGACCCCCCCTTTTTGGTGACTCCTCAACAGTCACGCTTATCTGATTTCCTTGACCTGCATCCACTCAGCACGAATTGGCTATACACACACACCAAGTAATGTTAGTTTAAATGTAAAGATAATTGGAGTAAATATGGGATTACTTTATGTACAATTATTCTAACATTTCCCTCCTGTTTATCACATATTTGCTCAAATTCTCACATCACTCTTAGTCAGCCACTTCTTGTTTGATTTTCAGCTGTAAGGTAATTTTCATGAGCACAAATACATTTACACTCAGATGTTTCTTAATACTTGTCAGAGTCATAGTCTGTTGAATCAGGATACAGCTTCGTCAAATCAAAAGGAGTTTCCTGGTTGTCGTCATTGTTGCTTTCATCATCACTTTGGGGATCGCTGTCAAACAAAGGATACAGCTGCTCCATTTTGCTCTCCATGGGTGAAATAGCTGTAGTAATAAGACGGTTAAGCAGAGCACGCAGACAAGGAACACAACAGCATCCACACAAGGTTAAAATAGCAGCAAAAACTGCTATTGAAACTAGGACAGAGGACACCAAAGTTCTATACTTCCCAAAAGCATCCATCCAGGAGTCCCACATAGTGGTATCGACTCCAGAGTGCTCTTTCATCTTACCGTTGAGAGTACGAAGCCCTGCTATTGCCTTGGTGAGGCTGCCATCAGCAGCAGTGTTGTTAGGGATGAAAGTGCAGCACTGTTCACCGAACATTGCACATACCCCTCCTTTCTCGGCCAATAGCATGTCCAGGGCTATTCTGTTTTGGAATGCCATGAGGGAAGTTGCAGCTAATTGATCATGAACTGCTTCGAACCCACTTTGTGTCCAATTACCTAGCTTTTGCACATTGTAGTGGATGTAGTTGATTCTGTCAACGTTCTTGTTAACTGTACACCACAAGCAAAAAATAGATTCAAAACCTGAAGATATCTGGTTAGCTATTTTATATTCATCCGGCACCCCTCGTGGAACTCCTATAGCATCAATATATGTTGGATCTCTTACATCTATCCATTTTGCAGATCTTTTCACACGTTGCCACTGTTCAGGCATTTCGTTGGATCGAGTAGCCGCTAGATCTGCAGCAGACATAGGATGAATAGATATTGGCAAGAGCAATGTTATGAGAGCACAGTATCCCGTCACATCTCTCGGTAATTTATCAAACAATCTCTCGTCCCCACACCACCACCAGATGTCGCTCCGTGACACGGGTCTAAATTGTCCATCTACGGGCACAATTACTTGACACCATTCATTTGAGAGATTGCCTAGTCTTTTTTCTTCTTCTGTCATGTTTAAACATGTAATGTTGCCTGGTGCTACTTTTTTAGAAAACATTGGTTTCTTAAGATCGACCGCAGTGATCGGGAAAAAAGAATCCCAGTATCTACAATTTTTCCTAGGATTTGTGTTATTCATTATGTCAGCTACACATATTTGGGGAATTATAGCTGGGATTATTTGTAAGAGAGGTCTAGGACTCATACACACTACACAATTCTGTTTAGACATGTTAGCAGCTTGTTCAACCATTAATAACCAATTGTTATTATGTCCAGATACCCCTGTTGCTGCCTGGAACCATTTATCTGGCGTATACGCTACCGTAGGTTCTTCAAATGCAAAAACTCCTTTCTGTTTTCCTGCCGGAGAGACCTGTGGTTCAGTTGGTGCACTTTCATGGTGACCACAATCATACATGCATAGAATTATTAGGAACGAAGGATCTTTGCTGGAAGACCATCCCCATAATAGAAACAGCCAGCATTGGTCTCCTGTTCCCCTAAAGTCGGGAGGGAACAATGTTTTCCCCTTAGTGAGGTTCACTGTTATTATTAGTATGTTATCCTTTCCAGGATCCTTTAGGCTAACTATATTCCTATGGTATGTAGCCCATGCCGTGGTGGTATGAGTACTCCAGTTTTGGTTATCTGGATCATCTACCAACGTGTCCTACCTTGTGTCTTGTTGGTCATTAGTCATGTACCATTGCGTATAACCTGTTCCGCTATGTCCTTTATGTGAGAGTCTATCTACTGGGATGACTATGTGGATGTTTGGTTTGCTGGTAAATATATTTGAGGAATGGAGTAGTGCATTCGTGTTGTTTTCACCTCAAAATCAGCCTGTGTGTTTACCCTTCCACGTTTAGGACGCTCTAAAGCTGAGGTTGTTATATTTGGATTTAGTCTAGGTGGTTCCCATAGGTTCCACATGAACAGGATCATTATTATTAGACAGGTAGATGCCACCCAGCACCGGATGGCATCTTCTAACCATCTTTGGGTCATTTTGGCTAAATCTCCTCTACTTGGTTTGGTGTCTTATAAACGCTTCACTGACTTTCGGGTCTATCTAGCCTCTATACGTCTGAATCCACCCTATTATCAGATTTTTGCTCACCTCCCCTAATGGAGTCTTTAACCGAAATGACCTTTTTGCAATGTGTTAGATGGATCCACGTTGATCTTTCTGCTATCTTTACTGCTGTGGGAGTTGTTAGCAATACCTGACACGGCCCTTCCCATTTAGGTGAATACCAATGTTTCTTCTTTATGCTTCTTATTAGCACCCAGTCTCCCAGTTCCACTATTTGGAGTTCCTGCTGGGGGGCAGAAGGGATTTCGTTAGTTTGTTTATGTTTTTGTTTTTCCAACATGGACCTCATATAGTCAGCTCAATTAGCCTCATCATCTGCTTCCCATTGATTTTTAAATTGGGGTAGTCTATATGGTCTTCCAGACAAAGTTTCATAAGGTGTCAATCCAGAAGTACAGGTAATGTTTATGTATAATTTCACTAAATCTAAACATTGTGTCCATGGTCTTCCTGTTTCTTCAATACACTTTTTAAGTCTGTTCTTAATAGTTCCGTTCATTCTTTCTACTAGGCCAGCACTTTGCGGGTGGTAAGCACAATGATTCTTTAGATCAATATGGAACATTTTCCCAATCTTCTTTACTATCTGGTTTACAAAATGAGTTCCGTTATCACTATAGATTTTCTCAGGTATCCCGTACCTGGGAATGATGTCTTTACAGAGTGCCTTTGCCACTGTCAAAGCGTCTGGATGTTTAGTTGGAAAAAGTTCAATCCATTTAGAAAATGCATCTATTATGACTAGACAATACTTTTTCCCCTCGCTTTGGTTTAATTCTATAAAATCCATGTGGATTATTTGGAACGGATATTCAGGTGTAGGAAACGCGGTCTTAGATTACCTTGTGGATTGTGCCTGGCACATGTCAGACATGCTCTACAGAAATTTTTTGAGTAAGAGTTGAATCCATAGGTCGTATAATATTGGTGTATTTGCCCTACCATCCCTCCTGTTGAGACATGTGTTAACCCATGGCTCAATATTGCCGCCCATTTATACAAGTTTCTTGGAAGGATAGGTTTGCTGTCTGGTCATTTGAATATATTGTCTTGTAATTTTGCTCCTTTTTTAATCCAAACTTCTCTTTCCGTTTGTGGACTTTGTTCTTGCATTTCTTTTAAGGTAGTTTGATCTAGAGTTGTGCATTCTTGCACTGTCAACACAGTTGTGTGACCTATTGCTGCTGCTTTTGCTGTTTCGTCTGCAAATGCATTTCCTAGGGAGACACTATCTGTGCACGACGTATGTGCTGCACATTTACATATTGCTAATGCTTTTGGAAGTTGCACTGCTTGCAATAGATTTGTTAAAAGTTCAACATGTGTTACTAGTTTCCCCGTTGAGGTTATCATGCCTCTGTTCTTCCAATATTGTGCAAAAGTATGAACTGTAGCATATGCATATTGACTATCAGTATAGATAGTTACTTCTTTGTTTTTCATTAATTTACATGCTTCAGTTAGTGCTAATAATTCAGCAGCCTGTGCTGAATAATGTGATGGGAGTTGTTCTGCTTTTAACACCGTTGTGTGAGTTACAATTGCATATCCTGTCAGGGTTTTACCTAGTTCATTCTTTTTAGAAGAACCATCTACAAATATCACCTCTCCCTTTTGTAATGGTTGGTCTCTCAGATCGGCTCTGCTTTTAGCTGTCTGTTCTGCTAGTTCTTGACAATCATGTTGTATACCATCCTCTGGGAGGGGTAACAACGTAGCAGGATTCAGAGTTGTACATCTTTCAATGGTCAGATGGGGTTGTGACAGCAAAGTAGACATGCAAGACAGATGTCTAGCCGGTGACAGGAATGTCATATTTGTTTGTAGTAGTAACACAGACACAGCATGTGGCACTTTCAAAACCAGTGGATGAAACAAAGCTATTGTAGCACTTGTTTCTACAGCCGCGGAGGCTGCTATAACTGCTCTTACACAGTGAGGCAGTGCACATGCTACACTGTCTAGTTTAGATGAAAAATATGCTATAGGTTTCAGTTTGTCTCCATGTTGTTGAGCTAATACAGAGGTCATAAAATATCCTTTGCAAGCTACCATTTGAACAAAAGGTTTCCCATAATCTGGTAATGCTAGTGCTGTGCTAGATACCAAAACTTGTTTTATTTTGCAGAATGCTTCTTCAGCCTCTGCATGCCAGCTTAATGGGGACGTCATTTTTAGATCTTCTTCATACATTAATTTACTCAAGGGTGCTGTTATTTCTGCATAGTTAGGCACCCAAGTTCTACAATAATTTGTCAATCCTAAAAAGGACATCATCTGTTTTTTAGTCACTGGTTTAGGAGCTTGGAGGATTGCAGTTTTTCTGTCTTCCACTATTGTTCGTCCTCCTGCACTAAGATTGTGTCCCAAGTATTTTATCTGCTCTTTGCACATCTGAAGCTTGTTTTTGCTTGCTTTGTGACCTTCTTCAGCTAAATATTTTAGGAGTGCTATTGTGTCTTTTTTACATGTTTCCATATCAGGGGAGGCCAGTAAAATATCATCTACATACAGGAGCACTTGGCTTCCCCCTGGAGGTTGGAATTTAGCCATACTTGCACTCATCACTTGAGAGTAAATAGTCGGACATTCACAATAGCCTTGGGGAAGTCTGGTATATGTGTATCTTTTCCCCTCAAAGGTGAAGGCGAACCAGAATTTACTTTTTTTTCCTACTGGCACCGAAAAGAATGCGTTACTGATATCCACTACAGTGAACACTTTTGCATCTGGTCTTATTTAGCAGCGTATGAGGGTCAGGAACACACGGAGCTCTTTGAATTACAGCATTATTTACTGCTTGTAAATCTTGCACCATGCGCCATCCTTCAGATGGTGCTTGCTTTTTTACTGGAAAAATAGGAGTGTTGCAGGGGGAGTCTTCGCATTTAATTATTACTCCTGCAGCAATTAAATCCTCAATTACAGGTTTTATTCCCTCTTGTGCATCCTGTTTTAATGGATATTGTCTCACACATGGTCTATACTCAGTTTTAGGTCTTATTTGCATTGGTAATGCTCCTTTTACTAATCCCACATCAGTTGGTCCTTTAGACCATAATTTATTTGGAACACTTTTTAGCAGTTCTTCCTCATTTTCCACTAACATAATGTTTCACTGAGCTGTTTGGTCCAGATGAGTACCCCCCTGTACTTGTACTGTCCAAAACAGACCTGTATTTGAGCTACAGTGAAGAAAATAAGTATTTGAACACTCTGCTATTTTGCAAGTTCTCCCACTTAGAAATCATGGAGGGGTCTGAAATTTTCATGGTAGGTCCATGTCCACTGTGTGAGAGATAATCTAAAAAGAAAAACACAGAAATCACAATCTATGATTTTCTAACAATTTATTCGTGTGATACAGCTGAAAATAAGTATTTGAACACCAACGTTAATATTTGGTAGAGTAGCCTTTGTTTGCAATTACAGAGGTCAAACGTTTCCTGTAGTTCTTCACCAGGTTTGTACAGACTGCAGGAGGGATTTTGGCCCACTCCACCACACAGATCTTCTCTAGATCAGTCAGGTTTCTGGGCTGTCGCTGAGAAACACAGAGTTTCACTGCGGTACTTTCTGTATCTCCATACAAATAAGTTACAATGATTTTAGCAGGAGTGGCTTTCCCTAGCTTAGTTTCGTATTCTCTATCTGGTCCAAATGTGGATTTATACCAGAGTGTAACATGTAGAGCACTTTCTGTCTTTTTATCTTGGGGTTTTGGAATTGTATTTCTGCCTTCAGCCATCAAGGCGGATGCTGTTTGGTGGGGAGGTTTGTTAGGTACGTCGAGGGTGTAATAATAGTGCGGCTGTCCTGTCCCTTGGAGAACAAAAAGGTTTCCATTCTTTAGTTCTGCTTTTCTTTTTACCACAATCTGTCCCTCAGATGTAGGCATTAGTGCTAGTCCTAACAACAACAAACCGTCTCTGCCTAAAAGGTTGACTGGACATTCTGGGAACATTAAGATGGACAGCTGACAAGACAGTCCAGTTGGATCTGGGTCTCTTATCCACACGGGTTCTGTCTCTGGCACTTGAGTCAGCTTTCCACTGGCAGATCTCACAGTGACACTTGTTTGATTTGGTTTTAACCCTGGTATTAGTTCTCTGCAGGTAGTCCTGCAGGCACCTGTGTCACATAAAAAGGTAATGGGTTTACCGTTCACGTACAAAATGACCTCTTGTTTTATACTATCAATAGACAGCAGGTCCTGATAATTTAACAGCACTTCCCCTGTGTCCCGGTCTGTTTTGCTCTCTGATCCCGCTTTGCGAGGAGCTGCCTCAGCTGGTTTACGTGTTAGTCATGCTGAAAAATATCTATTTCCTGGGCAGTCTCTGGCTATGTGCCCCTCCTTTCCACATGACCAACAGCCTGATGAATTTTGTCTGAAACCTCCTTTCCCTGCTCCCCCTCCTCTCTGTCCTCTACGGTTTTGACCTCGACCTTTGAAACCTCCTCTCCCCTTACCTCCTTGGTAGTAAATCTCCTCTTCCTCATCCTGATAGAAAGTACTAACAGGTTTCTTAGTGTTCTTTATTTTTATAACTTTTTCTGCATGGAGTGCATGATTAACATAGTCCTCCAAATTTCCTGTTGGTAGACCTATGTAATGTTTATTCACCCAGCAACGTATTGCATCTTTGGTTCCTGCATGCAAGGCGTTTTTCAGTTGCTGTTGGAAAGGCCCATTTCCATCACCATTGTCTTCTAACCCGCTGTGTGTTTTAAACACGGCTGTCATCCTGATTCTATACTCTTCAAATAGTTCATCCTCTTTTTGCTTTATTCTTCCTATTTCAGTGTAATTTGCTCTCCGTCTAAATCGGTGCATGACCCTTTCATCTAGCCCTTGCACACGGTTGGTTAATTCCTGGCTACGATGAGGTAGGATTTGGCCTGCGTTCATGGGATCCCATGTGCCCCGTACATAATGCCAATCTGTTTTTAAAGCAGCCATCCAGATTTGCTGCACTTCTTGCCCGTTCAAATGGTACGAGTGCCTCAGACTCTCCATGTCTTGGACAAACTGAGGAACATCCTCCTTATGAGGAGTCACTCCTTCCACAGCCTTTTTAACATCTTCCATGGTCCATGTTCTGTAAACCAGTATTGTTGGTGGTTGTCCATCTTCGGTGTTTGGATTTGCTACCTGAATCATTGGATACATTTCGGACTCATCAGGAGAGTTTTTTGGCTCTGGAGCGGAGGGTGCTGGGGAAAATACATTTCCTATGGTTCGAGACCATGTAAGTGGGCCTGTCTTTCCTGCTCGAGTCTCTCGCTGAGGTGTTTCCTCGTACTGTGGTGGAGACTCGAGTGATAAATCAGGATATAATCCCTGCACTGCGACCTTTGGCCCTGCAACAACCACTGGCTTTGCAGCAGCTTCGTCTCCTTCACTTTCCTCATCTCTCTGTCTCTCCTGTCTTCTTGTCACTGGCCCTGTCTCATCATCCTCCTTTCTATGAAACAGCACCTCTTTTGCTTTAGCTTTCTCTCCACTTTCAAATACCTGCATTTTACTTTTTCTGTGTCCCTCTTCTCTTTTTTCCGCTGCCTTCATCCAATATTCCGTATCCCCATACCCTTCTTGTTTCATTTTTTTTAGATTCTTTTTGGTCTTTGTTTTTATTGCATCTTGTAGTGCAGTTATTTTTTGTGTGTTCAGCCGGCCTTCAAATTTGTATTTTTCTATCCATTCATTGAGATATTTAATTTTATCAGGATCCTGTTTCTCTATAAACTTCCAATCTTTACTGGACAATTCATGTTTTAGTTCGATTCTGCTTCCCCCTTTTCCCATTTTTGAAATTTTTTGGCCCAGTCCTGTTAACACATAGGGTGTTCTAAAAACTGGTTTTAATCAGTAGGGTAGCGATTAAACTACCTTTTGTGGTAACTCTCACTTCAACTCTTTCGAGTGGAGAATTCTTGCCTTTGCATCCACAATAGGCTCGCTACTTGTATTCCTACTGTTTTGCATGAGGTAAAATACCTAGTGGTATTTTGATCTCCAATTACACTCACAATCACACTTTCATTCGCACAATTTTACCGTTTTTTTCTTTTGAGCTTTTAAGACGTCCGGACCCCACTTGTCCTTTTACACAGAGCTTTCGGGTCTCCCAGTGGGTTTAGCATCACAGGAACCCGCCGTCCTTTACACGGAGTTTTTAATTTTCATTTAGTATCATTTTTAATTTTTATTTTTAGTTTTAAATATTTTTTTGCGGACCTCCGTTGCCTCTACGGGATTTAAGTGATCGCTTTTACCTGATAGTGTCTAGAATTGTCAGGGCTTTATACACGCAATGATCCTCAGTCATTCGTCATCTTTTTAAGTGAAACTTCACTCACCACTGTGGCACCACTGTTGTCTTTCCCCTTCACGGATTACCGTCAGCCGTCGGATCCCAGCAGGTGAGCTTATTTCCAGTCCTGGAAAAGGATCTTAAAAGACTCACTCTATGGAGTCTGCCGTGGCCACGGTCTTTCCTGGAGTCCCCCACACCCGCTGGAATCCTTCAGGCGTGTTGGTATCCGGCTCGAAGGACCAAATAAATGTCAGGTTCAAACAACCTAAAACACCCAAAACTTAACAAAAGAGAGAAAGACAAGAGTTATTTTACTTGCAAGGAGAACGGACAGAGATGTGTTCAGCTACAGTCTCCTACCGATCTGAGGTAATCTCTGCCAAACCCCTTGATTTTATTGGCTTTTGGTGGTTACAATGTTTACAATGAATTACCATTCTTAAGGTGAGGGTCACATAGCTGCAACACAAGACATACGGAAAATTCATTGTCTTTATGACTTTACAACTCTAAAGAAGCCTTAAAACATGTCTTGTCATTAATCAGTTGAGCAGGGTCTGTGTTTTTCACAGACCCCCCCTTTTGGTGACTCAACAGTCACGCTTATCTGATTTCCTTGACCTGCATCCACTCAGCACGAATTGGCTATACACACACACCAAGTAATGTTAGTTTAAATGTAAAGATAATTGGAGTAAATATGGGATTACTTTATGTACAATTATTCTAACAATGTGCACAAAACAAGCGATCCACTCTTCCACAGGGTAATTCAATCCTTGAGCAATACGGCAAGAATGACATCAAACAGCAGCCACAGCATTCGTTTGCATCCAATATGCATTAGCAACCAGCATCAACTGCATCCAGGCAATGCATAAACTTTGCAGTATTGATAAGCTGAGTTCAACATACCGTGGCTTTCGCTGCACTTCCGTCACTTCATTCAAATTTACTCACGGTCACCGTCGAAAGTGGCTGAGGGGTCAATTGTTTTAAATGCATCAATCCAGCTGAGCATCAACCGATGTCGGATATGTAGCCAGTTTTCTGTTGACTTTGTATCGTGACCATCAAAACCCAAATTATTCACTGAGAGGGGAACACAGGGTTCTGTCCGACGCGCTTTATCCAAAGAGGAAACCAGGAGCTGTCACTGCAGTTTGTAGGTGTTTTATTTATCCTTTCAATTAAAAGTACTTTGTACATACAGTTTAAGGATAAACCTGCAGCAATTGACTAAATGATTGTAAGAAGTGTTAGCGGTCAACAGAAATGAAAGCACCCTGCCTCTCCACTCTCTGCATCAAGCAAACAATTTCCCAGTGAGACACAGGTGGCATTCATCAAGCAATCAGTCACCTCCAGTGACCCCCCCCCCCCCCACACACACACACACACACACACACACACACACACAAATGGTTTCCATCCATCTTTTTGTCGGTTCATTTTTCTGACATACACTGTCACCATCTCTGGCATATGGGGGGAGCTGAGACTCTTGTGGATTCAGTGAGTCCACGTGTCTTCATGTGTGATGCTGTTAGTCCTCATAGGAGCCATTTCATTGCAGTGAGAGCAGTTTTTGTATAAAATGATCTGTTGTCACCTCGAGGATTATCACAGCCTCATGAAACTTTACAACCACAAACTAGAGACCTGGAGCATTCAGAGGATGGATGGTTTCCATGGATACTGACAACAAGGAGGTTTCTGAGCACTGTACACAACACAGGTGCTCGTCATCAGATCACAGAAAAATGCAATTCTTACAGAAATCCACAAATGTCTGCGTGGGTTTGTCTATGGTGCCCCTCAAGGTCTGTGTGTCTTAGTGTGGCATTTTGAAGTTGTTGTTTTTTTAATCAATTATCAAGTGGTTACAAAATCTATATTAAATTGTGCACCAAATCGGTCTAAAAAAGGTATCAACTCAGAAGCTGCTGCAAAATATAGATAGGTTATAGAGCATTAGAACGCCCATCATCGTGATTTATTTCTAATGTATTTATTCATTTATTGGTTAATATCATTTCAGATTTATAACAACAACATCAAGTGAAAAACAGAAAGAGTAAAGAAATTATTCAGGTTCCTAAAATGTCCAACAGTGAAGTGTATAGTGAAACATCAAATGTCCAGTAGATGTCAGCATTGTGTTTTGAGTCAATTACAATAAAGTTGTTTCCAAAGTCTGTGGAGGATCTCCATTCTCAGTGTTTTTAGAAGCTGATCCAGTGAATCATTTGACATTGGCTCTCATTTTAAGGAGCAGCACAGCACAGATAAGGCATTGATATAACATTACATTTTAACAGACATGTGGTCGACCACATACCATAAACACTATTTCATTATCTAATATTTAATAGTTTAAAAATTATTTTTTAAAGTGCACTTCCGCCATTTTATCACCAAATAGTTTGGTGTGTTCAGTGTTGGGTTTTTGTTTTTTGATAAATAACTCTAGATTGGTTAAGAATTCACATGTACCTCCAAAAGGTCTCCAAGAAGTACCAAGAGTTTCATTTCGGTAGATATAGCTAATTTTCATACAAATGTCCCTTAGCCCCTGTGGTTCTCACACCTCAATTTATGAATCATAAACATCAGGCTGTTTTCATGTGAATATAAATTTGATAATGATTTTTGAAAAATATCCTTGACTATTAAAAAATCATTTTTTTAGACTTATTACATAAAAGTCACTTGTGGTCTCATCTTATCTCAAAGTCACCCTGTGGAATCATTCTGTGGAGCGTGCGTAAAAGTAGCTGCTGTTGGTTTATACGCAGGCAGTTGTCTCAGCAACTCCACGGCTCAGAGAGCTTCCACAGTGTGTGAGAGCAGCCGCTTGATGCCAAATGAACCGACCGTACACTTCAAGTGTGTGTGCAGTCTGATACTGTCGGCTTTTCTTAACCTGACTGCAGAACTGAATCCCTCCCACTGCTCCTCCCTAGGGGCTGGACTACTTTATTCTCAAAGTGCAGGTTGATCTGTGGAGTCGATGGCGGACATCGTCCAAAACCTCGGCGAATTTATCGTCGTCGTTTTCCAGGTCTTATGCCTGGAATCGAGCCCAGTTATCACAAGGTCTTCTGCTCTGGAATCCTGCTCCAATTCATCGACGCTTTTTCCCAGGAGCTCAATCCTTTGGTCTTTTTGTTCGATGGCTGCCTTTAGCTCCCGAATCTCCCCGATGAATCCCGCCTGTGCTTTCTGTTGCTTTAC
Source organism: Echiichthys vipera (assembly GCF_963691815.1). Taxonomy (NCBI): domain Eukaryota; kingdom Metazoa; phylum Chordata; class Actinopteri; order Perciformes; family Trachinidae; genus Echiichthys; species Echiichthys vipera. Next base: position 24,991,349 of record NC_139842.1, read on the forward strand.
CACTTCACTGATATCTCTTGACATAAGGTTTAGGGACTCTTTAATATCTTCCATTTCCCTCGCAGGTTGGGACGCGGAAATCTTACTTCGGATATATATCAAGAGAAAAAATATCCATGTGAAATGAACTGGTTATTGTTGAAGCGTCATGGATAAATTCCAGCACCTGTGTGTAATAACGTGTGTTGCTGAACCTCTCGGTGTGTTTTTATGATTATGTGCATGTGTTGAGGTGAGTTTGGCCGGTAGAAAACCTCCATTAAACCAGGAGGTTAAAGTGTAAACGGGAAGAACATGAATGTATAAATATGTGTTGATTTCTTTCTTATTTGTCAGTGTGCCGACGTTTCACTGGAATATAAAAGAAAGAGCACAGAACAATATCTCAAGAATGGGTTTCATTTATTCATGGACAAAGTGACTGAAGTCCCACGAGAGTCTCATGATGTGGTTGGACATTTCTCTTGTTCCTCTCCTTCAGCTCTGACTGTGACTGTGTCGTCATGTCACTCCGCACACTTTCTCCTTGAGGTCGCTCTTTTACGCGCTGGGTGTGAGAGTGTGTTGTTGAGGGAGCAGATCTCTCCAGTGCGCACAGACCAACAGCGACGTGTGTGATCCTACTCTGCTACTCTTCTCCATTGCTGTTGAATATCACCATCAGCAGTCTAGTGATGGATATCACAGCAAGCCTGTCTCCTGAACCGTAAATGATCAGAACCGGCCCGTGAGGCTGCTCGTAGCCCAGCTGTACATGGAGCCGAGAGAGGAAATCTCTGAGAGACATCAGTGTCTGCTGCAGTGTGCCTGTGATTATCGCACTCACTTCCTCCATAGTTATTTTCATCTGACTTGAACATGAGTCGTCGGTTCATTCTTATACATTTCGGCTGAAATTTAGCCACGCCTTTAATCGCTTTTTGGAAATGTACGCAAAAAAGCGATTAAAGGAGGGCTAAAATGCCGGAAGCTGCTCCGCCGCAGCTACTCTGAATCATGACACTGACATCAAAGATTCACTTGTGGTCTCATCTTATCTCAAAGTCACCCTGTGGAGTCATTCTGTGGAGCGTGCGTAAAAGCAGCTGCTGTTGGTTTATACGCAGACAGTTGTCTCAGCAACTCCACGGCTCAGAGAGCTTCCACAGTGTGTGAGAGCAGCCGCTTGATGCCAAATGAACCGACCGTACACTTCAAGTGTGTGTGCAGTCTGATACTGTCGGCTTTTCTTAACCTGACTGCAGAACTGAATCCCTCCCACTGCTCCTCCCTAGGGGCTGGACTACTTTAGTCTCAAAGTGCACCTTGATCTGTGGAGTCGATGGCGGACATCGTCCAAAACCTCGGCGAATTTATCGTCGTCGTTTTCCAGGTGTTATGCCTGGAATCGAGCCCAGTTATCACAAGGTCTTCTGCTCTGGAATCCTGCTCCAATTCATCGACGCTTTTTCCCAGGAGCTCAATCCTTTGGTCTTTTTGTTCGATGGCTGCCTTTAGCTCCCGAATCTCCCCGATGAATCCCGCCTGTGCTTTCTGTTGCTTTACCACTTCACTGATATCTCTTGACATAAGGTTTAGGGACTCTTTAATATCTTCCATTTCCCTCGCAGGTTGGGACGCGGAAATCTTACTTCGGATATATATCAAGAGAAAAAATATCCATGTGAAATGAACTGGTTATTGTTGAAGCGTCATGGATAAATTCCAGCACCTGTGTGTAATAACGTGTGTTGCTGAACCTCTCGGTGTGTTTTTATGATTATGTGCATGTGTTGAGGTGAGATTGGCCCGTAGAAAACCTCCATTTAACCAGGAGGTTAAAGTGTAAACGGGCGGAACATGAATGTATAAATATGTGTTGATTTCTTTCTTATTTGTCAGTGTGCCGACGTTTCACTGGAATATAAAAGAAAGAGCACAGAACAATATCTCAAGAATGGGTTTCATTTATTCATGGACAAAGTGACTGAAGTCCCACGAGAGTCTCATGATGTGGTTGGACATTTCTCTTGTTCCTCTCCTTCAGCTCGGACTGTGACTGTGTCGTCATGTCACTCCGCACACTTTCTCCTTGAGGTCGCTCTTTTACGCGCTGGGTGTGAGAGTGTGTTGTTGAGGGAGCAGATCTCTCCAGTGCGCACAGACCAACAGCGACGTGTGTGATCCTACTCTGCTACTCTTCTCCACTGCTGTTGAATATCACCATCAGCAGTCTAGTGATGGATATCACAGCAAGCCTGTCTCCTGAACCGTAAATGATCAGAACCGGCCCGTGAGGCTGCTCGTAGCCCAGCTGTACATGGAGCCGAGAGAGGAAATCTCTGAGAGACATCAGTGTCTGCTGCATTGCGCCTGTGATTATCGCACTCACTGCATCCATAGTTATTTTCATCTGACTTGAACATGAGTCGTCGGTTCATTCTTATACATTTCGGCTGAAATTTAGCCACGCCTTTAATCGCTTTTTGGAAATGTACGCAAAAAAGCGATTAAAGGAGGGCTAAAATGCCGGAAGCTGCTCCGCCGCAGCTACTCTGAATCATGACACTGACATCAAAGATTCACTTGTGGTCTCATCTTATCTCAAAGTCACCCTGTGGAATCATTCTGTGGAGCGTGCGTAAAAGCAGCTGCTGTTGGTTTATACGCAGACAGTTGTCTCAGCAACTCCACGGCTCAGAGAGCTTCCACAGTGTGTGAGAGCAGCCGCTTGATGCCAAATGAACCGACCGTACACTTCAAGTGTGTGTGCAGTCTGATACTGTCGGCTTTTCTTAACCTGACTGCAGAACTGAATCCCTCCCACTGCTCCTCCCTAGGGGCTGGACTACTTCATTCTCAAAGTGCAGGTTGATCTGTGGAGTCGATGGCGGACATCGTCCAAAACCTCGGCGAATTTATCGTCGTCGTTTTCCAGGTCTTATGCCTGGAATCGAGCCCAGTTATCACAAGGTCTTCTGCTCTGGAATCCTGCTCCAATTCATCGACGCTTTTTCCCAGGAGCTCAATCCTTTGGTCTTTTTGTTCGATGGCTGCCTTTAGCTCCCGAATCTCCCCGATGAATCCCGCCTGTGCTTTCTGTTGCTTTACCACTTCACTGATATCTCTTGACATATGGTTTAGGGACTCTTTAAAATCTTCCATTTCCCTCGCAGGTTGGGACGCGGAAATCTTACTTCGGATGTATATCAAGAGAAAAAATATCCATGTGAAAAGAACTGGTTATTGTTGAAGCGTCATGGATAAATTCCAGCACCTGTGTGTAATAACGTGTGTTGCTGAACCTCTCGGTGTGTTTTTATGATTATGTGCATGTGTTGAGGTGAGATTGGCCCGTAGAAAACCTCCATTTAACCAGGAGGTTAAAGTGTAAACGGGCGGGTTAAGAATTCACATGTACCTCCAAAAGGTCTCCAAGAAGTACCAAGAGTTTCATTTCGGTAGATATAGCTAATTTTCATACAAATGTCCCTTAGCCCCTGTGGTTCTCACACCTCAATTTATGAATCATAAACATCAGGCTGTTTTCATGTGAATATAAATTTGATAATGATTTTTGAAAAATATCCTGGACTATTAAAAAATTTTTTTAGACTTATTACATAAAAGTCACTTGTGGTCTCATCTTAGCTCAAAGTCACCCTGTGGAATCATTCTGTGGAGCGTGCGTAAAAGTAGCTGCTGTTGGTTTATACGCAGGCAGTTGTCTCAGCAACTCCACGGCTCAGAGAGCTTCCACAGTGTGTGAGAGCAGCCGCTTGATGCCAAATGAACCGACCGTACACTTCAAGTGTGTGTGCAGTCTGATACTGTCGGCTTTTCTTAACCTGACTGCAGAACTGAATCCCTCCCACTGCTCCTCCCTAGGGGCTGGACTACTTCATTCTCAAAGTGCAGGTTGATCTGTGGAGTCGATGGCGGACATCGTCCAAAACCTCGGCGAATTTATCGTCGTCGTTTTCCAGGTCTTATGCCTGGAATCGAGCCCAGTTATCACAAGGTCTTCTGCTCTGGAATCCTGCTCCAATTCATCGACGCTTTTTCCCAGGAGCTCAATCCTTTGGTCTTTTTGTTCGATGGCTGCCTTTAGCTCCCGAATCTCCCCGATGAATCCCGCCTGTGCTTTCTGTTGCTTTACCACTTCACTGATATCTCTTGACATATGGTTTAGGGACTCTTTAAAATCTTCCATTTCCCTCGCAGGTTGGGACGCGGAAATCTTACTTCGGATATATATCAAGAGAAAAAATATCCATGTGAAAAGAACTGGTTATTGTTGAAGCGTCATGGATAAATTCCAGCACCTGTGTGTAATAACGTGTGTTGCTGAACCTCTCGGTGTGTTTTTATGATTATGTGCATGTGTTGAGGTGAGTTTGGCCCGTAGAAAACCTCCATTTAACCAGGAGGTTAAAGTGTAAACGGGCGGAACATGAATGTATAAATATGTGTTGATTTCTTTCTTATTTGTCAGTGTGCCGACGTTTCACTGGAATATTAAAGAAAGAGCACAGAACAATATCTCAAGAATGGGTTTCATTTATTCATGGACAAAGTGACTGAAGTCCCACGAGAGTCTCATGATGTGGTTGGACATTTCTCTTGTTCCTCTCCTTCAGCTCGGACTGTGACTGTGTCGTCATGTCACTCCGCACACTTTCTCCTTGAGGTCGCTCTTTTACGCGCTGGGTGTGAGAGTGTGTTGTTGAGGGAGCAGATCTCTCCAGTGCGCACAGACCAACAGCGACGTGTGTGATCCCACTCTGCTACTCTTCTCCACTGCTGTTGAATATCACCATCAGCAGTCTAGTGATGGATATCACAGCAAGCCTGTCTCCTGAACCGTAAATGATCAGAACCGGCCCGTGAGGCTGCTCGTAGCCCAGCTGTACATGGAGCCGAGAGAGGAAATCTCTGAGAGACATCAGTGTCTGCTGCAGTGTGCCTGTGATTATCGCACTCACTTCCTCCATAGTTATTTTCATCTGACTTGAACATGAGTCGTCGGTTCATTCTTATACATTTTGGCTGAAATTTAGCCACGCATTTAATCGCTTTTTGGAAATGTACGCAAAAAAGCGATTAAAGGAGGGCTAAAATGCCGGAAGCTGCTCCGCCGCAGCTACTCTGAATCATGACACTGAAATCAAAGATTCACTTGTGGTCTCATCTTATCTCAAAGTCACCCTTTGGAATCATTCTGTGGAGCGTGCGTAAAAGCAGCTGCTGTTGGTTTATACGCAGACAGTTGTCTCAGCAACCCCACGGCTCAGAGAGCTTCCACAGTGTGTGAGAGCAGCAGCTTGATGCCAAATGAACCGACCGTACACTTCAAGTGTGTGTGCAGTCTGATACTGTCGGCTTTTCTTAACCTGACTGCAGAACTGAATCCCTCCCACTGCTCCTCCCTAGGGGCTGGACTACTTAATTCTCAAAGTGCAGGTTGATCTGTGGAGTCGATGGCGGACATCGTCCAAAACCTCGGCGAATTTATCGTCGTCGTTTTCCAGGTGTTATGCCTGGAATCGAGCCCAGTTATCACAAGGTCTTCTGCTCTGGAATCCTGCTCCAATTCATCGACGCTTTTTCCCAGGAGCTCAATCCTTTGGTCTTTTTGTTCGATGGCTGCCTTTAGCTCCCGAATCTCCCCGATGAATCCCGCCTGTGCTTTCTGTTGCTTTACCACTTCACTGATATCTCTTGACATATGGTTTACGGACTCTTTAAAATCTTCCATTTCCCTCGCAGGTTGGGACGCGGAAATCTTACTTCGGATATATATCAAGAGAAAAAATATCCATGTGAAATGAACTGGTTATTGTTGAAGCGTCATGGATAAATTCCAGCACCTGTGTGTAATAACGTGTGTTGTTGAACCTCGGTGTGTTTTTATGATTATGTGCATGTGTTGAGGTGAGATTGGCCCGTAGAAAACCTCCATTTAACCAGGAGGTTAAAGTGTAAACGGGCGGCTTAAGAATTCACATGTACCTCCAAAAGGTCTCCAAGAAGTACCAAGAGTTTCATTTCGGTAGATATAGCTAATTTTCATACAAATGTCCCTTAGCCCCTGTGGTTCTCACACCTCAATTTATGAATCATAAACATCAGGCTGTTTTCATGTGAATATAAATTTGATAATGATTTTTGAAAAATATCCTGGACTATTAAAAAATCATTTTTTTAGACTTATTACATAAAAGTCACTTGTGGTCTCATCTTAGCTCAAAGTCACCCTGTGGAATCATTCTGTGGAGCGTGCGTAAAAGTAGCTGCTGTTGGTTTATACGCAGGCAGTTGTCTCAGCAACTCCACGGCTCAGAGAGCTTCCACAGTGTGTGAGAGCAGCCGCTTGATGCCAAATGAACCGACCGTACACTTCAAGTGTGTGTGCAGTCTGATACTGTCGGCTTTTCTTAACCTGACTGCAGAACTGAATCCCTCCCACTGCTCCTCCCTAGGGGCTGGACTACTTTATTCTCAAAGTGCAGGTTGATCTGTGGAGTCGATGGCGGACATTTTTACAAAACCTCGGCGAATTATCGTCGTCGTTTTCCAGGTCTTATGCCTGGAATCGAGCCCAGTTATCACAAGGTCTTCTGCTCTGGAATCCTGCTCCAATTCATCGACGCTTTTTCCCAGGAGCTCAATCCTTTGGTCTTTTTGTTCGATGGCTGCCTTTAGCTCCCGAATCTCCCCGATGAATCCCGCCTGTGCTTTCTGTTGCTTTACCACTTCACTGATATCTCTTGACATATGGTTTAGGGACTCTTTAAAATCTTCCATTTCCCTCGCAGGTTGGGACGCGGAAATCTTACTTCGGATATATATCAAGAGAAAAAATATCCATGTGAAATGAACTGGTTATTGTTGAAGCGTCATGGATAAATTCCAGCACCTGTGTGTAATAACGTGTGTTGTTGAACCTCGGTGTGTTTTTATGATTATGTGCATGTGTTGAGGTGAGATTGGCCCGTAGAAAACCTCCATTTAACCAGGAGGTGAAAGTGTAAACGGGCGGGTTAAGAATTCACATGTACCTCCAAAAGGTCTCCAAGAAGTACCAAGAGTTTCATTTCGGTAGATATAGCTAATTTTCATACAAATGTCCCTTAGCCCCTGTGGTTCTCACACCTCAATTTATGAATCATAAACATCAGGCTGTTTTCATGTGAATATAAATTTGATAATGATTTTTGAAAAATATCCTGGACTATTAAAAAATCATTTTTTTAGACTTATTACATAAAAGTCACTTGTGGTCTCATCTTAGCTCAAAGTCACCCTGTGGAATCATTCTGTGGAGCGTGCGTAAAAGTAGCTGCTGTTGGTTTATACGCAGGCAGTTGTCTCAGCAACTCCACGGCTCAGAGAGCTTCCACAGTGTGTGAGAGCAGCCGCTTGATGCCAAATGAACCGACCGTACACTTCAAGTGTGTGTGCAGTCTGATACTGTCGGCTTTTCTTAACCTGACTGCAGAACTGAATCCCTCCCACTGCTCCTCCCTAGGGGCTGGACTACTTTATTCTCAAAGTGCAGGTTGATCTGTGGAGTCGATGGCGGACATTTTTACAAAACCTCGGCGAATTATCGTCGTCGTTTTCCAGGTCTAATGCCTGGAATCGAGCCCAGTTATCACAAGGTCTTCTGCTCTGGAATCCTGCTCCAATTCATCGACGCTTTTTCCCAGGAGCTCAATCCTTTGGTCTTTTTGTTCGATGGCTGCCTTTAGCTCCCGAATCTCCCCGATGAATCCCGCCTGTGCTTTCTGTTGCTTTACCACTTCACTGATATCTCTTGACATAAGGTTTAGGGACTCTTTAAAATCTTCCATTTCCCTCGCAGGTTGGGACGCGGAAATCTTACTTCGGATATATATCAAGAGAAAAAATATCCATGTGAAATGAACTGGTTATTGTTGAAGCGTCATGGATAAATTCCAGCACCTGTGTGTAATAACGTGTGTTGTTGAACCTCGGTGTGTTTTTATGATTATGTGCATGTGTTGAGGTGAGATTGGCCCGTAGAAAACCTCCATTTAACCAGGAGGTTAAAGTGTAAACGGGCGGGTTAAGAATTCACATGTACCTCCAAAAGGTCTCCAAGAAGTACCAAGAGTTTCATTTCGGTAGATATAGCTAATTTTCATACAAATGTCCCTTAGCCCCTGTGGTTCTCACACCTCAATTTATGAATCATAAACATCAGGCTGTTTTCATGTGAATATAAATTTGATAATGATTTTTGAAAAATATCCTGGACTATTAAAAAATCATTTTTTTAGACTTATTACATAAAAGTCACTTGTGGTCTCATCTTAGCTCAAAGTCACCCTGTGGAATCATTCTGTGGAGCGTGCGTAAAAGCAGCTGCTGTTGGTTTATACGCAGGCAGTTGTCTCAGCAACTCCACGGCTCAGAGAGCTTCCACAGTGTGTGAGAGCAGCCGCTTGATGCCAAATGAACCGACCGTACACTTCAAGTGTGTGTGCAGTCTGATACTGTCGGCTTTTCTTAACCTGACTGCAGAACTGAATCCCTCCCACTGCTCCTCCCTAGGGGCTGGACTACTTCATTCTCAAAGTGCAGGTTGATCTGTGGAGTCGATGGCGGACATAGTCCAAAACCTCGGCGAATTTATCGTCGTCGTTTTCCAGGTCTTATGCCTGGAATCGAGCCCAGTTATCACAAGGTCTTCTGCTCTGGAATCCTGCTCCAATTCATCGACGCTTTTTCCCAGGAGCTCAATCCTTTGGTCTTTTTGTTCGATGGCTGCCTTTAGCTCCCGAATCTCCCCGATGAATCCCGCCTGTGCTTTCTGTTGCTTTACCACTTCACTGATATCTCTTGACATATGGTTTAGGGACTCTTTAAAATCTTCCATTTCCCTCGCAGGTTGGGACGCGGAAATCTTACTTCGGATATATATCAAGAGAAAAAATATCCATGTGAAAAGAACTGGTTATTGTTGAAGCGTCATGGATAAATTCCAGCACCTGTGTGTAATAACGTGTGTTGTTGAACCTCGGTGTGTTTTTATGATTATGTGCATGTGTTGAGGTGAGTTTGGCCGGTAGAAAACCTCCATTAAACCAGGAAGTTAAAGTGTAAACGGGCGGAACATGAATGTATAAATATGTGTTGATTTCTTTCTTATTTGTCAGTGTGCCGACGTTTCACTGGAATATTAAAGAAAGAGCACAGAACAATATCTCAAGAATGGGTTTCATTTATTGATGGACAAAGTGACTGAAGTCCCACGAGAGTCTCATGATGTGGTTGGACATTTCTCTTGTTCCTGTCCTTCAGCTCTGACTGTCACTGTGTCGTCATGTCACTCCGCACACTTTCTCCTTGAGGTCGCTCTTTTACGCGCTGGGTGGGAGAGTGTGTTGTTGAGGGAGCAGATCTCTCCAGTGCGCACAGACCAACAGCGACGTGTGTGATCCCACTCTGCTACTCTTCTCCACTGCTGTTGAATATCACCATCAGCAGTCTAGTGATGGATATCACAGCAAGCCTGTCTCCTGAACCGTAAATGATCAGAACCGGCCCGTGAGGCTGCTCGTAGCCCAGCTGTACATGGAGCCGAGAGAGGAAATCTCTGAGAGACATCAGTGTCTGCTGCAGTGTGCCTGTGATTATCGCACTCACTTCCTCCATAGTTATTTTCATCTGACTTGAACATGAGTCGTCGGTTCATTCTTATACATTTCGGCTGAAATTTAGCCACGCCTTTAATCGCTTTTTGGAAATGTACGCAAAAAAGCGATTAAAGGAGGGCTAAAATGCCGGAAGCTGCTCCGCCGCAGCTACTCTGAATCATGACACTGAAATCAAAGATTCACTTGTGGTCTCATCTTATCTCAAAGTCACCCTTTGGAATCATTCTGTGGAGCGTGCGTAAAAGCAGCTGCTGTTGGTTTATACGCAGGCAGTTGTCTCAGCAACTCCACGGCTCAGAGAGCTTCCACAGTGTGTGAGAGCAGCAGCTTGATGCCAAATGAACCGGCCGTACACTTCAAGTGTGTGTGCAGTCTGATACTGTCGGCTTTTCTTAACCTGACTGCAGAACTGAATCCCTCCCACTGCTCCTCCCTAGGGGCTGGACTACTTAATTCTCAAAGTGCAGGTTGATCTGTGGAGTCGATGGCGGACATCGTCCAAAACCTCGGCGAATTTATCGTCGTCGTTTTCCAGGTGTTATGCCTGGAATCGAGCCCAGTTATCACAAGGTCTTCTGCTCTGGAATCCTGCTCCAATTCATCGACGCTTTTTCCCAGGAGCTCAATCCTTTGGTCTTTTTGTTCGATGGCTGCCTTTAGCTCCCGAATCTCCCCGATGAATCCCGCCTGTGCTTTCTGTTGCTTTACCACTTCACTGATATCTCTTGACATATGGTTTAGGGACTCTTTAAAATCTTCCATTTCCCTCGCAGGTTGGGACGCGGAAATCTTACTTCGGATATATATCAAGAGAAAAAATATCCATGTGAAATTAACTGGTTATTGTTGAAGCGTCATGGATAAATTCCAGCACCTGTGTGTAATAATGTGTGTTGTTGAACCTCGGTGTGTTTTTATGATTATGTGCATGTGTTGAGGTGAGATTGGCCCGTAGAAACCTCCATTTAACCAGGAGGTTAAAGTGTAAACGGGCGGGTTAAGAATTCACATGTACCTCCAAAAGGTCTCCAAGAAGTACCAAGAGTTTCATTTCGGTAGATATAGCTAATTTTCATACAAATGTCCCTTAGCCCCTGTGGTTCTCACACCTCAATTTATGAATCATAAACATCAGGCTGTTTTCATGTGAATATAAATTTGATAATGATTTTTGAAAAATATCCTGGACTATTAAAAAATCATTTTTTTAGACTTATTACATAAAAGTCACTTGTGGTCTCATCTTAGCTCAAAGTCACCCTGTGGAATCATTCTGTGGAGCGTGCGTAAAAGTAGCTGCTGTTGGTTTATACGCAGGCAGTTGTCTCAGCAACTCCACGGCTCAGAGAGCTTCCACAGTGTGTGAGAGCAGCCGCTTGATGCCAAATGAACCGACCGTACACTTCAAGTGTGTGTGCAGTCTGATACTGTCGGCTTTTCTTAACCTGACTGCAGAACTGAATCCCTCCCACTGCTCCTCCCTAGGGGCTGGACTACTTCATTCTCAAAGTGCAGGTTGATCTGTGGAGTCGATGGCGGACATCGTCCAAAACCTCGGCGAATTTATCGTCGTCGTTTTCCAGGTCTTATGCCTGGAATCGAGCCCAGTTATCACAAGGTCTTCTGCTCTGGAATCCTGCTCCAATTCATCGACGCTTTTTCCCAGGAGCTCAATCCTTTGGTCTTTTTGTTCGATGGCTGCCTTTAGCTCCCGAATCTCCCCGATGAATCCCGCCTGTGCTTTCTGTTGCTTTACCACTTCACTGATATCTCTTGACATATGGTTTAGGGACTCTTTAAAATCTTCCATTTCCCTCGCAGGTTGGGACGCGGAAATCTTACTTCGGATATATATCAAGAGAAAAAATATCCATGTGAAAAGAACTGGTTATTGTTGAAGCGTCATGGATAAATTCCAGCACCTGTGTGTAATAACGTGTGTTGTTGAACCTCGGTGTGTTTTTATGATTATGTGCATGTGTTGAGGTGAGTTTGGCCGGTAGAAAACCTCCATTTAACCAGGAGGTTAAAGTGTAAACGGGCGGAACATGAATGTATAAATATGTGTTGATTTCTTTCTTATTTGTCAGTGTGCCGACGTTTCACTGGAATATTAAAGAAAGAGCACAGAACAATATCTCAAGAATGGGTTTCATTTATTGATGGACAAAGTGACTGAAGTCCCACGAGAGTCTCATGATGTGGTTGGACATTTCTCTTGTTCCTGTCCTTCAGCTCTGACTGTCACTGTGTCGTCATGTCACTCCGCACACTTTCTCCTTGAGGTCGCTCTTTTACGCGCTGGATGGGAGAGTGTGTTGTTGAGGGAGCAGATCTCTCCAGTGCGCACAGACCAACAGCGACGTGTGTGATCCCACTCTGCTACTCTTCTCCACTGCTGTTGAATATCACCATCAGCAGTCTAGTGATGGATATCACAGCAAGCCTGTCTCCTGAACCGTAAATGATCAGAACCGGCCCGTGAGGCTGCTCGTAGCCCAGCTGTACATGGAGCCGAGAGAGGAAATCTCTGAGAGACATCAGTGTCTGCTGCAGTGTGCCTGTGATTATCGCACTCACTTCCTCCATAGTTATTTTCATCTGACTTGAACATGAGTCGTCGGTTCATTCTTATACATTTCGGCTGAAATTTAGCCACGCCTTTAATCGCTTTTTGGAAATGTACGCAAAAAAGCGATTAAAGGAGGGCTAAAATGCCGGAAGCTGCTCCGCCGCAGCTACTCTGAATCATGACACTGAAATCAAAGATTCACTTGTGGTCTCATCTTATCTCAAAGTCACCCTTTGGAATCATTCTGTGGAGCGTGCGTAAAAGCAGCTGCTGTTGGTTTATACGCAGGCAGTTGTCTCAGCAACTCCACGGCTCAGAGAGCTTCCACAGTGTGTGAGAGCAGCCGCTTGATGCCAAATGAACCGACCGTACACTTCAAGTGTGTGTGCAGTCTGATACTGTCGGCTTTTCTTAACCTGACTGCAGAACTGAATCCCTCCCACTGCTCCTCCCTAGGGGCTGGACTACTTAATTCTCAAAGTGCAGGTTGATCTGTGGAGTCGATGGCGGACATCGTCCAAAACCTCGGCGAATTTATCGTCGTCGTTTTCCAGGTGTTATGCCTGGAATCGAGCCCAGTTATCACAAGGTCTTCTGCTCTGGAATCCTGCTCCAATTCATCGACGCTTTTTCCCAGGAGCTCAATCCTTTGGTCTTTTTGTTCGATGGCTGCCTTTAGCTCCCGAATCTCCCCGATGAATCCCGCCTGTGCTTTCTGTTGCTTTACCACTTCACTGATATCTCTTGACATATGGTTTAGGGACTCTTTAAAATCTTCCATTTCCCTCGCAGGTTGGGACGCGGAAATCTTACTTCGGATATATATCAAGAGAAAAAATATCCATGTGAAATTAACTGGTTATTGTTGAAGCGTCATGGATAAATTCCAGCACCTGTGTGTAATAATGTGTGTTGTTGAACCTCGGTGTGTTTTTATGATTATGTGCATGTGTTGAGGTGAGATTGGCCCGTAGAAACCTCCATTTAACCAGGAGGTTAAAGTGTAAACGGGCGGGTTAAGAATTCACATGTACCTCCAAAAGGTCTCCAAGAAGTACCAAGAGTTTCATTTCGGTAGATATAGCTAATTTTCATACAAATGTCCCTTAGCCCCTGTGGTTCTCACACCTCAATTTATGAATCATAAACATCAGGCTGTTTTCATGTGAATATAAATTTGATAATGATTTTTGAAAAATATCCTGGACTATTAAAAAAAATACGCAGGCAGTTGAACTTGAATTAACGGGAGAATGGAGCTGCCCCGGTGTTATCACTCCCACACAGGTCGCTCTCTCTCTCTCTCTCTCTCTCTCTCCTTATGGTGTGTATTCACTAATGGATGTGTAGTTGGTCATCTACAGAAAAGCGTCCTTTGCTCCGTGCGTAAAACCAGCGCCGACACTTTTTGGATTTACTCTGGGTGTGGACTTTGTTTTTGTTTAAAATGTTAAAGTTGTGTTTCTAAGTTGATGTGAGATCATATCCATGTGAAATGAACTGGTTATTGTTGAAGCGTCATGGATAAATTCCAGCACCTGTGTGTAATAATGTGTGTTGCTGAACCTCTGTGTTTTTATGATTATGTGCATGTGTTGAGGTGGGTTGGCAACTCCCCATGGTCTGTCCGTAAAACCAGGTGGAACTCTTTTTTGATGTACTCTGTGGTGAGGAGTTTGTTGTAACAGCTAAACCATTCTTAATTAAAGCCAGATCAAAGTCTGATGAAGTTGGAGGATAAAGTGTTTACATGGAGAATACATTTTATTTAAAACATTTTAAAACACAACATATTTGACAGAAAAACCATAATAACTGGAACAAAATAAGCAACATAAACGTGTAAAAGATTGAAGAAGAAGAGGACAAAGCACTATGCCTTCCTACCCCAATTCCTACAAATCACTGATGCGTGCTCGGACCACAAGCACATCGCGCAAAAGCGCAGTGAGAGAGTGAGACGAGATGGCGAGAAACTGCAATTCCATTATTCCATTCCATTAATTCAGTCTTCGAAGCAATAGTGATAAAATGTCTATTAAAGAATTAGGACCGCCCCGACCAAATCCAAATATCAAGCAGGTCAACAAAAGTGGGGTAAAGAGCGGAAAACATGGCCAGCAGGGTGTGAAGTGGCCAATACCCCTGCGTGCTAATTCACCGTGATGGAGCCAAGACGGACACAGCCTGGACAAAGACAGCTGTCACTGATATGCACCATCTCTCGGAAAAGGTGAAGACACATGAAGCATCGAAATGCATATGCACAGCTGCCTAAAACTTTCGGCCTTTGGGAGGGTAAACATTGCAACACAGTCGAATGAGAGCTGAAGGTTAGCTGTGCTGCGTCACAACGATGAGGTGAGCAAAAACCGGCATATCCTAGGCCGCCTTATTGACTGTGTAAAATTCTGCAGGTCAAAGATGGTGCAGAATGAGCTGCTGGATTGCATGGCATCTGTCACCAGGGAACGTATCGTGGAGGTTATATCCGCTTGATTTGTGGCAGTCCAACAGATGACACCACAGACGTATCTAATTTTGGAGACACTGAACAGCTTTTTCACTTAGGATGACAAGTGTTTACTCGTTGCTCAGGCTTATGAAGGCGCCAGTGTGATGAGAGGAGAGAGGGCTGGTGTGCAGCAAAAGGTATGCGAAGGGTACAAAAATGCCCATTATTTGCATTGTTAGGCACGCTGACTTTAATCATGCAGCAGGCCACTTCGCACATCTCAGCAGTGACAGTTTTTTTTCTGACTTGGGTGAGATTTCCAGTTTTTTTACTCTCGACCAGATTGCTGCACGAAGGCTGCCTAGAGCATCATCCACAAGATGGAACTTCAACAGCAGGATCGTAAGTACGGTCTATGAGAACCTGGCTGACCTCATAGAGAGCTGTGAGACCATCACGCCAGACAGGTCATTTGACAGCACCACCTTGAGGTAGGCACCTGGCTCCCTGAGGATGATACAGGATGAAGAGTTCTGTTTTTTTCCTGCAGCTGTTTCATCAAACCATGCCTCATGCTGACATGATGTACCAACTGCTGCAGAAGAGGGACATCCACATGGTGTTCATCAACTGCAGAACTTCACCAGCAGTGTTCAGGCCATCAGGTAAGATAGTACAATATAGTTATTCTAATAATAATTAGACACATGTTCATAACTCAGTTATTGCATGTTGTGATGGCAATAATGTATAGAACCTCAAAAGTAATGAACCAATTTGATCATATGCATTTGCATGCATAAGTAAGTTAAACACATCCCCAAATAATGATATTTCCAGAAAGTTCTGCCAAACAGCAGTTTTTATTACTAACTAGTATTTCTGTTTTTTTTAAAGACAGGAATTGTTGATCATGACCATGACCTACTGTCTCTTCCATGTTCTTCAGGGACCAAAGCTCCTTGCAGCAGCAGCAGCAGCAAGAAGCACCAGGTACCACAAGATCAAGGAGAGCGTCAGGAGAACAAGAGAAGCAGAGGCTGTCACAACATCTTTCTGCCTTCACTACTGACCAATGATGTAGTCATGCTCAAGTGTTGGAATCAATTGATATAAAATCACATCCTCTGTTTTTACAGAGTTAGATTCAATAATGGATGGTAGTTACTTTTTTACTCACCCATTACTTATCCATTATTCTCAAGGATACAGTATAAGAAAGTCTGCATGAATAACTAACTGCATGCTTTGGAACTATGAGACAGTAGATATACGGTGGATCACATTAATGCCAAATCCAGTAAAATATTTTTGTAGAATGTGTTACTGACTACATTTTTATCATTTTAACAGATCTGCAACACAATCCTGCGCCATGCCACAGACAGGTTCTCCTTCACCAGTGAGTGCCGTGCTGCTAGAGTGAGAGCTGCATCAGCGGCATTGGAAAACATTTCCTGAATAGGCTCTGAATACCAGCTTTAGGGCATACCCCATGCTACACAAGGAGAGGCTCAGGACTGAACTTTCTCTCATCTATCAAAGTCCAGACTACAGGGGCTGCTGTGGTGCACTGGCTCGGTACCAGGTTCTACAGAGTTACAACCTCCAGGAAACCTTCTCTGAGACTGTGGCACTGTTGAACATCCTTCTAACCACTCCAATGACAACAGCTGAAGCTGAGAGGTGTTTCTCCACCTTCAAGAGAATCAAGACGTTCCTGAGAAATACAATGGGACAGGCACGTCTGAATGCATTGGCCATGCTTTCCATGGAGGGAGAACTTGTTAGGAACATGCCTGATTTCAATGAGAAGGTAATAGATCTCTTTGGCTGATTGAAAGAGAGGCGAGGAAAATTTCAAAACAAGTGATGAATAAGTGTGTTATTAAATGGTGAGTTGTGTTATATTGAAATGTTGATTTGTAAATAGCTGTATTGATTGCATATTACCAGCCAAATATATACTGAATATGCTCTGAAATATTTGATTAATCAGAGTTTTGATGATAGTATAATATGTTTTGATTTAATTATCGCCATGGCATCAATGATGGCTAGAAACTGTAAACTGTGTTAGCAGGGATTTAACTAGATGACAATGTAGATGACAGTGTGTCTGTTGATGACAACGCTGGAAGTGTTTTATTGTGGAACCTAATTTATTTTATTTGAGACATTTAAATTGAAATAGTTTTACAAAAATACTGTAGAGCATGGTTGTCAAACGGATCCAGTAAAGGGCCGTGTGGCTGCAGGTTTTCATTCCAACCAAGCAAGAACACACCTGACTCGACTTACTCAATCACCTGAACTGTTTTCACACAGTTGATTTGTTGTACCAGGTGTGTTTTTGATTGGTAAGAATGAAAAACTTCAGCCACACAGCTCTTTACTGGATCAGTTTGACACCCTTGCTGTAGAGTATGTATAATTCATGTCTGGTGCTGCCATCTAGTGGTTGACCAAGATAACCAAGTAAAACAATTCAATGTAACACAGTCAAGTTAGCTATCTGACTTTTATTTATTAGGATTTGACCCACTGAACCGGTAATCTTAGCCATCATCCCAAAAGTTGTCCCCCCTAAGAAGTTTGTCAGGAGCCACTGATTAAACCCATAGGGCTGTAGTGCTGCCCATCAACCATGTTGTTTTACTTGTGAGGATTATAACACAACACCACAGAGGTCTGCTGCAAGACCTCATTCATCTTTGGATCAGACGGAAAACTCTTTTACTTTCAACCTTGACAAAAGCAGTGCAGATAGCGACCGCTGTTAGCTTTCACAATAAAACCTCTAGGCACACACGCTCTGCTGCTCTGTCTGTGCCTGGGTCCTTGCCCGTGTATTTCGACACTTGGGAACAAGTGCAGATGATATTAATACACGACCAGGAACGTATTGAAACATTTTAGAAAAAGTAAAAAAAAGATGCTTCAACTCAAAATATTTATCTTGACGCTTTTTCAGTGTCACCTTCATTGATTATGACGACTAATCGCACCAGCCCTGAATAAGTTATCAAAGCAGTAGGTGACTGGTGGCCGGTGGCTGAGTGGTTAAAGTAGTCACCCAATGTGGGGAGGCTGGGGGTCCTTGGGGCAGCTGACCCGAGGTCGACTCTGGCCTGGGCCCTTTTCTGCATGTCTCCAACCTCTTTCTCTCAACCCATTTCCTGTCCGTCCTATCTAATAAGTAGTAAAGTAGTTGGTGACTAACTTAATTGTTGACAACTGGATCATTAATCCTTGCAGCTCTGAGTGTCATACTTGGTGTGTAGGACTTTGTGACTGTTTAAACTGATTGTATTTTGGTCTCCTTCCAATCCTCACTTTTATCAGTCTCTGATCTCTTCTTTGGTATCTGATTGTAAATGTGGATCTTGATCCTTGTTCTTGACTGGTTCCAGTCTGCCTGATTAGCTTCTGTTTCCATCAGTTCCGTTTGTCTTTGGCGTAGGAGACCTACACTTATTATGACTTAAATATCACAGAATTGATTATGAATTAGTTTGACTAATCAAAGAAGAATTTAAATTGCCTCGTTACAAAGGGCACCATGACAATATCTACATGTTTTTTTATTAAACTTTGACTAAAGATTTAATACCTGTTAAAGTAGAGGAATACTTTCATCAACTTAACAATGTATTTTTATCAATCTCAATCTGAAAGTCACTTGTCCTTCAAAAACAGTGACCAGACTCTGCAGGGAAGAACACTCTAACGACAAATGATAAAAATGTATTAAGTGGAATATTAATCATCATACAGGAAGTTCAAAAATGATGCAACATTAATTATTAAACAGGAATAAATGGATCAATAGAAATCTGAGGATGGCAAATTTAGGGACAGCCTGAATCATTAAACTAACAGGAGTTCGCTGTTGGACCTAATTGGATTAAAAATGTATATATTTAAAAATCAGATAATTGCTTTATTCAGAATTTAAATGCATGCTTACATGTTAACCAGGAGCAATAGCCAAAGAACCGCGCCCTACTTTTAAGATGATGATGGTCAGTCGCCAAAATGCTCTCAAAGCAAGCTGGTCAGACAAGGGTCCTTTTGGATCACCCAAAGTCCGGTTTTGGGGCTGGTTCTTGTGGCTGGCTGCTGTCGCCTGCTGACTTGGGTCAACTGGTCGACTGTTGGGAGCTACGCAGCTCCTCCATTCACAGCTTGTTCAGGGCAGGTTCGGATGAAGCGGGTTGACAGCTGTTGGTCTCTGATGGTCCAAAATGGTTCTGAATCCAACTTTGCCTTTGACTTACTTTCACAAGAGGTAACATGCATTCACACAACCTTATTAATTTTGCCATATTCAGTTCAACCAAAACAATTAGAGATATTGGCTAATATATAGCATTCTACGAA
This sequence comes from Echiichthys vipera, assembly GCF_963691815.1. NCBI lineage: Eukaryota > Metazoa > Chordata > Actinopteri > Perciformes > Trachinidae > Echiichthys > Echiichthys vipera. The sequence goes on from NC_139842.1 coordinate 25,010,424, forward strand.
AAACTGAAACATCATACTATTTAATCAAAATATATCAAGTAGACTAATAATACTTTTGAAGACTGTGTTATTTTCAAAGATGACAAACAACAGATAATTGGGGTGGTCGTTGGCACAGTGGTTAGATCAGTCGCCCCAAGTAAAGAGGCTGCAGCCGCAGGGTTCAAATCCAACCTGCGGCCCTTTGCCGCATGCCCCCCCTCAACCATTTACTGTCTGTCCAATCTAAGAAAAGACTTGAAAACTGGCAAAAAAATGATCTTTAAAAATAACAAAAAACCAACAGATAATCATGAAACACAAATAACTTGATTAAGGAATGAAAATACAATCCGTGATCCCTTATAACACAATGGTTAATAGAGGAATGTAATTATTGCCATTACCAAGGCCTCCATTGGGGGTTGTTCTGTCTCCTTGAAATAAACTCAGATACTTATAGTTGTTTAAATGAAATGCCAAAAGGATTATTTCACACTGAAGTGAGAGGGAGGATTTTAGTGTATTGTGGATCCTTGGGGCCAGTCTTTCACAGGTCAAAAGGTTGGAGGACAAACTCGAACAGTGGGTTGTTGAACAGAGAGCAGCAAGTAGAAGTGTCAGTACAATCACTATTCGACTGAAGGCATCAGCGCTAGCACGCTAACTAAACATCAATGAATTAAGAGGCAGTCCTTAACGTAACCCCAGCTTGACTGTAGCGTCTAATCTATGCACCTATTCGGTGCGCCTTATATATGAAAAAAGTTTCAAAAAAAGCTATTCATTGAAGGTGCCTTATAATGTGGTGCGCCTTATAGTGCGGAAAATACGGTACTATTTACTGTAAACTATTTTTTATAAACTGAGCAGCTGAAACGGCCTCTTTTGTGGATTTTCATGTGGTCCAGTAATGTTCCACCCACTGTAAACAATTTCTTACAAACCGAGCAGCTGAAAGGTTTCTCTCCAGTGTGGATTCTCATGTGTTTCTGTAATGTTCCACTCACTGTAAACAATTTCTTACAAACCGAGCAGCTGAAAGGTTTCTCTCCAGTGAGGTCTCTCATGTGTTTCTGTAATGTTCCACTCACTGTAAACAATTTCTTACAAACCGAGCAGCTGAAAGGTTTCTCTCCAGTGAGGATTCTCATGTGTTTCTGTAATGTTCTACTCTGTGTAAACGATTTCTTACAAACCGAGCAGCTGAAACGTTTCTCTCCAGTGAGGATTCTCATGTGTTTCTGTAATGTTCTACTCACTGTAAACGATTTCTTAACAACGAGCAGCTGAAAGGTTTCTCTCTTTAGTGAGGTCTCTCATGTGTTTCTGTAATGTTCCACTCACTGTAAACGATTTCTTACAAACCGAGCAGCTGAAACGTTTCTCTCCAGTGAGGATTCTCATGTGTTTCTGTAATGTTCTACTCACTGTAAACGATTTCTTACAAACGAGCAGCTGAAAGTTTTCTCTCCAGTGAGGATTCTCATGTGTGTCTTCAGATTGGACTTTCTTCCAATACTTTTCCAACACTCAGAGCACCTTAATGGTTTCTCACCAGCAATACATCTTGAATCCCTGACAGGGACATATTTTTTTAAAGAGTTCAAACATGACTGGGGTTCTCTAGTTTCCACCCAATCCTCACTGTCATCAGTCTCAGAATCAGAAGACTCTCCGGTCTTGTCTTCAGCATCAGCTTGTAAATGTGTCCCTGGATTTGAGTTCCTGGCTAGTTCTTGTCCTCCACAGTCCTCTCCATTAGTTTCTGTTCCCATCTCTTCAGTCTGTATATGACGATTCTGTGAGGACTGAGGTTTCTCTTCGTCATCTTCACTTTTAATAGTGAAAGGCATGAATGGGAACTTGGTGATATCAGCCTCCTGCAGCACTTGAAGCTGCTTTCCCTCCTGACTGGTCCGGAGTTCTTCCTGTTCCTCTTTAATGTGTGGGAGCTCTGGGTACTTCTGGCCCAGACTGGAGCTCCACTCCTGCTGCTCTACGGGACACTCATTTTTAACCACCAACTGCTGCTGGACTTCTGCAGGAAACAGGAAACATACATACGAAAGAAAGGTCGTTCATTCACATCACAGCTCAGATCACTGAGCATCGAATGGCAATAAGAACTTCAATATTGCCTGACACTGTTGAGTGAAGTTCTTCGTTTAGACTTTTGTGAATTAGTTTAACAAATAGTAAATACTATGCACTGTCAGAAAGGGCAGGACTGTGATAGGTTACGATGTCATGTTCAGACTGGATGCAAAGCAGATGTTCTGTTATATTTGAGCACAGGATCATATTTGGATAATTTGTGTTCATGTAAGCAACTGTAAAAGACTCTAGGTTCAGAGGAGAAGTATATAACAAAAAATTACTATCCTCCTCCATCCTGTGGGCCCACCACTCGCAGGAGGAACCGCTGGGGCCAGGTATGCTTCTGCACGGGTGGCAGTGAAGGTGAGGGGACTTGACGGACCAGACCCAGGCAGCAGAGGCTGGCTCTGGGGACGTGGAATGTCACCTCTCTTTGGGGGAAGGAGCCGAAACTTGTGCAGGAGGTGGAGCACTACCAGTGAGATCTGGTGGGGCTTACCTCCATGCAAAGTCTCGGTTCTCAAACCATACTCCTGGATAGGGGTTGGACCCTATTCTTCTCTGGACTTGCCAAGGGTGTGAGGCGCCAGGCATGTGTGGGGTACTCACAAACCCTGACTGAGTGCTACGGTATTGGAGTTTACCCCGTTCCTTACGCCTGTCTTGGTTGACAGGTCTCTTCAACATTGCTGGGACAGTGCCAAGGAAGTGGCAGACAGGGCTGGTGGCTGGTCGAACAAGGTCGCGGGTACAATCGGCCGAAATGGGTTTTCTCAGGAGGGGGGCTGGAGTCTCCCTGAGAGATAGGGTGAGAAGTTCAGCCATCCATGAGGAACTCGGAGTAGAGCGGCTGCTCCTTTGCATTGAAAGGAGCCAGTTGCGGTGGTTCAGGCATCTGGTAACAGGGTTTTTTCTGGCTACGGCGGGCAGGGGAGTGAAAATTTCGCAGTACATGCACGTGCATGAGAGCCGAAACGGGCATGCGAATGTACCACAAATTTTTGCAGAATCGATAAAATCCTACCGCCCTAATGCACTTGCCAATTTACACATGCTTGAGTGCCCAGCCACTGAATACTGAACTAACGTTATGTGCTCAAACACACGTCCACTTGACCTTTCTCACTCATACAACTCTGTCACCCACAGCCCAAGTACCAAAACAAAATGACCTTTTTACACAAACCACAAGGAAATAATCTCAGACTATTAACGTTATTCCTATTATATCCTATTTAAACAGTTCTCCACACCCATTACGCAAAGAACAACAGATCAAAATAACACTGTCCATCTCTATCCCCACAACCTTGCAAAAATACTATAGTGTGATTTTTGGATACTGTCCTGATATTAAATATCATATCAATCTAAACAGAATATATTTTTAGAATCAATGTTTTCTAAGCTAGAAATAAAAATGTCTAATATCTGCCAAAGCAGCAGTTAAGCTAGGCCTCATGCGGTCAACACCCAGCTGAAACACCCAGTCAATCCTGAAGGCTTGGATGGATAGATAGATAGATAGACAGATATAGATAGATACATGGATGGATGGAGGGATGGATGCTAGATAAACAGGTAGATAGGTAGATATATGGGTGTAGGGATGTAGGGAGGGAGGGATGGATGGATGGATGCTAAATGTAATGAGTAGCTGCTGGTTAGTCAACTGTAATCTGTTTGATTGCCGGAAGCCAAATATCAAAAACAGAAAAATCTCCTTTTTGCGGAGAAGGCTTTTCTCTATTATGTTTATTGTTGAGGATGTCCACCTCACACCCATGATGAACAGTTGCAGGACAAACGTACCACATTTGTGTTTTGTTTGTATTTGCATAACTTTTTCTCAGCAAGACTTAGAATGTTTTCTGAGCAGCCAGTACAATATAAATATTAAATATATCAAATAACATTTTTTAATAAGTAAAAAACAAATATATATCAAAATCAAGCATCATCATGAATATAGCAATGAGAATATCTACAGCCAGATGTTTCTGCCTCCAAGTTAATAACAAAAGTCTTCAAATCCTCCAATGAGAGCAGGATCAGGAGTTTCTGGTGTTTCTGTAATAAGTTCAGGTAAAGGGAGTAGAAAACTTTCTTTGTATTAAATCAAATCGTATTGTTGCTGACTATTGTGATATATATCGTATTGTGAGCTGAATATCGTGTAACGTATTGTATCGTGAGATGAGTGTATCGCTACAGCCCTAACGCACATGTACTGCAAAATGTTCGCTCCCATGCCCGCCCCAGTCCAAATTTTGGCCAGAAAAACCCCTAAAACTCTGGGAATACCAAGCCTATCAAAAGCTCAACTTCCGCATCTATATCAGGCAAGTATATGTTTTAGATGAGTATGTAGGTTTTGCTGTCTTGGGATGTTTATTCAAAGGTTTCCTGTGTTGTGCAAAGAGGTCTGGCGTGCCACAGCCATCCAGTCTAGCCACTTCCAAGTCTGACATAATAGCTTTCCACAATTCCTCTTGGCCCGTGGTGCACAAAAGAACTTTTTTTGTTCTACCGGAGAGTCATGTCTGTCCATGAGACCCATTGTACAGAAGGACGTCAAACACCCATGGTCCAAAAAGGCATAGGTTTCAACTGTCATTCAACCTTTTCGTTGATTTCACCTTCACTGGTACAACAGCAGGTTTACAATCTGGTTCACCGCACATAAAACAGCAGCAACACACAATCAGGGCACTAACCTTCCATTCACAAAAGACCCCCAGATGAACAGCTGATAAGCCTTACTTCCTCCAACACCACGTGATCCAAATATCATAAATGACCAAACAAAAAGGTTTTTAGCCAGGTTGGTTTGGATAGCTTTTCCCCTTAATAAATCAAATCATCATTTAAAAACTAAATTTTGTATTTACTCAGGTTATCTTTGTCTGATATTAAAATTAGTTTGATGATCTGAAACATGTAAGTCTGACAAAAAAGCAAGTTAGTTTGCTCTGTAAAATGACATCCAGTCAGCTGACGTTAACATTAAGGGACTTAATTGTAGAGATGCAACGATCCGATACCTAATAATTAGCTGGATCAGATATGGGATCAATGAGGCTGATCCAGTCATTTTTTTTTTATTAATATCATAAACAGAAATACAGTTACAGTGATCTAGTCACTTCAATTCTATGTTTGCAACAGTGGTTAGGGTTTTATATTACAGTTTCAAATATCTGTTTGCAGTGCACTTTACATGGAAATGTAGTATTTAAATAAAGTAAATTTTACAATTATTCTTCCAGCCTTGTGTTCGGCTAAAATAGCCTTCCATTTAGGAGTGCTATTTCCACCTACTGCTTTGGCATGTGCATGACATGTTTGAGGCGGATTTTGCAGTTTCATGTGGATGGAGATATTTTTCATCACACCGGTGGTGTGGACGAGAGCTTTTTTTGACCGAGGGCCATAAAAGTTTGGTTTCAAAAATACCTGTGTTCCTGTGGACTAGGCCTCAGAGTGGATTGAACTCTGATCAGCTGCTCTGGAAGAGGTTCCCATGTCAGGAGTTAGTCAACTCAGAGTTTAGGATCAAGCTCAAAGTTTGTTCAAATTGGTGGTTTTGAACTTAGCCCTTCTTTATACTAGCCTACTATTACTTTTGGCACTGTACATATCAGATGCCTTGGATACGTTTATACTTCACTCAAGTAACAGCTTGAATGTTTCTTTCTTTCTTTTTCTTAATTTCATTATTATTATTGATCTATTCATCACTTTAATGCTGCAGGCTGCCGCACGTAGAGCTCATTTCCATGACCCTATATACTGCTGGGTAGTTTGATTATAATGATGCATTATCATTGATTGGTTGATTTATTTTTTATTAATCTGAAGTTACCTGCTGCAACAGAAGTACAAAGCACCTTAGTACAGTAATAGAGTAACGGTAGGCCTAAGTGCACTTTCCATCTGTGGGAGGAGAGCAGAGTGAACTAACCTGCTCTGTGTAACCGAAGCTGAGGGTTGAAAACAGCGATCAGTAGTTTCTGTTGTCGACCCTTCTCCTCTTTTAAACCACACAGTTCCTTCCGCCCTCATATCTCTTCAGCTGCTCTGGAAGACTTCCCCATCATTTGGACTTTAGACATTCTCACCCAAAGGACACAGGACTTTTCTTCACACAAACTCCATCGACATTGCTCTGCGTCAAACAGATGCTCTGACTAGTGCCGGGCTGCTGACTTACACAGCTAAAACACTGTGGGGAAAACAGGCGCTGCTGCTGCTGTTACAGCTGTTACTGCTGTTACTACTGCTGCTACTGCTGTTACTGCTGCTGCTGCTGCTGTTACAGCTGTTGCTGCTGTTACTGCTGCTGCTGCTGTTGCTGCTGTTACTGCTGTTACTGCTGTTACTGCTGTTGCTGCTGTTACTGCTGCTGTTACTGCTGTTACTGCTGTTACTGCTGTTGCTGCTGTTACAGCTGTTACTGCTGTTACTGCTGCTGCTGCTGCTGCTGCTGCTGCTGCTGCTGCTGCTGCTGTTACTGCTGTTGCTGCTGTTACAGCTGTTACTGCTGTTACTGCTGCTGTTACTGCTGTTACTGCTGTTACTGCTGTTGCTGCTGTTACAGCTGTTACTGCTGTTACTGCTGCTGCTGCTGCTGCTGCTGCTGTTACTGCTGTTGCTGCTGTTACAGCTGTTACTGCTGTTACTGCTATTGCTGCTGTTACTGCTGTTGCTGCTGTTACTGCTGTTACTGCTGTTACTGCTGTTGCTGCTGTTACTGCTGCTGCTGTTACTGCTGTTACTGCTGCTGCTGCTGTTACTGCTGTTACTGCTGCTGTTGCTTCTGTTACTGCTGTTACTGCTGCTGCTGCTGCTGTTATTGCTGTTACTGCTGCTGTTACTGCTGTTGCTGCTGTAACTGCTGTTACTGCTGTTACTGCTGTTACTGCTGTTGCTGTTTTTACTGTTGTTACTGCCGTTGCTGCTGTTACTGCTGCTGCTGTTACTGCTGTTACTGCTGTTGCTGCTGCTGTTACTGCTGTTACTGCTGCTGCTGCTGCTGTTACTGCTGTTACTGCTGTTGCTGCTGTTGCTGCTGCTGCTGCTGCTGCTGTTACTGCTGTTACTGCTGCTGCTGCTGCTGCTGTTACTGCTGTTACTGCTGTTGCTGCTGTTACTGCCCTTACTGCTGTTACTGCTGTGACTCCTGTTGTTACTGCTGTTGCTGTTGTTACTGTTGTTACTGCTGTTTCTGCTGTTACTGCTGTTGTTACTGCTGTTACTGCTGTTTCTGCTGTTACTGCTGTTACTGCTGTTGTTACTGCTGTTGCTGTGACTCCTGTTGTTACTGCTGTTACTGCTGTTGCTGTTGTTACTGCTGTTACTGCCGTTACTGGTGCTGTTACTGCTGCTGCTTTTACTGCTGTTACTGCTGCTGCTGCTGTTACTTATGTTACTGCTGCTGCTGCTGTTACTGCTGTTACTGCTGTTGCTGCTGTTACGGCCCTTACTGCTGTTACTGCTGTGACTCCTGTTGTTACTGCTGTTGCTGTTGTTACTGTTGTTACTGCTGTTTCTGCTGTTACTGCTGTTTCTGCTGTTACTGCTGTTGCTGCTGTAACTGCTGTTACTGCTGTTACTGCTGTTACTGCTGTTGTTACTGCTGTTGCTGTTGTTACTGTTGTTACTGCTGTTGCTGCTTTCACTGCTGTTGCTGCTGTTACTGCTGTTACTGCTGTTACTGCTGTTACTGCTGTTGTGACTGCTGTTGCTGTTGTTACTGTTGTTACTGCTGTTACTGCTGTTGCTGTTGTTACTGCTGTTACTGCCGTTACTGGTGCTGTTACTGCTGCTGCTTTTACTGCTGTTACTGCTGCTGCTGCTGTTACTTCTGTTACGGCTGCTGCTGCTGTTACTGCTGCTACTGCTGTTACTGCTGCTGCTGCTGTTACTGCTGTTACTGCTGTTGTTATTGCTGTTGCTGTTGTTACTGCTGTTGCTGCTGTTACTGCTGTTACTGCTGCTACTGCTGTTACTGCTGCTGCTGCTGCTGTTGCTGCTGTTACTGCTGTTACTGCTGTTGCTGCTGTTACTGCTGTTGCTGCTGTTACTGCTGTTACTGCTGTTGTTACTGCTGTTGCTGTTGTTACTGCTGTTGCTGCTGTTACTGCTGTTACTGCCGTTACTGCTGTTACTGCCGTTACTGCTGCTGTTACTGCTGTTGTTGTTGTTACTGTTGTTACTGCTGCTGCTGCTGTTACTGCTGTTACTGCTGTTGCTGCTGTTACTGCCCTTACTGCTGTTACTGCTGTGACTCCTGTTGTTACTGCTGTTGCTGTTGTTACTGTTGTTACTGCTGTTTCTGCTGTTACTGCTGTTTCTGCTGTTACTGCTGTTGCTGCTGTAACTGCTGTTACTGCTGTTACTGCTGTTACTGCTGTTGTTACTGCTGTTGCTGTTGTTACTGTTGCTACTGTTGTTACTGCTGTTACTGCTGTTGCTGTTGTTACTGCTGTTACTGCCGTTACTGGTGCTGTTACTGCTGCTGCTTTTACTGCTGTTACTGCTGCTGCTGCTGCTGCTGCTGTTACTTCTGTTACGGCTGCTGCTGCTGTTACTGCTGTTACTGCTGTTACTGCTGTTACTGCTGCTGCTGCTGTTACTGCTGTTACTGCTGTTGTTATTGCTGTTGCTGTTGTTACTGCTGTTGCTGCTGTTACTGCTGTTACTGCTGTTACTGCTGCTACTGCTGTTACTGCTGCTGCTGCTGCTGTTGCTGCTGTTACTGCTGTTACTGCTGTTGCTGCTGTTACTGCTGTTGCTGCTGTTACTGCTGTTACTGCTGTTACTGCCGTTACTGCTGTTACTGCCGTTACTGCTGCTGTTACTGCTGTTGTTGTTGTTACTGTTGTTACTGCTGCTGCTGCTGTTACTGCTGTTGCTGCTGTTACTGCCCTTACTGCTGTTACTGCTGTGACTCCTGTTGTTACTGCTGTTGCTGTTGTTACTGTTGTTACTGCTGTTTCTGCTGTTACTGCTGTTTCTGCTGTTACTGCTGTTGCTGCTGTAACTGCTGTTACTGCTGTTACTGCTGTTACTGCTGTTGTTACTGCTGTTGCTGTTGTTACTGTTGTTACTGTTGTTACTGCTGTTACTGCTGTTGCTGTTGTTACTGCTGTTACTGCCGTTACTGGTGCTGTTACTGCTGCTGCTTTTACTGCTGTTACTGCTGCTGCTGCTGCTGCTGTTACTTCTGTTACGGCTGCTGCTGCTGTTACTGCTGTTACTGCTGTTACTGCTGTTACTGCTGCTGCTGCTGTTACTGCTGTTACTGCTGTTGTTATTGCTGTTGCTGTTGTTACTGCTGTTGCTGCTGTTACTGCTGTTACTGCTGTTACTGCTGCTACTGCTGTTACTGCTGCTGCTGCTGCTGCTGTTGCTGCTGTTACTGCTGTTGCTGCTGTTGCTGCTGTTACTGCTGTTGCTGCTGTTACTGCTGTTACTGCTGTTGTTACTGCTGTTGCTGTTGTTACTGCTGTTGCTGCTGTTACTGCGGTTACTGCCGTTACTGCTGTTACTGCCGTTACTGCTGCTGTTACTGCTGTTGTTGTTGTTACTGTTGTTACTGCTGCTGCTGCTTTTACTGCTGTTACTGCTGTTGTTACTGCTGTTGCTGTTGTTACTGTTGTTACTGCTGTTGCTGCTGTTGCTGCTGTTACTGCTGTTACTGCTGTTACTGCTGTTGTTACTGCTGTTGCTGTTGTTACTGTTGTTGCTGCTGTTACTGCTGCTGCTGCTGTTACTGCTGTTGTTACTGCTGTTGCTGTTGTTACTGTTGTTACTGCTGTTGCTGCTGTTACTGCTGTTACTGCCGTTACTGCTGCTGTTACTGCTGTTGTTGTTGTTACTGTTGTTACTGCTGCTGCTGCTGTTACTGCTGTTACTGCTGTTGTTACTGCTGTTGCTGTTGTTACTGTTGTTACTGCTGTTGCTGCTGTTACCGCTGTTGCTGTTGTTACTGTTGTTACTGCTGTTGCTGCTGTTACGGCTGTTACTGCTGCTGTTACTGCTGCTGCTGCTGGTACTTCGGTTACTGCTGCTGTCACTGCTGTTACTGCTGTTGCTACTGCTGTCACTGCTGTTACGGCTGTTACTGCTGCTGCTGCTGTTACTGCTTGTTCTGCTGCTTCTTCTTCTTCTTCTCCGGGGTTTAACTGCAGTTTGCATCGATGCTGTTGCATTACTGCCTCCCTCCGTACTTACATTGGCATTGCTTCGTCGATATGTCAGCCCTACTCCGCCCCCCTTACGTAAACCCCCTCTACTCCCTCAACGTCCACTTCCAGTAGTTCATTCCAGCTCTGACGCTGCCCACTCCTCCTCCCCCCCCTCATGGCCACCCCCGCCCCGCCCTGACAGCAGTCCTGAATATTATTGACACAAAACAGGGTTCAGCAGTAGACCACATTATCAGCTGGGCCCAAGGCTGCCTACGTCAAAGCTTGGCACCTTCTGCATTCCTGTTGTGACGACCGAGAGAGTGAACATTGGGAAACGTAGACACCCTGCTAACCTGAACAATCTCATTCCTATCCTCTCCAAATCAAAGTCAACATCGAAGCCTGTCAATAACACCATCAGGATGGGTCTGCTCAATGTTAGGTCTCTGAATAACAAATCATTTTTAGTCAACGATTTTATTACTACTTCCAAACTTGATTTTATGTTTTTAACTGAAACATGGCTGGAGCAATATAACAGTGCAAGCATTCTGATCGAGACATCACCCCCCAACTATAACTTTATTGATGTATGTAGATCTGGGAAAAGGGGGGGAGGGGTTGCTGCTATATTTAAAAACATATTTCAGGGGAAACAGATGTCACTTGGTGATTTTACATCATTCGAATACCTGTGTGCTGTGTTGAAATGCTCTCCCAAAATTCTTCTGTTAATTATTTACAGGCCACCTAAATACTCAGCAAAGTTTTTCGATGATTTTACCGAATTATTGTCTAGTATCTCCACTGACTTTGACTGCCTAGTTATAACTGGTGACTTTAATTTTCATATTGACGATTCGAATGGCAAGGGTGCAAAGGAACTTTTTACTATTTTAGATACATTTGACCTGTCTCAACATGTGAAAGAGGCTACTCATTGTAAAGGACACACCCTGGACCTGATTATCACAAAAGGTCTCAATGTTTCTGATGTTCTTGTGACTGATCTTTCATTGTCTGATCACTTCTGTGTTTTCTTTAATATTTCTTTAATTCCGGAGACACAAACAGAATCAAAGAATGTCAAAAAGCGCTACATCAATGAACATGCTAATGTACTCTTTAAAAATGCCATCTCCTCGCTACCACCTCTAAACCCATGCCATGCTGATGATCTTGTAAACAACTTTAATTCCAAAATTGTGAATATCTTAGATGTCATTGCACCGGTTACAGTTAAAACGATTTCTGGTAAGCAAAAGGCACCCTGGAGAAAAGCTGCTGTTGTAACAGCCCAGAGAAGAGAGTGCAGGAAGGCTGAACAAATCTGGCGAAATACAAAACTTCATATTCACCATGACATCTATAAAGAGAGGCTCCGGGCCTACAATTTAGTCTTAAAAAGTGCTAGAGAAACATTCTTCTCCAATATCATAAACAGCAACACTAATAAGGCCAAAACCCTATTTGCAACTGTCGACAGACTGACCAACCCCCCAACACAAATACCAGCCGAACTCCATTCCACACAGAAATGCAATGAGTTTGCATTCTTTTATACTAATAAAATTGAAGGCATCAGACGTGCCATCAATATCTCAAACAAAAAGTTGGATCACCACCCCGTTTAGGCCAAAATAACACAGCAATGATGGCAAGCTTTAATGCCATAGACTCTAAAACTCTAGTGGAAACAGTGACGGATCTAAAGCCAACCACCTGCTGTCTCGATGCTTTACCTACCAACTTCTTTAAGAATGTTTTTGACTGCCTATCAACAGACGTATTGCAAATAGTTAATAACTCTATTCAATCGGGCAATTTCCCAAAGGCCTTCAAAACTGCAGTCATTAAACCTCTTCTAAAAAAGCGGAGCCTAGATGCCTCTATTATCAACAACTACAGACCAATTTCAAATCTACCATTCATAAGTAAAATAATTGAGAAAGTTGTACTCCAACAACTAACTCACTTCTTGGCTTCTACTGGCTGCCACAACAACCTCCAGTCAGGATTTAGACCTTTTCATAGCACAGAGACGGCCCTTATTAAAGTTATAAATGACATCCGTCTTAACACAGACTCTGGCAAAACTTCAGTACTAATGCTATTGGACCTCAGTGCTGCATTTGACACTGTCGACCACTCAATACTTTTGGACAGGTTGGAAAACTGGGTGGGGCTCTCAGGCACAGTCCTAAACTGGTTCAAGTCATATCTAGAAGATAGGAACTATTTTGTTTCCATTGGCGACTTTGTATCAGAACAAACCAACGTAACGTGTGGAGTCCCCCAAGGTTCAATCTTGGGGCCGACTTTATTTAATATCTATATGCTCCCACTAGGACAAATCATGCAAAATAATAACATTGACCACCATTGCTATGCCGATGACACCCAAATCTATGTAGCGCTATCACCAAATGACTATCGCCCCATAGATCTTCTGTGCCAGTGCATTGAGCAGGTCAAACACTGGATGTGCCAAAATTTCCTTCAACTAAATGAGGATAAAACTGAGATAATTGTTTTTGGTGCTAAGAAAGAAAGGTCTAAAGTCATCCAACACCTTCAATCACTGTCCCTGAAAACCTCAAATAAAGCCAGAAATCTTGGGGTTATTATGGATTCTGATTTACATTTCAACAGTCACATCAAATCAGTAACAAAATCGGCCTACTATCACCTTAAAAATGTAACAAGACTTAGAGGGCTCATGTCAGCTCAAGACTTAGAAACACTTGTCCATGCCTTTATAACCAGTAGGCTAGACTACTGTAGCGGTCTCCTTGCAGGTCTTCCCAAAAAAACTGTCAGGCAGCTACAGCTCGTTCAGAACGCTGCTGCTAGAGTTCTAACAAAGACCAAAAAATGTGAGCACATTACACCAATTCTTAAATCATTACACTGGCTTCCTGTACGTCAGAGAATTGATTTCAAAATCCTCCTGCTCACATATAAATCACTTCATGGTCTAGGGCCGAGGTATATCACTGATATGCTCCCACTACATAAGCCTTCTAGATCACTAAGATCCTCTGAGACCAATCTGTTAGTGGTTCGCAGAGTAAACTCAAATCAAGGGAAAGCATCTTTCAGTCATTATGCAACAAACAGCTGGAATAAACTTCCTGAAGATTTGAGACTTTCACCCACTCTGACCACTTTTAAAACTAGACTGAAAACTTTTATGTTCACCTTAGCTTTCTGCTAAATCTTTGCACTTCTAACGTCCGCACTGTTTTTATTATTGTCTATGTTTTTATTCTCTTTGTCTTCCCGCATTTGAATTCATGACATGTTGTGCTGTGAAGCACTTTGAGTCTGCCTTGTGTATGAAAAGTGCTATACAAATAAAGCTGCCTTGCCTTGCCTTGCCTATGTTACGAAAATCTTGCTAAGACCTGATTTTGTCAGGAATTTCATCAGGACTTTTCTGCCCTCCGCTCAGTCTCCATATTTCAATATAATGTGTACATGTATCACAGTGTGTCCATCTCTCACCCGTCCTCTCTCCGCCTCATACTCCCTCTGCACTGAGCATGCTCCACAGTTCCCTATCCCTATCCCCACATTCATTCATTCAGTTTGATGTTTTCCCATTAAAAATAATGTTCCGTTTAAATTACAGTGACCAATTCTCATTCTGCTACAAATGCCTAATCTTCTGATACATCTTCTATTTTGTTCTCTTCCAATTTTTGTTCTGAAATCTGTGTCTCCCTTTAGCCTCACATCACAATACTGCTGCCGTTTTTTTCCCTTTTCCCCTCCCCACAGCCAGCACTGACTTAGCTGCTGCGCCATATGCTACACACCCATAATCTATTCTTGATCTAATTAGTGCTATTTGAGTGATGCAACATCTGCACTCCATTTCAGCCCTGTCAGACACCTCATTAGAGTAATAACTTCCTTTGTGTTGTCCTCAATACTTCTGACATGTTCTCTCCATGTTAGTCTTGGATCAAAACTTAACCCCTAAAATCTGCAAACAGTTCACTCGCTGATAACTTTACTTTTTGGAATAGATTTTTCTTCTGCTTGCTTCACTTTACAATCAAGAATTTCTAAGTTTGCCTCCTTCTCAATATGACAGAGATATCTGTTACTATTTTCCAAAAATTGCACCCATCTAGCCTTTTGAAAAATCCAGTGCCCTCCTGAATTGTCTGTGATTAATGATGTGGAAATACTGATCTTGCACCATACAATATAATGGTCACTGCCCAATGACCCTTCATCACCACCATAGTTCCAGTTTGTTACACAGATTATAATAGTTCACTATAGCCACTTTCTTTCTGTCAGCCCACACTTTTACTGATCACTTCCAATGCCCAGTCATTTGTAAAGTAAACCTTGCTTTATAAATGTATAAATCTCTCCTTATTGACACATATCCATTCAACACAAAATCAAGAGAAGGCTTTAACCAGGATTCTTGAACACACACCACATCTGTTTTTTCTCTCCTGCTTTACACAAACTGTTAAAAGTCCAGCCCATTAGCTAACAAGCTTCAGGCATTCCACTGGAGAATCAGCATGATTATTATTAATATCCTATACTGTACATGTTGATTCTTGGCGTTGTAGTTTATTTCTTTCCCCTTATGTCCTTTCATGCCTAATTGGTGTTCAATACAATTCAAATATATTTACAGTGCCAAATCATAACAAAAGTTATCTTGGACACTTTACAGAGTAGGTATAGACTAACACATTTATGAATCACACAGACCCAACAATTCCCCCGTAGAGCACACAGTGGCATTGAAAACCTTCCCTTTAACAGGCAGGAACGTGGAATTGACCAGCTCTGTGGAGGACGGACATATTCTTTTTACAGTGAAAGGTGAATGGAATCAGTACAAGGACAGAACCCTGTGGAGCTCTGTGACTTACTTTAGTGTGCATGGAGGATTTGTCATTAACATGTACAAACTGTGATTGATCTGATAAATAAGATTTAAACCAGCTCAATGTGGTTAAGCATAAACAGATTAAACAATTTAGGACCCAATACTGACCCCTGTGGGATCCAGACTTCCTGATTTATAGTCAACTATCTGCACAAATTGATTACTTTTCTCTATATAAAGTAGCTTTCCAGCCTATTTAGTGCAACCCCTCTGGTACCATACATTTACAAAATCAATTTGGCACTATACATACAATTGAATTCAAATGAATTGAAATCATAACAAAAGTTATCTCAGGACACTTTACAGAGTAGGTAAAGACCACTCTCTATGATTTATTTATGATTTACATAGACTCAACAATTCCCCCGGAGAGTACAGTGGCATTGAAAACCTTCCCTATAACAGGCAGGAACGTCAGACAGACCCAGCTCTGTGGAGGACGGACATCTGTCTACACCGGTTGGGGAGGAAGAAAAGGAGAGAGAAAGAGAGAAAAGACAGACAGATGGACAGAGAGAGACAAAGAAAGAGACAAAGACAGAGACAGACACACTTCAAGAGGTGCAAGCAACCACAAAAGTAACAGTAACTATAATAATATATAAAGTAATGTGAATATGACGTATATGTTATGGCAATTAATAAAGCAGAATAGTAAAAACAAGCACAGCTAAGGTGATAGAATATGAGAATGCTAATAATTGTGGTGGCAAACATGATCAATGATGAGTAGTGGCAATAGCAGCTACGATACAGCGAGACATACCACCGATGGTGTTTTTATGGCTACAAATTTTATAGTTTATAAGACTAATGATAGTTAGTATGATCAATAGTCATAATAGCAGCAGGAAGCGTCATGCAGGACCACGGCAGCAGGCACCACCACGATCAGCAGAGACCTGAGAGACGACAAAGCACAACTAGCTCCGGGGAAGAAGCTGAATTAGTAACATGCATTGATGAGACATGAATGATACAGACAGAGAGGAGAGAAGCTCAGAGTATCAGGAAAAGTATTATCCCCCGGCAGACTAGGCCTATAGCAGCATCATTAAGCAGAACAAAATCAGCTTAAAAATAACAACATAGCTAAGGGCTCGTAAGCCCTAGCTGTAAGCTTTATCAAAAAGGAAAGTTTTAAGTTTACTCTTAAATATGGGGACAGTGTCTGCCTCCAGAATTACACTTGGAAGTTGGTTCCACAGGAGAGGAGCTCGGTAGCTGAAGGCTCTGCCTCCCATTCTACCTTTGGAGACTCTAGGAACGACAAGTAGCCCTGCATTCTCAGAGCGCAGCGATCTAGTCGGGTAATACGGTACTATGAGTTCTTTAAGCTACAACAGAGCCTGACCAATAAGAGCTTTGTAGGTAAGGATAAGAATTTTAAATTCTATTATAGATTTTACAGGTAGCCAGTGCAAAGAAGTTCTCTTCGATTTGTTTTAGTCAGTACACGAGCTGCAACATTTTGGACCAACTGGAGACTCTTAACAGACTTATTGGAGCAGCCTGATAATAAAGAGTGGCAGTAGTCCAGCCTAGAAGTAACAAATGCATGGACTAGTTTCTCTGCATCTTTCTGAGACACAATGGCCCTCATTTATCATTCTTGAGTGAAAACGGGCGCAGAGCTTAGCGCGGAATTGGTCGTATGACAGGACCCACGTGTGATTTATGAAACATTCATATCTGACCAATCTCAGCGTACGAATGAGCGGGCCTTGATAAATGCGGCGACTGAATTCCATAGTCATTAACATGTTACGCCCTTAATTATTCCTGGTTCGGAGGCCTCGCCCACTGAGGTCAAACATGGAGGTAGGTATTCCGTTAGAGGACCATATTGGCCCCTTTTATTCCACTCTGAAAACTGCCTAAAAGCAAATCTTTATTTTGCTCCATCTCAGATGTCAGGATGCCGATCTGTGTGTCGGAAAAGTTTCTTTTCTTACCAGTGTTTCCTCTCTCCATGTCCTGTCGTACGTCCAATACTGCACTCAGATCTGCCCCCTGTTTTCACGCAAGATTGATTAATGAGGACCAAGGAGATTAATTAACCAGAGAGAGAAGGAGTACACTTTTTACTCTCATAATTATAAATCCCACTCAAGATTAGATTGTTTGAATGATTGAATCTGTGGTGGGATGCAGGGCTGGCATTGTCGCTCTCACAGACCATGCAACAGCGGTATAAGTGGATTCCATCAAAACAAATAGGTGGAGACTCAATACATCTTTATACCATGATCCAGAATTTGATAAGTTGCTGTCTCGGGACCTTAAAAGCTTCTTTTAAATGAATGTCGGATCCACAGAGAAAGTAAGCACAGTCTGGGAAGCATCAAAAGCTTTTATAAGGGGTAAGATTATAGCATACTCTTTTAAAAAGAAAAAAAAGGAAGTATTGGAAAGTTAAAGAATTTGGAATCTCGACTAAAAGAGAAAGAAAGCAGTTAGCAAAAACTTACAATGAGTCATTTCTGAAACAAGAGTGCATGCTGAAATTTGAACTAAATGAAATCTATAACAAAAAGGTTGAATGTGTTCTGTTCCGATTGAAAAACCATTGATTATGAGAATGGGGGAAAAATCAGGAAAGCTATTGGCAAGATAACTTAAGCAAAGAGAGTGTAGCAACCTCGAGGTGAACTGTTCCTTTTGGACACACAGTCCTGATTTTCTCTTTGGCCATCTGTTAAATCTCACAGGAGAGGAGTGTAAGATAAGAAGTTTACGACTCTGGCAATGTAAGATAAGGATTTGTATTATGACCCTGACCCTTCTGCTAGGATGATTTAAACTGCACTCCGGAACGGTGTCCTCCCCAAATGGAGGACTCCCTTTCCTTTAAATCAACATCGACCTGACCGCTAAATGAACTAAGGGTCGGTCTTTCCCTAAGGAGACAGAGTGACATCCAGTGGTAGGGACAAGGAACAAGACTTTCATTAAGGAACAGAACAAGGACTCCTGATAAATTGAAAAAAAACCAGCTAAAGTTCACTGTTTCATCGCAACTGGCTGTTCAAAGACATTCTCTTAAATATGTAACTGTGTATGCTTCATTAGAATCTTGTTTGTGATTATGTTTATGTAGTTTCAGAAGTATCTGTTTAGTTCCTGAACATTCTGTGTTTTAAATAATGCTTCCACTAACTCAGTAAGTTTATCTGTTAAACTGCCTGTCTAAAGATGTTGGTTAGATTGGATATAGAAAGATTAATGACGGAAAATCACCCAGAGATAGTTTAATCTTCCCTGTTAGAATGCTGGAATATAGACGCAGCTAATTTGTTCCAGACCAGAAAGTCAATCTGCCCCCAAGACAAGACCCCCTTTTTCTGTGGCTCCGGGGGATACAAATCACAGGCGGAGGTGTCTCTATCTCTCTTGACACCCAGGCTCTTGACCGTCTCTCTGCTCTCTTCATCACCTCTCCCCTGAGAGCTTTCTTCTGCTGCTGTTTTTTTTTTTTTTTGTTTGTTTCCTTTGTTTGCAGCACCTAGTCTTTACTCCCCGTGGAGAACACGTCTTTAACTTCAAAGTTATAATTTTCCTTTATTCAACTTCGTTGCTCAAGAGTTCACAAGAAACGTTACTTTATATTTTGTTTTCTTACTAAATTGTTTTCGTTTATTAATCTATTTTTATTGCGCGACTTTATGAGTCTTCTGTGATAAGTGTTTATCTTCTTTTGTAACTATAGTTAAGCCACTTCATGCTGTTCTTTGTTACATTTGTCCGGCTGGCAAATTACATTGAATTTTGCGCGACACCAGCTCAACAGAATCGGACAGAACGTCTTTTTGACCACTAACGACGGCCAGAGCCAAGCGACCTGAGGGGACGTGAAGCAGCGGTCCCGCTGATCTAACTGCGCCAGTTCGACAGTCGACCCAGTCCACAGCGAATTGCAGATCCGTTAATACCGAGCCTCGGTCCCACGGACCCAGCATCTGTTACTGTGGTCTTAAACTTTTTATATCCACATTTAACCCTTTGTCACTCATCTATTCGGTATTGCCTTATTCTGTATTATCCTTGCCAGTTAACCAAATAAATGTTTAGAACTTTACGTCGTTGTGAGAGTGTTCCCTTCTGTGCAGAGACGGGTGGTCACTGATACCAACTAACGTGTTCGAGACGAGACTGATAAAATTTTAAAAAGCTATTACTTTAATTTGCTTACAGGTATTTAACCTTCACCGAAGTTTAATAAACATCCTGTCTTATTTTGGTGTGGAGCCCTACTTCGAGGTTAATGAAATCCTAAGTTTTAATGAGACAGTTAATTCACAATTAATTCGGTGATTAAGCTATTCGCGCCATAATACGTGTAGACTCTATTCCCTACAAGAGGCTAGGTATGTGACTCCTGGTGTTAAAAATGTAAAGGAAGAAGTGGTCACTAGTGTAAAAGAAATTAATCTAGTGTTTCAAAACTTTTGTTCAAACTTTACACTTCTGTCAGACCCAGGCAGGAGAGAGGACTCAGATGCGGAGGTTTGCGGATCAACACTGAATTTATTAACTTGACGACAGGAACGTGGTACAGGGAAAAAGCAAGCGACAAACAAAAAAATCACTCCGCACAGAAGGAACAAAACTAAAGTCGTCAGTAATAAGCCAAAGTACCAAATAAAAATGCTCTGCACAGGAGGAAAAAACAAAAGGCAAAGTTAACAAATAAATCACAAAATAAGAACGCTCCGTACAGGAGGAATAAACAATCACACTTGGACCAAAAATAAGGAGTACAAAAACCTGAACGATGAAACAAAGAACTCAAAAGCATGAACAAGACTGTGGACCCAAACGCTGGATACATTCGACACAGGGTACGAAATAATCTGGCACAGAACAGGGGGAAAGACACTGACTTTATCCACATGAGGGAAGGGGAGCCACAGGTGGAAACAATCGGGAATCAGGGAATGATGTCAGACCGGTGACACAAGAAGAAGAGCGAGTGACCTGGAACGAGAGGAGAGTTATCTTTCAAAATAAAACAGGAAATTCACAAGACAAAAAACCAAAAGACAGGACAACTTCAGAGCTAGATTTGGTATACATACAAACTGAATACATTTTATTCTAAAATAAAAATAAACAAGATATCCTCAGACGCTCCTATTTCAGAATCAGAAGTCAAAGCAGTCATCCGATGCATGAGACCTGGAAAGTCTCCAGGACTAGATGGCTTTCAGGCAGAGTATTACAAAAAACATAGATATGCTGGCACCTGTTCTGACTGCAGTTTACTCACAGTCGCTGTCACAGGAGCAGCTCCTGCATACATTTAATGAGGTATGGATTTCATTGATCCTCAAAAAAGATAGGGACCCATTGGATCCAGGTAGCTTTCTGCCAGCTGGTTTAGTAAATGTGGATTGTAAAGTGTTCACTAAAGTCCTGGCAATGAGGCTAGAAGACATCTTACCAGACATTATTCATGAATACCAGGTAGGATTTGAGAAGGGGCGGTCATCCTCAGACAATCTTAGACGGTTGCTCCACCTTGTCTGGAAGAGCCATCGAGAAAACACACCAGTAGCAGCCTTCTCCCTTGATGCTGAGAAGGCATTTGATAGGGTTGAATGGGGTTTCTTAATAGATGTCTTGGAAGCTTTTGGTTTCGGGTCGGAATTCGTCAGCTGGGTTAAACTGATCTATAAAACACAAGAGCATCAGTCCTCACCAATGGGCAGTTGCAGTCTGATAATAAGCAAGGGGGTCCGTTATCACCTTTATTGTTTATTCTATTCCTTGAACCTTTGGCAAAATGTAATAAGGGCAGAGACGGAAATTACAGGAGGGAAGGCTGGAGGTAGAGAACATAAAGTGTTTCTATATGCGGATGATATCCTTTGGCTTTCTGCGGACCCAAAGTCATCAGCCCATATTCTTTCAGACACAATTTTTCACAAAGTTTTCACAAATTTCTGGCTATAATATCATTTGGTATAAGTTAGAGGTTATGCTGGTGTCTAGGATGCCATCCAGCAGCTGTTAGCACACTCCGGTTCTAATGGATATCATCAGGGATGAAGTATCTCTGTATAAGACTGACTGCTGGAATAAGTAATATTGTGCAACTGGACATGACTCCGTTGCTGCAGAAAATGAGGAATAACCTAAACAGACTGTTACGACTGTCATTATTCCCCCCTCATGTGTGAAAGTGTTTGTGTGTATGCCAAGTAGGATGTGTGGCCTCCTGTCAGGGATTGGTTCGGTCTGGCCCAACCCACTTGCTGGTTCCAGCGGATCCCGATTGGTGCAGCAGCCTGCAGTAGTTCCCACTAATCAATAAGCGGCTCCAGCCACTTCGGCGTCACCGGCTCACCCATAAATGGCTTCCCTGAGCTGTTTCTGTGACTCAGACGCCTCGTGCTTTTATTGTGTGCTTTGCTGTCCATTCATTGTTGTATCGTTTCTGGTGTGAGTTCCTACTCCAGAGATTGGGCAAGGGTAGTTTAACTCACATGCATCTCGCTTTGAGTATAGCTTTTTTATGTTTAGTAACGCTAGGGATAGGGGTGCTGCTCACTGTGATTTGTTTTAAAGGATTAGTTAAGTGGATGATCTTTTGTTTGCCTTTTGTTCTAGCTCTAGTTTTAAAGAGTCCTTTTCCAGTTATATTTGTTTATTTCTTTAGCAGGACCTGTAGGCCCTCTCCTGCTGTATGTTTTCCTTTCCACTTTTAAACTTCATGTTAATAAATACCTTTATATTACCAAGAACAGCTGGTTTTATGTTGCTTCCCTTTCCCCTCACGAGCTGGGTTGTAACACAGATGGAAATCAATAAATCTTACACTCATGGGAAAAATCAATACAATTAAAATGGTAGTTGCCCCTAAGTTTAATTACATATCGGTGATGATACCTGTGACAATTAGCTGGAATCTTTAAGCAGTATAATCAGATAATTAAGGACAATCAATGGAATTGAAAGAAACCTAGAATCACCATGCAAAAGCTTTATGACTCAAGAAGAAAAGGAGGCATAGCCTTACCCATGTGGAACTTAATAATATAGCATTTGAGATGGTGAAGTTGGCCAAACATTGGGCCAGCTGTGGCTCACACCTTGGGTGGACACAAATAGAAAAGGAAATCAAAGCCCCATTCAAACCAATTGAAACCCTATCACAAGATGTCGTGGGTAATCTGACTGGTAGTGAAATTAATCCTGCACCATTCCAGAGTAGTGTTGGCAAAGCTACACAAGATGCTTAGGATATCCCAATACAGACAAGATTTGGCCTCTATCTGGAATAATCCATCCATAAAAATAGACAGGAAACCTTTCCTGTGGATGTCCTGGCTGGGGGGAACCTGAAGAAGATTGGAGACCTAAATAAAGACCGGGTGTTTCTCTCATTTCATGATCAGTACACATTTCCCCCTGGACAGAGAAAGGTGACTTTTGGCGGTACCTCTAGTTAAGAAGCAGTGTTAGAACCTCAGGTATTAAACCAGGTGAAGGGGAAAATCTGATCTGATGTTGGATTTGTAAAGCACAGGCAGGGACCTTCTTACACTCACTGTGGGAGTGCTCTTCTGTTTTTCCTTTCTGGAAAGAGGTTCTAGGGAAACTGGGTGAAAGGCTTGGAAACCCCTACCAGAATCCCCCCAACTCTGCCTATTGGGAGACAGGTCAAGGTCATTATATAAAAGCAGAATTTGGTTTAGCACTGAAAGGCTTCATCACTGCAGCTAGAATCATTCTTCGCCACTGGAAGAGCCAGACAAAACCCGAATTTACTGACTGGGTTAAGCTGATGACGGAAAATGCTTCATATGAATTGACGATAGCAAGGTTGAATGATAACAAAGGGACATTCTACCAGGTTTGGGGTCATTTTCTGAATCATATAAGAGGGGAATAGGTGCCTATAATGTGGGAGTGGAGGTCAACTTGTGTGTTATCATATAATCGTTTTGTGCATACAGTGTTTAATGGTGTGAGATTTGTGTATGTATGTATATTTATATGTACAGTATGTGCACATTCTGTTATGTGTATCTTTGTTTTAATATCTGTTTGCATTGAAGTTGGGTGTCTTTTGTATGATGTTCTCCATTAGAAACTGAATACAAACTTAAATGACAAAAAACAAGCTAAATGTGTGTTTTTTCTGCTGTCTCGGCTGTATTTCATGGTGTTTCCACCGAGTGTCGCTGATTCCCGAGCCAGAATAACTTTGCGGCAGCTCTACTCACGGGTGACAGTTGGTGTAGGAATACGCACGCTTTTAAATCATTTTTCCTATAAATACCAACGTTTGCAACCGCACATTTTACCGCACACTTCTACCTGTCTGCGAAAGCTTTTTGTGCGCAGCGAGCTTTATGAATGAGGCCCCTGTTCCTGCGGTCCGTGCTGTTGCTGTGAACGTGTGCGTGGCAGTGATACCATAGAGGAGGAGTTAGGTGCGCCTCCTCTACTCTGGCTCAAACGGTTGGACCCTCACAGGTGAACGCATTCACCTCCGAGCACTTTACGCGAATCTAACCAACAGCAAAGTCCTCACCGACTTCCATGTAACCTGTGTAGTTTGGAAGCTTTGTTCCACAGCGTTACGTGGTGGACGCATCTTGATTTCCTGCCTACTGCTTACCGAGCTCCTAACAGGTGCTGGGGCACGCTGCCCGGAGAGAGAACATGTCCAATGGGAAAGACGCAAATGCTGCACAAAAGTGAGTACAGGCGACTGGAGATGAGTTGGCACGCCAAAAGTTAGTCTTTGTCTAAAGCAGTGATATCGCCGTTCTCTGGATCAGCAGGCTGTTTATCTGGCTCGACAGATGGGGGGAAAGAGTCTGCACAGGAAATAATAATAATCATAATTCACCCTCCACCGCACCAGGAAACGCTCATTTAGTTTCCTTGTTGTCGCAGTTGATTGTCACTAAATAGTTCCAACGCAAGACAGCAACAGGATCTTGGTAAATAAAGCAGGTGATAGGTTACTAATAGCATTCATTATTTTTATAATAATTGTAGGCTAATATTGTGTAATAAGAACACACAGGTGTGTATTGTGTGGCGATGCTTAGTAGAAAGACTTAACTTAGACTTGACCAAACCTAAATGCATGTTGCTCATTTTGCTGTGAACCCCTGCTCACACCACACATGGATCCTTTACCTTTATCAGTGTGCACTGTGCTGCTGCTGACCTCCCCTCTGCCCCCACAACACAACGCTCATTCCCAGCTCAGAGCATTTGCTGTATGCGTGATCTTGTCTATATTTGTGCCGCAGTTCCTCACAGATGATTCTGAAAGAGTGCCTGGATGAGTGTATGGAGGCCTTGGATCTCTTCCTAAACAACCACTTCAACGAGAGCCTGGAGAAGCTGCGGCCAAGGTAACAGGATAATCCACGCGTCATGTTTGGCTCCGCAGAGGTTTGAACCGGCTACTACTGCCTGGGTTTCAGGTAGGGATCGGAGCAAATGGATTTTTTGGGGGCTGATGCCCATACCGATTTTCTTTTTTTCATCAGCCTTAGCCGATGACCGATACGGACAGCCGATTTTCTCGAGTCAATATTTGGAGTCGATACTACTTTTCCTCCCTCCATTTACATGAGAGAAATTACACAATGATGTCAGTAAATGTTAAAAGTCTCATTTTTTTAAAGGAACATTTATTGAACTTAAAAAAGTCGTCTCCAGCAACACAGAGCTGCCCGTGGACACCTGTCTGTAAATAATGCTGGGAAAAAAATACCAGTGAACGCAGCAGCCCGCATCGGCCGATATGATACACCTAAAGAAACCGCAAATATCGGCCGATAATATGGGCCATAATATGGGCCGGACCATGTATTGGTCCATCACCAGTTTCAGGTCGTAGTGTAATGCAACTTTGTTTCAGCACATTCATGGTTCAGCATGATGTCAGCAGTATTTGGTCTGATGTTAAGATGAACTTTTGTGGTGTGAACTGTGAAGTAGAGTGTGTTCTGTGGGAAGACAGCGTCAAGAGGGTGCTCGCTGCTGGAAACCCCTTTCTGCCTAAACGTTGTAAAGTTTAGGCAACAAAACTACTTGATTAAAAAAAAAGGCATTGTTTGGGTTCCAACTGAAGCCTTTTTTTCCAGATAGTCCTGTAGGCTAATTTCTCCCATGCGCAGGGTGTCTCTGGTAGACTTCAGTTCTCCAGGATATGAGGTGTTTGCTGAGGCTGACGCCCAACGTGTGACTGATTCAACAGCCAACAGAATGGCAGCCCTGCAAAATAAACACTATGCAGAAGTCAGAGTTGGATGGTTGAGGAGATAGGAAGAATAAAGAGAACCAGTTATTTACTATTATGTTTTCTCAGCAGGAAAATGCCTCGGTCATACAGTAGTTATCCTCTTAACATTGCCTCGGTTTGCTTACAGTGTGATGTGTACGATGTTGATTGTGCATCCGTATGTTTCCTCTGTAGAGTGAATGAGAGTATGTACCACGCTCTTATCTACGCCACAGTGCTGGAAATGCAGGCCATGATGACTTTCCAGCCTGATGACATCAGTAATGCAGGAAATACCATGAAGAGTGCCCAGGAGGTCTGCCAGAGGTCAGGGTGTCTCACAAACGTAGATTCTTTTCACCGAGTCTAAACAGATTATCATTTTAATCATTACATAGACTGGAATTTAAAAAAGTCACCATATCTTAAAAAAAAACAAAAAAAACACTTCATTCTCTAAAGTGCTGCTGACTCCTCTTCCCCAGTCTGTCTGTGAACCATAAGAGGCAAATTTACACGAATGCATTTACATGGCCTGTTTCTGACCATACCAATTTGACTGTGTTTGCATGAAAGAAGCCATTATAGCAGCTGCTAAGAAAGGGAAAATGGACACATGTAATTATTGGATGATTACCATCAGCATATGTGGTTAGCAGGAATAGTAACACAATTTCTTTTCCTGATACTGACGTAGTGTTTGGTGTTTCAGGTTTCGACGGAAGTCCCCAGGTTTGTCTAACAAGTCGGCAGGTGTATCACTCAGTGAAGGTAAAAACGCTGGAATGTCTCTCTCTTTTTTAAAAACCCTTTCAGAGCCAAGTCAGCCTGGAAAAACATCCTCTTAAACTTCAGCATTGTTTCAAAACAACCTCCCAAAACCTGACGATGTTGAAGTTAGCACACGGATTAGCAGCCCTCCGATTCGCCAGTTAAGGGGAAAGTTTAAGGAAACTTAACTTGCATAGAGTGAGCGCTGCATAATTTAGGAAAAAAGACCAAGTTGTTGTTCTGAGTGACATTATTGTTCCATTTGGGAACTGATTATTCCGACGCCACCTGAATTCAACATCACAGTTTTCCACATTCAACATCCATGTAGAAAATTGCTCTGTGAAGCTTCAGCTACTTAGGCACAGTGGTGCATTAATCTAAATGCTATCATGAGCATGCTTATTGGCTCAAAATGTCAGGCAGGTATGATGTTCACCGTCTTTGTTCAGCATGTTAGCATTTGCAAATAAGCACTTAACTCAAAGTACATTAGACCTGTAGATATTTGATCATCAACCTAAGTATTGGACAAATAAAGATAGATGAACGGATTTCTTTGGTCAATGTCATTTTTTTATTCATGTTGAATGACTTATTTCCAAGACACTTGAGCATATCTCTGGTATACATAAGATTTAAATCAACTAATCGAAAAAATGGTATGACTACTTAGATTTTCTTAAATGGAGGACAGCCCTAGTTAACTATGCTCATTTTGTTGTTCATTACTTCATGTATGTATTTGTTCTTGGGTGTGTTTTTTAGTGCAGCTTCATGCTGAAGTGTGCTATGCAGAGTGCCAACTCCAAAGAGCTGCTCTCACCTTCCTACAGGTACAGTAATCACAGACATTCTCCTGATATGCTCCTGATGCACCTGTATATCCTACAGCTAACAACAGTGTCCACATCATCTGGGTTTGTGTATCATTTAGAAATTAAATAACTGGCATGAAAATTCCACTTATGTCATGTTATATATGTTGAATGACATCTAATTCATGCATTTAAGATTAAGCACTTTTAATTTAAAAAATGTTTGCAGGATGAGAACATGGTGAGTTTTATCAAAGGAGGGATCAAAGTACGGAACAGCTACCTCATTTACAAGTAAGTGAAGAACCAGGGAAACGTGGTGTACAGAATGTCAGCGGTGTGTAAATTTAATGAGCCATGAGGATGTACACATTATCTCACTATTTAATGCATAAACTGTTTGCAAAGCATTTTTATGGTTATTACTTAAGGAGCACTCCACCAGTTTTGCATCTGTAGTTTTGGAAGGAACCCTGATGATGTCATCAGGGATTGACACCAAATTGGAGACTCAGGCCTAGTCCATACAAACACAGGTATTTTTGAAACCTTTTATGGCCCCCGGTTAAAAAAAAAAAAAAAGAATTCTGTCAACACCAAAACATCTTTGTCCACATGAAACCACAAAATCCGCCTCCGTCAGCTAGTCATGTCTAGAGTGTTCCACACGTCTCCATGGATACAACTTGCCGTTTTCTGTCACATAGTGGGACGTCAAACAATGTTGACAAGAAATTGTGGTTTTCCTGTCCACACATGACTGCTGAAACTGGACTTTTCCAAAAAGTTCACCCTGGACTCCAGTTACAGGAGCAACAACCGCGGTTACATGTGGATAAAAGGACGGACCGTGCAGAGAAACACACGCTTTCAGAAATACCCACTTTCGTGTGGACGGCCCATCAGTTTAATAACAGAAAAGGCCTCGTCCCCTCTACCAGTTTGTACAGCACCGAAACTTTGCCAAAAAGTACACTTCATACCTTTTTATTAAGTTCATTGAACTCTTCACCACATATTACATAAGTCTGGACAGTTTGGATGCAAACTGCAATATGATTGGTTGGGGGAGACAAGGCAGTAATTCTTTGCTCAGTATCTTACAAGATTCCTAACTTTTGCAGTACCATTAAACAGCTGGAGTACCCTTTTAAGTTAGATGGGTTTATTTCAAAGGCATATGTCATTATGCTGTACAGTATTAGGTTATAATGCTGAGCTTTGTCATTACACAATTGACACTGATGCCTTTTTTTCATCCAGAGAACTGCATTCCTTCATCAAATCTCTGAGCTGTCTCAAAGAACCCAGCCATGTTCATTTAGAGGGAGGAATATCATTTGGAGTAGGGGCTTTTAATCTGGTAGGTCACAAAAGTATCTATAAAAACTCCATTGGTTGACTATACTGTTTGTTGTGTGTACTCGTGTCTTCGTACCATACAGATTACCAGAGCTTCTTTATTCGCAGACACTCTCTCTTTTTCCTCCACGGATACTCAAAGTTCTGGAGTTTGCAGGCTTCTCTGGAGACAAGGTGTGACATATAGATTTCCTCTGGTATGTCTTAAATCATTAACTGACACACTCATGCATATTTCCTACGTGTGTGATCCTGTTTTAGGAATACGGTCTGTCTCTGCTGCATGATGGAGCGACAGGGATGAATCTGCGCTCCATGCTGTGTGCTCTGCTTCTGCTCTGCTACTACACCTTTCTCACATTCATACTAGGTAGTGCTGTATCCTCATCCATGCATTCAGATGATTCTGATTGTGTAATAACCTGTCACTGAATTCCACACATAATGTACTCCTATACAGAATTCTGTATGATCATATCATAGGCTGTATCTATTGTATCCTCTCAGGTACAGGTGAGGGAGACGTGGCTGAAGCTGAAAGGCTGTTGAAACCTTTCCGGCTCCGCTACCCACGGGTGAGTGCCTATGGATTCAATCCCTTTCTATGTGAAAAATGGGGGCTTTCAAGCGCCTTTCAAACAGCCTGTTTAAGGTGGGAATGTTGCGCCGTTATTCGTCCTCTGTATGGAATCCATGCATAGTGTAAACTGTTTCAAAAAGGAGGAGTGCTTTGCAGAGTTAAGAGACTGGAGCACAGTTTCTATTTATGTATTTTGAATAAATTGTGTGAACTTAATTGTAGTGCCATAATTGTATTGAATGAAATGTTATCAAGATAACAAAACGCCAGTGGGGATTAAACAATCCAGTACAATAGATATAGATATAGTATAAAGGGTAGAGATGCACCGATCCAGTTTTTTTTCCGATCCGATACCTGGGCTGAACATATCAGCTGATACCTGATACCGATCCTATCCTACTGTTGAATGAATGAAGTGTGTACCTGTCCATGTGAGTGAAGGCATCAGGCTTGACAGAAACATTTATCCTTGTTAAAACAAGTTAACACAGATATAAATGGACTTAATATTATTTATTAACAAATATCAAAGTGTACATTAGCAGCAGAAATAAATAAATAACACTTCCATGTAAAGTGCACTGCAGACAGATATTTGAAACTGTAATATAAAACCCTAACCACTGTTGCAAACATAGAATTGAAGTGGCTAGATCGCTGTAACTGTAT
The DNA here is from genome assembly GCF_963691815.1 of Echiichthys vipera. Classification (NCBI taxonomy): domain Eukaryota; kingdom Metazoa; phylum Chordata; class Actinopteri; order Perciformes; family Trachinidae; genus Echiichthys; species Echiichthys vipera. The sequence continues at coordinate 25,040,086 of NC_139842.1, forward strand.
TTCTGTGTATGATAGTAATAAAAGAGAAATGACTGGATCGGCCTCATTCATCCCATATCTGATCCAGATAATTAGTCAATATAGGAGCTGATATTGGTGCATCTCTAATACAGATATAGATATTGTGGCTGACTGTACTAGCTCTTTCCCCACTGGCAACTGTGTTAGCAGTTAGCTCACCAATAATGTGGCATTGCCAGAAAAGTCCACAGTGCTGGTTACATGGTCTTATCACTCTGGGATAGGGAAAAAACACTCTTGCTTGATTTAAACAATCACATTCGTCTTGAGCGGAACTAAGTGGACAGTGCACTTGCAAAATGGAGACCAGAGAACTGACACCACTTTATCCCAGCACTGTACATCCAGTAAGACGGACTGGCTCTCCAGCTACAGTAGTTCCCCAACTGGCTTCTAGAACTAATATTCTGCTGGTGTGACTCAGTCTTTGAAGGGGAACTGCTATGATTGTACATAATGATTAGATTAAAAGTCAGGATATCGTGAACTCTGCTGCATCTATTTTGACTCCAACTTTAAGGAAGTTCACTGAAGTACTCTATTAAAGGATTATTGTTATTATAATCTTAATTATGTATTTTGACCATAATTAAGATTTCAGAGCCCGGCAAAATCAAAATAAAGGAGTCAGACTAGGCAAATTCCTGGTAAAACTTTGATCTACCATTAGCTCACGAGACTAGATGATACACGATATTAAGTTCATGAGGACGAGAAGAGAATTTAACACTATTTTTAATTTTTAATATTTTCTAGATTGTGATTTCAGCAGAGAGCTGTGTTGGTGCTACAAGTGTCTTTGTATAGTGCTGTTAGTGTAGCCTATGGTACTCAAGTCCAGCTGCTTGGCTCAGGAGCTGGTGACAGACAGCAGAGGCCGACGCGGTCTCTCTACACGTCACATACGGAGGCATCAGGTCCGTCAGGTGTGACACTGTGATTATAACTTGTAGCCTGGTGTTAACAAAACTGCGGGTCTCGTGTTAGGTGTTTGTGATACGGTGCTGACAGCACCATCTTCTTACAGTGTTCCTGTCTTATCTGTCACTCTGTTGCCGTTTATCAACTAACATGTTGATATCACAAGTCTGTTGATGCTTTTGAACGCAGACTCAAGACTCATCTTTTTAACTGAGTCCCCTTTGACTCTCTTAGTATCACCCATTAATCCTGTCCTGTCATTTTTCCTTGTCTTTTAACTTTCTCTTAATGTTTTTATTATTCATTTAGTTATTTATTTTTGTTTTGCTCTGTTAGCCATATTAACATTCATTTATGTAGTTTTAGGAGGTATTTAATTTCTTTTAGTACCTATTAGATTCATTCTCTCTCTATTGTCTCTAGTTTCCTGCTCCATTGTTCTCCTCATGGGGGCCCTCCACTCCGAGAGCTCGGTCTGGCCTGCCTGCGGGGGGAACTGTCCTGGGGGTTGTCCGGGCCTGGATAGTTGTGGAGTCCTGACCCAGGGCTTTATGGCCGTGGTATGGGTCCCTATCTGTCTTGGTCGGGTTAGTCTCTGTGGTTGCGTCCCCTGTAGTCGTGGGCTTGGTAAGCTCTCGGTGGGGATGGCCCCCTTTGGATGGTGTTTTCTCACTCGGTCTATCAGTATCAGTGTTGTGTGTTGAGGGAGGGTGATGTCAAGGGGGTTTGTTTTATTTTATTTTAATTTAAAGCACTTTGGGTTGCATTTTAATACGTATGAAAGGTTCTACATAAATAAAGCCGATTTGATTTGATTACATTTGATCACAAGACAACTTTTCACCTTGACGAGAAATATTATCACATTTGAATATGGCGAGATTCGCTTCATATCGCTTCACACCCCTACCTACTATGCATTACGTTTGTATACTCACATAGTTACCATGCACAATGAGGGAACGTGAAAGAACACCATTGTTTTCTTGCCCTGTCTGACTGTTTCAGTGTTGTCACAATGTTCTCACAACTCAACAATTGGCTTCAGTGGTAAAAGTGTAAAGTTATAATATCTTATAAATAGAGGTCTGTAAAATGTCATTGTTTGTATGACATGTTCTTTTAGTTGATGTTTGAAAATGAGTATATTCCTCCTCATCTCCGGCCAGTTCCTCATTCAAACTTTTCTCCTCTGACTGCGACCTAAACTTTGTTGCATCATTGTTCTTTTAATACTTCTGTACTTGATTATTTTGTCAGCTCTTTCTTACAAATCCCTCCTTCCACTCACATTTTTTCTCTTTTCTTTCTATCGTCTGGTCACACTCTCATCATCCCCACCCTGATTACTTTCATCCGATACCTGCTCCACCTTCCTCTCACGCAATCCCTTGTGCACCCTAAATCATTTTACACCATCTTTTCTTCATTTTACATGCACTCGCGCACCTTCACGCTATCACTCCTACCACTCCACCTTACTCACATTCTTGTAAATTCACAATCCCTGTTTCCACTCCACCTTTTAACTACATGCCTGCCCATCCCAGAGAACAAACTCAAAGCTCTGACACAGTGTGTACTAAACAGGAATGGAAATGTCTTGGTTAAACACTGCCAAGAGTAATTGTTAAACAACAGGTCTGGTGGCAGAAAGATGAGAATTTAACACACAACAGATTGACATGTGATACTGAGCTACACTTGAGGCTGAAACCTATCTTTTGTTCTTCTGTCCAGGGAGCAATATTCCTCTTCTTTGCTGGCAGGACTGAAGAGATCAAGGGGAACATTGATGAGGTGGTTTTCATAAAATGTGTCACAGCTTGAAAGAATGATGACTGGTGCATCTCATGTTTTTAATACTATTTCACAAAATGTTAATTATTGCAAGTGAATGCATATCTTTTTGGGAGCGAGTGAAGCATGAATCACATCTGGTAATAATGAGACCATGTTTTAGGCCCTGAGTTAAAAAGGTACATGATGTTAATATTTTATTAACAATCAAATCTTTATTTATATAGTACATTTCATTCCAGAACAGTGTGCTTCCCCCTGGAAACACACTGTGTGAGCGAAAAGACAGCAAGTGCTTTCATTAGTGGGTCATATGATCAATCACCATTGTTTAAAGTCACTCTGTGATAGATGGTAACTTAAAAAACAATTAAATAGATGAAAATCTTACTTTCATAAGCTGGCTCAGGAGCAACAATTACAAATGAAACAATAATAGACCTAAAATTGACCCCTGAGGAACACCAAAAGCACGCCCTTTCGGGTATGATTAGAAAACAAGTCCAGTGTTGAACCAGATAGGCCAAACTATCTCTCAAGCCTCCATTAAAATATCTGTTTGATGTTTGATACTGTCTAATGCTGCACTCCAATAATGCTAGGGTAGACTATTTATTTTCAAATCATTAATAACTTTGACCAGTGGTTTTTAATTGAAATATTTTATTGAAAATAAAATAAAAAGTCTACACACATAGTGACCGTGAACGTGACAAGATGGAGGCTCTGAAAGAACATGCTCACCTGCATTTACATCTTAACGCCACAGAGGCCACTAGAAACAACGTATCTGAAAGAGTACAACTTTAATGTGCTGTATGATGTTATTGTTCTACCAGGCGGTGGCACTCTTTGAAGATGGCTGCAAGGCCCAGCAGGCTTGGAAGCAGTTCCACCACATGTGCTACTGGGAGCTGATGTGGTGCTTTACCTACAAGCAAGCATGGAAGATGGCATACTTTTACGCAGACCTGCTGAGCCAGGAGAGCCGCTGGTCCAAGGTACAGAACACAAGACAGGCCAGAGAAGATCCGAGTGAATTTAGTTGGATGATCTCTCAATATAAAGCTGTTGGTCAATCTTATCATGAGAAAATAAATGTGGAAGTGAATGCTGTCTTTGTTTCTCTCTGCTAGGCCATGTACATTTACATGAAAGCTGCTTACCTCAGCATGCTGCCTGAAGACGAGGCCAGGCCTTTTGGGGAGGATGAGGTAGAGCTCTTTAGGTAAATTCATATTTTATACAGTCTAGGGTAAACGCACACACTGTAATTTCTTCCAAGATTTATCTCAGAAACACACGGCCATTGTCCCAAGGCTCATGGACATATTTTACAAGTGTGTACGGGTAGACAAGCAGCTGTGAAGCCTGTGGCATTGTTCTTATACTTGTCAGTGTACTTTGTGTGTACCTGAAGGATTCAAAAGTGTATTTGTTAGGGGGTAGATTAGGGCTAAATGATCCCTGCTGATGCCGCCAATGCTCCAATGTCTTCTGGGCGAGCTTTCAGCTCTGCACAATGTAAACATAACAACACTTGAGGGTGTTACCTTTTTTTAAAGGTCCCCCTGCAGATAGATTTTGATACTTACAAAAATACTTTTCCTTTGAATAATCTTTTGTGTCCGATATAGGTTTACGCAGAAAAGATAAATTATCCTGTCAAAAACTCGTTTTTGCGTTGTACATTAGACCACGACTGGCTTTGAAACTAGCTGTGATGTCACAAAGTCCAATGTGGACATCGTAAACGTCTTTGACTCAAAACTTGTTCACTCTCCGCTCTCATCAGTCTTGTTTCCCACAGTCAGAAGAAGCTATTTTCTAGACATGCCCAAGATTAAGAAATCCCTGTATTCTACCAGAGGTAGGAGGGGTTACTTGATTTGGACACTTCCATCACCTCCCTGTCGCCATGTGCGTGCTACGTATCATGAAACACGAAACTAAAGGACAGAATCGATTATCTTAAAAAAGTGATGAGTGCTGCTTCAAGTTCTTTCGTGCACAAAAAAATGTGGAAACTACATAATGACGGTATATCAATATCAACATATGCTTTACAGAGGGTCGTATTTGGATGGGACACAAGATTCAAAGCGGTGCTCTTGCAGGATTTTTTTAATTTAAATTTTAATTAGGACCTTTAGCTCATTGGCTAATCTTGCACATTGATAGTCTTCTATCTACTTAAGATGCTTTTTTACACTACTTATCACATTGACCAGAGTATCATCTAATCAATCAAACAGAACGGACAAAGTTAGCAACTAGCTGGTGAATATAGTGGAGTGTTGATATTTCCCTCAAGAGTTGGTGGAGACCAAAAACAGGTAAAAGAAAGTCAATATCTGCCTTGAATTCATCAGGGGGACAAAAGCACGACTCCAAACGAATGCTAATGTTACTCCTTGTCTGCCAGTTATGTAAATATACAACTGTTAGCTAACATGTTTGATGTAAGGTGATATGTCACTTATTGTGTGTGTAAAGATGGTTAAACTGCCCCAAGTGCCCAAAAATAAATCGATGTAGACTTAAAGCAAATACATCCAAAGTTTTAGGCACCGTCTATCTAATTCAAATTCCGTGCCTTCTTTCCAAATTTGTCTTTTATTATTTCCCTGTCTCTAGACAAGTGCCCACATTCAAGCAGAAGATAGCAGGGAAGTCTCCCCCGACTGAGAAGTTTGCTATCCGTAAAGCAAGACGCTACAAGGCGCGCTGCCCAATCAGGCTACCAGTGCCTGTGCTGGTAAAATAACACACGCACACACACACATACAAAAACATTCACATAATGCGCAGTATATTTGACTCATAGAGCCTTCATCCAGTATTGACTGTTTCATTATAGGAGATGATGTACATGTGGAACGGTTTCAGTATGATCAGCAAACGACCAGAGCTGACTGAAGGCATGATGCAGACATTGGTGGAGGCAGAGCACGATCTGCTGAAGGCTCCTGGTAATACAACCAGTGTTGGTTTGATGTTTTCCAGCCCAGTAACTGCTCAAAATCTGCCCGTGCACCCACACACAATGCACTTTTACAGGACGTGGGCGTGTGTGTGTCTCTGTGTGTCTGTCTGTCTGTGTGACTGTTTTCTATATTGTAATATAATTAAAAAACAAATTCTGTCAACCTGCCCAAGCCCAATCTGGTACCACTGAATACAACTCATCGAAAAACCTGTGCTAGAACAAATCCCACTCACAAAAATCTAACCATAGACAAAATGAAATCACATGACGCATCTGTGTGTCTGCTGTGCTGATGACGTCTGCTCCCTCCTCTACAGAAAATGAATATTCTGTGGATGACCGCTGTCTGATCCACCTGCTGAAGGGTCTGTGTTTGAAGAACCAGGGTCTCCTCCAGGCTGCTGAGGAATGCTTCAACAGAGTGTTTTCCAGGTGAGGCTGAATATATTTGATCGGCATCTTGTTGGTGTAATTCTGTTGGCAAATCACTCCATCAGCTGACACCACAAAGCAACCAACTTGTTTGGACAACCACACTGCGCAGCCGAACCACAGCTAACTTAGGTTTCAGTGAGCTAACATTAGCCAGCTTGCTGTAACTTGCTGCATAGATCTGGTTTTACTTGTTTTGTTGTCTTAGCTGATAATTTGCCAGCGGCCATATCAGCCCTGAGATGAATTAGCTGACGTTATCAACTTAAGACAGTATTTCACTACATAAGCCAGCTAGCAGTTTGGCATATTAGCAAGCAAGTAAGCTAACATTAGCTTACATCAGCCAGCAAAAGGCTAATTAAAGTTTCACTTTTGTTCGTGAATAGAAATGTACATTATCAACGTTCTAAACATTACTGCCCTCATGTTTTCATACATCCTTCACGTTGGAATGAATGTTGAGCAAAACATTCGCTAGAAGGCGTCATTGAGATTCTAAAGTTTGAAAAAAAAAAAATGTTTATGACAACAACAAACATGGCAGCGACGGAGGAGATGATGATCCTGCGTCTGTTGAGAAGGGGAAAAAATCCCAGGCAGCGTTGTAGACAGCGGTGGCCTGGTGGTCATTAGGGTTACAGAAACAACAAACGTCACTTTCAGTATTTTAGGATGTCTGTCGGGACTTTTGACGACTTGCTTCACCAGATGGCTCCTCACATTAAGCGTTGGAACTTGCACATTGCGACGGTTAGTAAGGTTGAGCAACTAGCGGTTACCATTTGCTTTCTTGCGTTATGTTTGCTATTCATGGACCACAACTTCCGGTGGTACTGCAACGTTTGGTCAGTATCAGTCCGTATCCACAAGCCTGCAGGATACGTGCAGAAATACGGACAAAATGTACACTGAGTACATACCCTTATGCTTATATATTGTAGAGCATAAAGGAGCCAGCCGACAGACCCTCAGCCAGCCTAAACCCCACCCAGTCCATCCAATCTTAGGTCTGTCTCCGGGCCACTTCTGCAGAATGTATAACAGAAGAACAGCATGTATGGACTCTGCCAGTTAATTTGTTGACGATAGCAGACTCCATTTATCTATCACTATTGACTATAGGCGAGCTGAAGAGAAAATCCATCCTGAGAGCTTTACATGTAAGTCAGTCCACAGGCTGTTAGGAGAAAGTCAACTGAGAAAGTCGTAATAAAGAAGGAATACATGTAGAACACTACACATAGGCATAGCATTTTCTTAAATGTCAGACATGAGGAAGCTTCACTTAAAGGATCCTAAGTGCATCTCTGAACTTGGTGTATTGACAATGTAATGTTTGCTTACGACTTATAAATTCCTCACAACTCACCCACCTAGTCATACAGTGAATATTTACATAGCAAAGGACACTGACAGTTCCAGTACATCTTGATAAAAAAAAAACTGACATTGACTGTAATGACTGAGGAAGCTTTTCAGTGAGACAAAGCAAGTCTATTTGTATAGCATATTTCAACAAAAAGGTAATTCAAAGTGCTTTACATAAAACATTAAAAATGTGTGGCAGGCTGTGTCCTCACCTAACTTCATTCCCCTCTCCCTTCCAGCTCCGTGTCACATATCCTGAAGGATTGTGCTGTTTCATCTAGAAAAAATGTACAGTTGTATAATCCCAGTAATTTATTATTTCTTTTTTTTAAAGATTCTAAAGATTATTTTTTGGCAGTTTTTCAAGCCTTTATTATATAGGACAGACATGAAATGAGCTTAGGGGGGGGGGGGGGGGAGACATGCAGCAAAGTGGACCTTCAGTCTCTTTACATGGGGGCGACTGCTCTAACCACTGTTCCACTGGCCGCCCCATATAGTCCTAGTAATTTATAAGTGTACAGCAGCTGCTGCTTGTAGATTATCACAGAAGAAAAGCAAGACTATTATCAGAAATGTGCAAGCAGAGGATAGAGCAAACAGCAAGGCACTGTAAGAAGGAACGTAGCCCCAAAAAATCCCCAAAGAAGAATATGTCAAATGGACAAGTCCCAGCTTGGTTAGTGCGTCCCTGAACTGATGAAGCCTCTTGGATGAGAGTTGAAATGTCTTCCTAGACAAATAACCAAGTCCAGTTGCTTTTGACTTAGATTTCTTTTGGGATAACGATGACCTGGACAAATGAGAATATTCACAGGCGTCTTGTGAGAAACATTTCTTTCTTCACTTATTTCAAAACTAAGTCACCTATACCCGTACTATGTACCTACCAACTCTATTACAAGGTATGGACGTAAATAACAAGGGCTCTTCAACAAAAACCTTTATTTCGTGAAAAAATGAGAGAACAGTAACCACTGTGTCAGAAGAGAAGATTTCAACAATGTTTTCTTCTCTAGGATTCAAAAATGAACAGGAAGTGTAGAGGCCACAGCTTTGAATGACTTCAGCACATCTGCTCCCACAGGACATCACTAGTTTCTCACACTGCTCTGGTTTGATCTTTGTCCATTCTGACTCAGTCTCTTCCACAGTTCACTAACTGGAGAGGGTTTCTTAGACAAGGATTTTCCAGAGATTCTCTATGGGGTTTAGATCTGGACTCTGCTCTGGACATTTCATTATTTCAATATTCTTAGCTTCAGTGAACTGCTTCACCTGTTTTGCAGTGTGACAGGGGGCACTGTCCTGCATGGAAATTGCAGCTGATTGGGAGACAGTTGCAGTGAAGTGTTGCATGGTGCTGAAGGAGGTTCACATAAACATTTGCATTCACCCTGCCATGGAGCTGTACAAGAGACCCAACTCCTGCTGCAGAAAACATCCCCCAAACCATGACACTTCCTCCTCCAGAGTTAACTGACTTCTTTACACACTTTGGGTTCAGTCTTTCCTCAGTCCTACGCCCAACATAATGTTTCCATCAGACCCAAATAAACTGTACGTCCTCTCAGCACTGAAGTCACTCTGGACCAGTTCTCCTCTGTCCACACAACATGCTCCTCAGCAAAGGCAAGTGTAGCCTTTTGATTCTTTCTGCTGATGAGGTTTGGTCACTGCAGAGTGGGCTTTCACTCCAAATTGTCTTAAATGTTCGAGACACTGTGTGCAGAGACAGATCCTTGTCCTGTTCAGCACTGAACTGAAGACCAACTCCTGCTGCAGTGTTGAACTGATTCTCCATTGAGGGTCTCATAATCCTGTCCTCTCGTGTACTCGTTTTACGTGGACGACCGGCCTTTTTGAGGGACTTAAATGAATCTGTGTCCTTGTAAAGTTTCAATCTTCTTGAAATCACAGACTGAACGCCCAACCTCTCTCTGATGGTTGAGAGGGTCATTCCTTTGGTCTTCATCTGGACAACCTGCTGTCTCAGGGTTTCAGTCACATTAGAGCATCTTCCATCTTGCAAAGTAACCAGGAGAGCTGCAGATAAATAGGGTGTGTCCAACAATTCAGTCAATGGTCTCCAGGTGCAGATAAAAACCATTAGCTGGGAGGGATCTGAAAGTGTTCTCTAATTTTCGCTCACTGCTTCTTTTTTTTCAAAATAAAGGTTTTTGTTGAAGTGCCCTGGTTATTTAAGAAAGCATGCTAGTACAGCAGTGGTATAGACAAATCAATGAGAAATTCTGCATCTGGCCTCGCCGCCCTCTAATGATCGTGTTCGCATATACCACACTTACTCGCAGTAGCATGAGACTCTTCGGTAACTAATTTCTAGCTCATACCGTAGGTTGAAGACCAGGCCCGAGGTTTAAAGTAAAGCACACGCAAACAGATCAGAGACTTTAATTCACCTTTTTTCTCTGTGCTCAGTGAAAAGAAGATCAAGTTTGACCACTACCTGGTGCCTAACGCTCTGGTGGAGCTCAGCCTGCTCTTCATAGACCAAGGCAGAAGGGATGAGGCTATTAAACTACTGCACAAGGCCAAGTAAGTTACTCCTTATTGCAGCACTGGTGCATACAACATCACAGCTGGGGGGAGGTTACTCTGCTCTGTCTCTGTGGAAGGGAACAAAATCCCCCGGGGTCATCCCTATGTTCCCCGGGTCCTACAGTAGTTCCCTTTTTAGTTCAGCATTTTGTTACGCTAAGTGTCAGGGTTAGGGGGTAGTGTTAGGGTCTACATAGGCCTATTTGCCAGGGAATTCAGAACTGATTGTGGAAAAAATAACAGACCGGGGGACATAGGACCCTTTCTGTGACAAGCGGGACACATCGGACCTTTTTCCCCGGTCACAAATAAAGCTGGAAACATAGGTACGCTCCCTATCCACCTACCACAGAAATGGATCGCACATTACACTTTCATGTTTCTATATGTCGCAAACAAAACACAACATGCTAAATAGGGAGCTTTGGAGATGCTAGTAAATAGTTTATGCTAACTTAAGGCAAAGCCAAACCAGTCATTTCCCCATGTGTGATCTTTATGCTAAGCTAAGCTAACCGACTGCTGGCTGTAGCTTCACACTTTCCACCTTTGGTGTTGTAGTTGGTGTGATCCCATCACAAGATGGTCTCTAGTTACACACAGCCATGAATGGTATCTGTCTTCTCATCTAACTCTTGGCAAGAGCGAATAATCGCATTTCTCAAAATAATTAACTATTGCCATAAAATGTTTTTTGTTTTTCATTTTTTACTGCTACTAAAGTTTTGCATTTACACATTATCCTAGTAGAATAGAATAGAATAGGAATGCTTTATTGATCCCAAGCTGGGAAATTGCAGCAATAGTCAATATATGTTATCTATATACAAATATTTTACGTATTATATTTATTTTTTGCATTTATGATGATTTCACCTACAAAGTCTTTATTACAGGACTGTTGGTACAGGAGAGTATAGGGAGTATTGTCTCTCTCATTGCATAGCCACTACAGGCTCACTAGAGGTCGCTCTCTGCCTATTACATATAGGTCTGAAAGGTGTCCAAAAACACACATGCTAGCCACTTATGGGGGTAACATTATGTTCTTCAAGACTGATAATTGTGTATGACCCTCTGCTTCCATTGGCTAAAGGCACCATTTTGAGCAGATTGCTACTTTGAGTGAAGAATGAATTCACAAAGATGTCATATTCAATAACACTAGTCCTTTTATCTAACACCTTGGATGAGGGCACAGCACCTTTCTTGTCGCACTTTAACCTCCTCCACTGTTTTGACTTTCAGACACAACTACAAAGAATACTCGATGGAGTCTCGTACACAGTTCAGGGTACATGCTGCTTTGGCCAAACTCAAGGCGGACCCTGTTGAAGAGGAGGACACGCATATGTAGGACAATTCTTCAGGGCTGGAATGGCTTTTCTCTGGACTCTCCAGTTCCCTCACAGTTATGGCTGTTTTAAACTAACACCAAGTTTTTAACCGATATCCACTTCCAACAAGTGGCTGTTTTTTCTTTTAACACTGTGTTCAGGTACACATTTTTGTGTCACTGTCTACACTAGCATATCATTGTACAAAGGTATAACCTGTTTTACAAGAACCTGTGATTCCCAGATTGGCTTCAAGAGTGTCAAAGTGTGTGAGCTGAGGGACTGTATATTTTATTACAGAACATTCTATTTTATGGACAGTTTAAGGTTTACTAATGAATTAAAAAACACTACATTTTAATCACTAAATCGAGCCACTGTAAATATCAAATGTAAGAAATGTTATGAATTGTATAGTAATTACTTTATTTTACTGTATTAAAAGGGCTTTACATGTCTACATAATTAACTTTCAGCATACTGTGCTGTTATGACAAGGTGTTAAAATGTTAATGGTATTTCAATTGCAAAAACAGATACAAATTTGTTTTAAACCCTAATTTAGAAAATAGCTTAATGACCTACAGTAAGCAGCCAGTGTTCTCTGCCATTCATTTGTCCTGTTCTGTATGGTTTCAACGTGAGTGCATACGAGAACAACACGGCTAAAGCATGCTGAAGACTGTTCACTGTTTACTGCTGTTCTCAACTCATTAAAATGTAATGTTCAGGTATATCTGTAAACAGTGCGAATGTGTTCAAAATATTTGCATAAATAAATTCCACATTGAAATGTCTCTCAAATATTGTCAATTAGCAGCATTCTGTAGTTGGTCACCTTGTAATATTTAGCTTCCTTTAAAAAACATATTAAGACATGCAGTCTGTACAGAAATAAATTTATTTTGTTGACAGGTAGATACAGAGGAAAAGAAAAATTAACATGCTTAGTTGTTTTTTTACAGGGAAAAAAATGAATGGGGTTTTCTTTAATCCAGGTAAATGCAGATGCCATCAGGTCACACAAGGACTGAACTGTTCTTCAGATGCTCCATCTAGATACAGTTAGAGCCAGGCCCAGCAGTTATTGTCTGAGACGACCCAGTCCATCCCTAGGAGGAGGCAGCAGGTGTGACGGGGACTGCCGCCTGCTCCTCCTTCAGTCTGCGTTTCATTAGTTTCTTCTTCTTCTTCTCTTCCTTCTCTACTTCAGCAACCATTTCCAAGAACTTGGGACTGCGGGGGTCCACTGCGTAGCCAAAACGATTTCTGGCCTCAGCCAGCAACTTTTCACGGCGAGCTTTCCCCTCCTTCGCCTTTTGTTTGGTTTCACGCTTTTCTCTGCGCCAGTCAGCTATCATCTTGGGCATTTTGGCCATGTTAGCTTCTATGAGTTTCTCTCTGTGATGGGAATGGAAAAGATCAGTAAAACAGATGTTGCTGTGGTGCATGATTCACAGTTGATGGTGCAGACTATGCCTTCACAACTATGAAATGGATTGCCATGAAACTCAGTCCAGGATTAATTGTAAGAAGTTGGTGCCAAGCCCCTAGTATACTCTGTAAAGATAAGTCAACGAGTAGTTGTTAACTGTTAGCTGAATGAATGGCTAACTGTTTTGATTTGGTCAGTCATTCTTTATAAAGTAAAAATGATCTGATGCAGTATCTGAAATGTTGAATTGAGGATGTCATCTTGGGAAACACTGATCTACATTTCTCACCATTTTCTGACAACTAACGGATTAATCAAGAACATGATCGACAGAGCTTTTGGCGTGAACTGTTGGTCAGGAAACACAAGACATTTGAGGACACCAAGCTGGGAAACCCAGGGACTTGTTTCACATCGACATTTAATGGACTAACAGTCAGATGCAGCCTACCCATAGTGATTATAATATAGTGACTACTGCAACAATCAAAGCTAAGTTGACAATCTCCTACTAAAGATACTATCCAGTTGCATCATGGGAAACTGGATAGTGAAAGTCAGGATCTCTGATTTCTCTTGGAAGTTCTCAAACTATTTTGAAGTGCAGTATACTGAATTAAGTTTTACCTTATTTAAATAACATGTCCCTCGCTCTACATTAGACTTTTAATCTTTTTTTAACTGAAGGTATCTAAAAGATCAAGATTAATCTGTGTCAATTAAGCTCTGAAGTTCTGTACACGATTTAGCTGAAATGAGCTCTCATCCATCATCGTCCTCCATCAGGTGGTGTTAATGAGGTCGATGCTGTGGAAGGATGCTGTTGTTGGTTCTGTTCTCCTGTATTCTAGTCTGTGCCTCCCATATATTATCCTTCACATAACGGTAATACATGACCGGTAATATTTGCGTTAGCACGGAACTGAAGTGAGAGCAAAGAGACCATCGTACAGGACACAGTTTCAGCTGCGGGAGCATGACTTACTTTGCCAGCCGTTTTGCCGTTTCCTCCTTCTCCTTGGCCTCGATGTTCTTCAACATTACCTCCAACGGAGGGTGCCACTCATTTTCCTCCGCGATGATCCTGTCCAGCTGCTCGTGGCTGGGCCACAGCGAGGCAGGGTCGATACCCGAGGCTGAACCGTACCGACCAAACAGCTTCCTGTCATAGCGGGCCGTCTTCTGCCACTCCGGCGTCCTCTCGCCGTCCTTGTCTGGAATATAGGGCTCACTGAGGTTCCGCCTTAAAGGTTTGGGGTTATAGGAGGCTGTCTGCAATAGAAGCCCGCTTTGGGAGTTCGCACAAAGTACCGTTTTTGAACCCGAAACTCCTGTTAAAGTCCTACATAACATTGCCGTCCTCCTGCATAGCATGGACGCCGCCATCTTTGTTCATCCACAAAAAAGGACCCGGACTAAAGATAGAGGTGACTACAGCACTGCCTGTTCGTCCCGTCAGGCAGTCCCCGGTGTTCTTCTTCTTCTTTATGGCTTTGTATGGCGTCTGGCATCCCATTAGTTGCATTACTGCCTCCTTCTGGTACTAACTATCGACTGCTATTCTACCCCATTCATTAGTGATAAGTAGTAACCCAACTGTAATTAGTCCGGTGTTTTAAAAATAAATCTAAATATATTTTTTCTCCCTTCCACTGTGTCCCCACAGTCAAGCACATATTTGACCCTGACTTCCACTCGTCCTAGCTCCTGTAACCCTGCAGACATGGCCCTTCTTTCTTCTTCATACTGCCTGCTGGAATCAGGACATGCTGCACTGACACGCTCCATGCTCCACACTGCAATGCCCAGATGGATGTTTCCCTAATACAAAGAGTGTAACCTACTGTTCGATTTGCTGTGACCAATTCTTAAACCATTAATAATAAGGCTTCTTGCTCTTTTCCGTTTGCTCCACTGTTCCTCACTCCTCCTCCTCTATTTGTATTTCATGTAAGTGTCTTCCTTTTGTCGCACTAGCCAAAATAGTTGCCAGTGTTTGATTATTCGAGTCCTCCATGTGCACTGGTATACATGTAGATAGGCTGTACTGTTGACTGGGTAATAGGCCTATGTTACTGGGCAACACAAGGCAAATTATTAATGCAGCACATTTCATTCTGCTTTAATGTCTCATTAAGAGCACTTTGAAATACCTGTGACATGAAAAAAACAATTCAAAAGTATAATAGTGCTGAAACCATCAACATTTTAGTCATTTAACCTAGTTGATAAACTGAGAACTACTACTACTGAGCCATACCGATATTATCGGTCAGATCAACTGATATTATAGGCCGATATTGGCCTATCCCACACATATAGTACAATTGTCAAAAACAAATCTATACTAAAAGTTAGTATTGGATTAGATACTAACTTACAATAATTAATTTGTCATCAACAGTGCTGTCTCCGCCTCCTCCAGTTAACGTGTTACATCACCCAGCAGCGCTGCAGACAAAACAAGATAGACAGCTACGGCGGGAGCGTACCTATGTCCCCTGGGTCCTATGTTACCCGCTTTGTATGTGACCAGGGGAACGTCAGACCCTCTTTTTATAAAATCGGACCCTTGTTTTTTTTTTAAAAAAAGGTCCTATGTTCCCAGCTTTGTTTGCGACCGGGGGACAGCAGACCTTCTTCCTATGTGTTATGTTCCCTGGCCTTTTATTTTTTCCACAATCAGTGCCGAATTCCTCGGTAAATAGGCCTATGTAGACCCTAACACTACCCCCTAACCCGGACCCTAACAAAATGCTGAATTAAATCCGCAAAGACAGAGGCTTATGCAACCGAGGAACATAGGAACGACCTAGCTACAGCTCGTCTCTCTGAGCACATGAACACTGGTTCATCACGTTTACAAAACTGAACTGACTGAACACAGGTAGCACTAGTGCTAGAGAACCTTAGCTACCGGTTTTAATAGAAAATCAACAAAGCAAAAGTGCCCTTTGGGAGTATTTAACACACAAGGCTAATGACCAGGGGAAAAGCTAAGGATGTAAACAAGTCACTAGCATCTAATAATAAACAGTAGGGTGGTGGAGCTAAGCAGCCAACATCATCAGTCCTGCCTGTCTAACGTGAAGAGGCGTTCATTTAACAGGATGACACAAAACCGAGTCTGAAAAGTCAACCAGCATCGAGACGGAAACCGTGGCAGCTGCTATACCAACTATAATTAATTAGCCCCCACCAAAGCAACTTACTGGTTGATCCAATCAGGAAGTGCCAAAAACTGCAGTTCTCCAGTGTCCACCAGGGGCAGATTTCACAATAGAGCAGTTTCTCATTGACCCCCAAGTTAAACAGGCCTTTTTCACAGCATCATTAAACCTGTTTAAGACCTGGTACAAAAAACATCTAGTCTGTATGTTTAGGTCATATCTCCATGACAAGACTGAGGGGGGTGAATTTTTGTGGACTAGGCTAGTTTTTATTTTATTTGAGCTTAAAGTTTATGAATAATTCGGGGCGTGTCCTCTTGAGTGACAGCTAGCCTCTGGCCCTCACTTCTCCTTGTAGGTAAACGTCAGCCAGATGGACGTATCTCCATCCCCCCAACGTCACATACATGCCCTTTTTTGGTATGGTTTTGGTATTCGACTTAGTCGAGTGACTCTGTGTTCCTCTCAGTAAGGGAGCGGTAAGCTAATTTACCGATGCAGAGCAGAGAGGACGGGCTGTGGTGTACGGTTTAATCATGTCCTGGATGTTAGCTGGGCCTGATCCGTTAGTAGCAGGGTAACCAAGTGCTAGTGTCTTGAAACGAAAGCGAGCAGCTACAGTGAAGGGAGCAGAAGAGCAGTGGAGCATTTGTAATCTAAAGATTTATTAAAAAGATAGTTGACATATTAATCAATGATAAGTTATTGTTAGTTGTCACTCCACATAAAAGGAATGAGATGAACACATAAATAAAGGCGACTGCTTGCTTTAAGTACAAGATTGGTAGTGGTACTTGAGTCAAAGTAGACAGAGAGCTTAAATGTTCATAAGCATCCTTCAGATATGGAACAAGTCTTACACTGTCTTCTGTAGGTTTGTTTTAAGGCAGTATAACTCATCAAATACTCTTTATTCTTATAGTTTAGTATATATCAAATTAGTTTCCGACATTTCCATCATGAAGTATTTCATAAGAAGTTTTCTTCAGTTCAGTTGTATTGGGGATTTGTGATGGCAAAAAAAGTCACTTTCAGGAGTTAAGGTCAGTGTTGGGGGGGACATGTTTTTGACTAAACATCCTTGTTGACTTGAAGGTAGTTGGGAGCAGGTGGGCAGAAGCCAGAGCATCAGAGCACCAAAGCAAGAGGGGGAGCCAAGACTCTTTTAACACCTTTTTTTTTTAACATTTATGGACCGCTTGGCAGGGAAATAACCCTTCTTTTGAAAGAGAGGATCTTTGTTTTAACATCCTTAGCTCCACCCCCTCCTTATTCTTTTAGCAGCTTCCACCCTCCCTCAACTTCTATATTTGATTTCTTTTCAAGAAGTGAAGATTGAACAAATGGGGTTGCTCTGGAGTGCAGCACTTACAGAGACAGATGTCATCGCTTTTGTGTCGTGGGAGCACGCAGAGCTCTCCATCGTCATTAAAGATTTAGGGTTCCCATGGAAGGGGTAGCACGAGGCTGGAGGTGGGGGTGGGCATGACAGAGGCTTAATTTGGCTTAGGAGCGATCTGGTGCCAAGCCCGGGGCTTTGGGGGATCACATCAACGTCAGTCACAGGCAAATAGGCTTGTTAGCAGTTAGACGATAAGGGGATGGTGGCAAGAATACAGGTCTATTCCTGAGTGAGTACGTCAGTAGGAGGGTTGGGTGGTGTATTAATACATGTTTAAGGAAGTTATATAGAACATGCTCACCTGAATTATGACTGTAACCTATTTAAATTATATCGGATTTCACAGATGTGTTTGATTTGTATAGAACTGCACATTTGTGAGTGTAATGAGTAATTGCATTGGTACACAGTTCTGACTTGGGTGACACACTACACGCGTGTCCACTACTCATATACCTTAACCCATAGAGACCCACCATAGAGTTTTTGTGTTTTTATGGAGGGACAGGAGATTTTTTTTGTGAAGAACTTTTTATTGAGTTTTCCATTTTTACAGATTAAGAGGAAAAAAAACTCACGAGATAGGGTTTTTTTTTTACGGGTAAAGAATATGCAGAAATATTCAAATGTGTACAGTAATCATTTGTAGAGGAGAAAAACTGCATAATTTTGCCCAAACTGTCTGGATTATCATTAAGTGGGCATGTCTGTAAAGAAGAGACTCATGGGTACCCAGAGAACCCCTTTCCATTCACATGTCTTGAGGTCAGAGGTCAAGGAACCCCTTTGAAAATGGCCATGCCAGTTCTTCCCTCACCAAAATTTAATCCTAACTTTGGGACGTTATTTATTTCCCTTTCTCGACAAGCTAGCATGACATGGTTGGTGCAAATGCATTACTTGGATGATAGGGTTTTCTTTATACAATATTCACTATATTTTCAAAACTGTGCACAATGGGGTAGCACATGGGGCCCATGCTACCCAAGGCCACCCACTAGAAACACCCCTGGAGTGGAGTATTTACTGAGATTTTGTTTTTTGTTTTTTTCACTTAAAACTTTTTATTGCTTTATATATATATATTTATCAAAACTTACAACTACAGAGATGGGGTTAGAGTTAGAGATGTTTTCTGATAATGCAACATACAGTATTATTAGAATTGTTTTACATCACAATTTACATTAGTTTCAATAAAAGTTTACAGTGCTGATATCCTTATTTCTAAACCTCATCCATTTTCCCATTTTCTATTAAACTCGTCCTTCTTCACTTTGAGGCAGTGGTAAGGTATAGCACAATAAATATTTGTGATCTGGTTTCTTGTAATGGCCTTCCCACTAGCTGTGAGAAGGATTTTGACCAAATTATTTTCTTCCTTCAGTACCGCTTTGTACCGCTAGACGCCTCATTTAATAGTGAATTCACTCCATCTCATAATGTCTCTATTTTTGCACATCTCCAGAAGTTATGTGCATGATGCATCTGCGTGGCCACATTGCCTCCAGCATTTTTGTTGCCTTAAAGTTGCTTTTTAAATTAAATTAAGCGTAATAAAGAACCACATTTTTCCAAATAAAATCCTTTCAATTTATGTGAATTTGTAGACATCGGTTACACACATGATGCAATTCTTCTAAATTGTGATATCCTACGGAAGCCCTAAAAGGTCATACATTACATACATTTAATTTCATCTGTTTCCTAACGAGATAATACCTCAGTTTTCCTGTGATAACGAGATCATTTAGATCCGTTTTCTCGTGAGAACGAGATCATTTTCCTGCGTTTTCCCAAGATAATGAGATAATTCATTTGAGAGATAATGAATGAAACGTAATAGGCCTGATATTTCCATCACTCCTGACTCGTCATGCCTCATAAAGACTTCTCATATCTTTAAGAACACTATAAACAACACTGACGGATGATTTCAGTTGGTTATTTACTGTTATGATATTAAACTGTCATCTGTATATGTATGTGCACATTGTAAAAGTCCTCCCTGTACTGGTATTTATGTTGATGTAATATAATATTGTTGACAATAAAGTTTGTTTAAAACCCTATGTAGTTAATGAGGTCATCAGGTCACTCACTCCTCTGATAAAGCTGAAGCCTTCCTAACCCTCTTCTTAGATGACACACACTAATGTGAACATTCTCTGTAATAAAAAGGCATAAAGTCGTTTCATGTGTCAGGCCTTGATTGAAGAGATATGTGATCCATATTCTCCTGCTCCTCTGACACTGATACACTGATTCTCCAGATCTCAAAATAATTATCTCATTACCACAGAAAATGGAGGAAATAACATGTATGTTATGTATGACCGTTTAGGGCTTCCGTAATATCCAATTCTTTTTCCCACTTTAGTTTTATCCTGACATTCCATTAGACTGTGATGACGTCTATAAATGATCCTTGATGTGCTTGTGCCTGGCAGATGTGCATGACATACTGTACCTTAATGATCTCTCCAGGTTTGTCATGTTGGGCTTAAACTCATGAGCACAGCAAACAGATATACTATTGGAAGGACTCAGTCTAACAAGTTCAATTCAGTTTGGCAGAGCCCCTGAGTACTTCAAAGACCTTCGTAAGGCCGAAGAAACTCATGCTCACCAGACTAAAGCAAGTGTTGCCAACCTGGGATTGCTGAGGTTTAATTCCAACACTGGTACCTGTTCCCAAAGGTTCTGTGGTGCCTGCAATTTGAATAAGTTACCTTTGGACGTGAAATTTTTTTTGATATAAACCCCCCCTTTCACTTGGAAGTTTAAGCTTTTCATTCCAGTTATATTTGTAATTTTCTTCATAGTTAGTTCCTTTGATGTTCAAGTTATAGTGGTTTTTATTGATGATGATATCAGTATTTATCATAATGGTTTGTTGTATGTCACCTTAAATAATCTGGAGATATGTCTAAGACATTATTGTGTACTCTGGACCTAAAACTATTAGTCTATTTAGAAAGTTATTATGAATTAATAGTTTAAAGTTGTATTTAGCAAAAATGCCAAAAAATGTTTAACCTTTTTTAATGTGAGGATTTGCTCAAACATAACAAGACTTAACAAGATTTAAAGTCACCTTTGGCTCTCTTTTATTAAAAGAACCATCAGTGCCACCAATGTGGGACATCTCATTAAACTTTGAACGTTCTCTGTGTATCTTTCAGAAAAGGCTTATTATTTGCAACACCGGTCATGATCTGCAGTCAGCACGCTCCGTCTGCGAGCAAGTGCCTGTCAAAATAGTGATGGTAAACCTAAATTACCGGCATCATGTTGGTTGTGGTCTATGGTACAGTATCACTACTTTAGGCAATGCCACAAAGCATTGATTACAGAGTCCACCTCCCTGTTTGCTGCTGTTACAGGACAGCCGTCAACCTTAGGGCCATCTTCGGGCTTCCGCTGGAGTATAACAGAATGCGTGGTCAGTTCATTTCATATTAGCAGGCTCTATTTAGCTATCACTGTTGGCCGTAGGTGAGCTAAAGACAGGCAAGGGACTCAAAATGTGCGTGAAAATGAGTTTCCTGGAAACTCATTTAAGCAGGTGCAGAATTCATACGCATGAATTCATATTCATAATCAATTCCTACACTTAAATTGCAGAAACTGTGGGTTCATGGCAGTGACCTTTGCCACCCATGATTTTACAAGCAGCTGTGGTCAAGTAGAGTGCCGTGGAGTCGCAGTTTTAGTTTCTGTGAACTTTAACGGCACCAAAAAGTCTTGGGCATATTTTTAATAAATTAATGTGATAAATCCATCAAGGGATTTCCTTTGTAATATTAATAGTCTAACAGCCGGACAAACAACAGAGAACTGGGATCTCAACACACAGAGGGAGAGTCACTTCATTTTCTGCTCAGGACGCCATTACTCCACAATATCTGCACATGTGCTATATTAATGTTCTGAATATCGACTACAGCTCCTTTAACATAATAACGAAAATACTCTCTACTTTTCCGTTTTTTTCTTTTTAAACATGAACACACACACGCACGCACATGCACACATACAGACATGCACACGCACATGCACACACACACACACACACACACACACACACACAGACACGCACACACACACACACACACACACGCACACGCACACGCACACGCACACGCACACACACACACACACTCACACACACAGCCAAGGTTTGGTGTTGTCTTTCCTATAAAGCAATTTGCCAAGCAAGTGTTACTATTTGTTGACACAAAGAAGGAATCATAATAAATTGAGTCTAAATGAACCACTCTTTTGTTGGCCTTAAACAATGACAGGGTTTTGCTCTGAATTTTGGCACCAAGAATTCGATTTGTCAGCATTTCCCCAGAACGAGGGATGAGGACAAAATCCAAATAAAAGAGAGCTGAGCCCCAAAATATCTCTATTTCCTGGTAATGACAGAACGCTGTGGCTTCACTGCACAAACTAAGAGAAAAAAGGACAAAGCAAAGCCTCCTTGGAAAGACGAGTCCCCACAGCGCCGGTGATGAATTACAGCTTTCCACAGGAACATTGCACACAAATTAATAATCCAAAGGTAACTAATGTTGTCCTTGGCAACATGGATATACATTTCCCTTAGATACCTCAAACATGTAAACACTGCACTTTTGTATAGCTTTACTGATTTCTCCATTTGTGGTTACAAAAAGGCCATGATGGTCACAACAAAGCAATAAGGAGTGTAGTCATGTGCGGAGTAAGTCATGTCTGTGATCACTCTTGCAGCTCTCCGCAGGCTGGTTTTTGAGCACCCCAACCGCCCCCCACTAATGTTAAACTTGGACTTAGCCCAATACAGAACTGCCAGCGTAAGCGGTCTTATGAAGGGGGCTGGGGTGGGGGCGGAGGGGCTGATGTGTGTATGTGTGCGAGGGAAAGCAGAGGGCAGAGGAGGATGGTGAGCTTTCACTGGGGAGCAGCAGACTATTTTACAGTAATGGATGTACCACATGGAGATCCAGTTAGTGATGTGTTTGGAGCGCAACGGGGGGTTTGAGTGAGTGGGGGGGGGGGGGGGGGTCAGTTCCTTGCTGCATTCTCCACTGAGTTTGTGGAAAAAATGCAGAAATGGCTGGGCTTTCTGAAAGATTCATCCACCTGGGCAGAGGGGCGATGGAGAGACCAGGGCAGCGAAGCAGCGTAACCACCAGAGAGCTTTTATTTCTGCTCACTTTGCAGCAAAGAGTGCGGTGAAAATGGCAAGCTGGGATTCCCTGGACTCCCACTGCATCTCCTGCCACATAATGGCTGTAACATTTTAACTGAATTATCTTGCATCACAAATCTTTATATCTCACGTTCATGTAAACACCTGAAGAGTAGCACACTCCTAAACATACTCACACATTGCGTTTACGTAAGAATTTGGCATTTGTTCCCGGTCTATAATGGCACTGGATTCCCGTGGTAGTAAACAATTGTGCCACTCTCTGCCCCTGATACATTAAGATTTTATCCTACAAATGATCAAATGGCCTTGGGAATTGAACAGATTGTGGTTTATTAAAAAAAAAAACAGATTTGTAAACAATGACAACATCTCTAAAATGTTTAGTTATGATGGAGCTCATAGTTTCTCCTTTCTCTTTAGGAGTCCTCCGGCCTGTGCAACCCAGCCCAGCTAGGGCCTTAATGAGATGATGAATGGGAGCATACAGAGTGAAGGAGGCTCTCAATCCACCAGTGACTGCTAATTTAAGGGGAGATTCATCAAATGTGGTCCTGCACTCAGATGCACCTTCGTAAAGCAGTGCTGGGGTCCAGTGAAGATGAATGGAGGTAATTATCAGCTCTACCTGTTCACAGCCATCCTTCTCTTCTCTGCCACTTCCTGTGGTTCCAGGGCTTGAAAATCTGTCTGCATGAAGAGCTGATGAATCAGATTCCTTTTCTTCTGATGCATTACATTAATGCACCAGTATTGTTGCTCTCATCTGACACAATATGCCTGAGTGCCACACTGAATGTCTCATTCTGCACATTGGCACCAAATGATCTAATCACTCGGCTTTCTCCATTAGATACTGTCGGACTGTAACTACTACCTTTATCACTTGGTCAACTCTTTACGTTTCCAGTTGGCATTGTTGTAAAATGTCATTGGTTTCTACGAGATCTCCTGCTAGAAGCACTGAATATGGTTTCTTGCTGCCAAAATACCAGAGTAATAACAACTGAAGAGCAGCTCTGATAGAGCTTTCTTCCCTTCCACTATATCTGCTTTCTCTTTGAGAATATAGCACACGCACACGCTTCAAGCTAGGCATAGGCTAAATGACGTTAGCAGTTGCTATCTATGAGTAAGTTAGCCAGCCTAGAAAGCTTAAGAGGCACGCACATCCAAAAAGATAAGTACTGGGTGCTGGAGAAAAACACAGTTCTAGAATAAACGGTGAGTCCACACACCAGAATCAGCTCCAGATAGCATTTTTAATGCACCATGTAACGTTTCGGGCCCCAGCCCTTTATCAGACATGAGACATAAGTTAGCCAGCCTACCTCCATGTAGCATGTACTTTATGCCGTTTATTGTTGAGAGAAGACACGGGTGCGTTCACAGGAATCTAATGCACACGCACTGACGAGCTCAGTGGTGTGATAACATTATCACATTACAACAGTGTTCAACACACTCAATATAAAGTCATGTGTATGATTGTTTTTACCAGGGACAACAGAATCCACCACACAATGTAGCTATAGACATATGGGTAGTCCACTTATCTAATGGTAACGTAAGCAAGTTAGCTAGCTGGCACACCCCCCGTCCCTCAGTCTCTCCCTGCTGCTGATAGACTTTTGCTGGGCTGAGAGCTGACGACAGGACTGGAGTTGAACTGCTAGCTAGTTACCATCCCATGCTACACTGGTTACAGAAAAAGAGCTGAACAAAGTTGTCTCCTATCTGGCAATAGCCATGTGCTTTCTACGCTGTACCGATGTGATGAAGCTTTATGTTTTAAAATTTTACAATAACTAACGTTAGTTAGCCTGCTCATTTCCCCATACATCATACTAAGTTACACTGGTTACCACCACAAAGAGTAAACACTGTGGTTTTCATTAGAAATTAAATAAATAATCAACAATAATGTCTATGACCTATCTCCAGATGATTTTGGTGACATACTGCCAACAAACCAATATGATACATTCTGATATTGTGAAAAATAAAATGATGGGGTCATATGATTAATGGCCAATGGTATTAATTCACTCTTTGATAGATAGGAACTTCAAAGACAATTAAATAGATGAAACTATTATGGTGTACGACTTTAATATTGATATATAACATTTATTATTTATATATATAACATTTAGCATTTATATTTAACATTTAAAATGTATATTTAAAGCTATAGTGCTTAACTTCTACCGCCCCCTAGAGGATTTCTGCGTTATTAAAACGATACGGCCAACGCCTCAATATGACATATGGCCCAGTGTAAACAAATATCCATTGTTTCAGCAAAGAAATATTTTGGAGTAAATATCCTGTTGTTATCATTAACGGCATATGTGCTTAGTGACAATGGAAAATCTGCCATCAGCGTAGCATAGCAACAGTTACTAAGGAGGCGGGGCTTAGTGAATGATCAGTTTGACTTCATGAGCTGTCTGTGACCCCCTCATGTGTGAACACTGAGTTTCTGAAGGAAACAAAGTCCAGACTGCCCCCCCCCCCATTTAATCTTGAGTGTCATGATGCAGACACATGGGACACACATTGCGTTTTAGCTGTACAGTCCCTCGAGCCCCTACCGCAGGGTGCTGAGTCACTGGATGTGCACATTCAGATACTATCACACACAGGTACAGACACATGCAAAGATGCAAAGAGCTACTGTATACTCCCCTCATTTTGGAGATTTTGGGATTGGGGGACTCTGCAGTACAGGGGCAGGGAGGGGGGAGCATGTGGCACCAGCCTGGCGCAGACATCATCCCCGTTGCTCCCTCAGCTACGCCGGCGCCATCTGTCATCTGTGTGAACATCTGCAAACCCAAGGTGCCCTTGTCACCCAATGTTAGAGCAGTATGTTTGGCTTTTCCATTAAGGAAACCTGGAGCGATTCACCAGAACAAAACCTATTAGACTGGATGGTGCAGTGGTGAATCAGCTGGGTTGCAGAGACACATTAAATAGTAGGATTCCTCCTCGGGCAAAGCCGCCCGCCTGTCTAGCATGTCTGGCTAGCATGACATCTCATCTGCTAACTGAAAACTTGGCCTGAGTGTGCCATTTCTTTATGAACCTCAGCTTCATGGAAGTAGGGGTGCTGAGTTGCAATACCAACCTCAAATCGAGTATAATAAACGGCGGTTGATTAAAAAGTTTAAACTCACAATGTTCCCCCCCCTTTTTTTACTGGTATAAAAATGTGCAGTCCACCGGTATTTGTGACAGGAAAGTGGTTTTACTTTGTTTTTGATTTTATGCAGTCTAGTCTAGTCTATTTATAATACTTCCTGGTCATAGATTTTCTGTTGCTCAGGAACACATGGAGGTGTTTTGGAGAGTTTTTCAAGTGAATCAAAGTAACCAAATATGTTATCCCCCTGTCAGTTAGATGCCTGGAGGGGCCGCCGCATCTGCGGTTATCTCTGCAGTACAGTGACACTTACAGGCTATAATGGTACAATAAAGCTCTTATTTATTAAATTAATCTTGTAACTATTAATATTAGTAATGTTGTGTCACTTACCATTGTGTCTTGCCACTTTACTAATTGTGTCTTGTTTTTGTCTTGTCTAGTCTACGCATGGGATAGTGAGAAACACAATTTTGATTCCTTGTATGTCTTGTTCATGTGAAGAATTGAAAATAAAGCTGACTTTGACTTTGACTAGTATTTGCTCTAAAATCTGAACTGCTCATCTCTCTCTCTCTCTCTCTCTCTCTCTCTCTCTCTCTCTCTGTCTGTCTCCCTCTCTCTCTCTCTCTCTCTCTCCCTCTTTCTCTCCTTTGTTTTCATGTTTGACTTCAGTGCTGTCGTCTGTGTAGCTGCTGTGGCTGTTTTGACACACAATATGTTGGTGTTTATGTTTGCTGTGTTTAAAACATTCTAAAATAGGTGTTAAATAGAGCTGGGGCCCCTCTGATAAAATATCGGTATCGAGTGTAGATACTGATATAGTTCACTCAGCAGACTTATCCACACATCGATCCAGATTCTATAGCCGGGTGATTTTATTGTACTAATGCAATTTTAAACCCATAGACAATTTATATCTTATCTCATCTCATCTCATCTTCAACCGCTTAACCGGGGTCGGGTCTCGGGGGCCTGCAAAGAATCTACCCTGTGACGGAAGACTTTGACCAATCACAGAGCAGCTGAGAGAGTGAGCCCTGTGATTGGCTGTTCTACTAAAGCAGATGAAGCAGATGCACGTTCACGTCTTTTCGGTCGAAACCCATTCTGCGGCAATGGCGGATGACTGACAGGTAACCGGAGCAACTTTCTTCTCATTCATCCCCACAGCACCACAGCGCTTTACACAGTAGGACGCTCAGCTTCTGATGACTTCAATGGGGAAGAGTAGAGCGGGTTGTTCCACTGCAGCCAAACTAGACGCTCATTGGATTAATGCTGGGCTTTGTCCCGCTCATCAGACGCTGGGGGTCTATGGGACAGTGGGCTGGCCAGGGCGCTCGGCTTCTGCATGATGATTGCATGAAAGACTTTGTCTTTGTTAAAAATGACTAGAGTTGTGTTTGGAGACTCTGTTCTGTCACTCTGCGGTTTCTTTCCCCAACGAGCAGCAGCAGCTGTGGAGCTTCTCCCCCCGTCACGATCACTCGGTCACACTTCACAGTAGCCTGGCGCAGCAGCTCCAGCTGGGCCAAGGCCGTTTAAGCAGCCTAGCTCTGCTGCCATTGAGAGGACACTGGTCAAGTCCCTGGAAAAGACACCTGTTGGTACGACAAGGTCACAGATCATTTTCTTGAAAAGGAACGAAGGGTAGAATTTAAATATAAATAAACAAACACATTTATGATATAGGCTTGAAAAATGAGCATCCCCTACTTGAAAGACCAGCAGCTGCCTCTGGTCACCATCTTTTCTCGGGGAGGGACTGTCGGGTGCAGATGAAGCGCGTGCATCAGATGCCTGTACTTGTCTCATGGGAAGAGCATGGGTCAGGGCCAAGCCCCCACCAAAGCGACTTCCTGATTGATCCAATACCAGAGAGACAGATCCAATACAGAAGTTCCAAAAACTCGTCCAAAAACGTCCATTTTTTATACAGTCAATGGTCAGAGCTGAGGAGATGAGACTCGTGTAGACTCAACAATCACCTTTTTTCTACGTTTCCTGCCTACTGAGCCTTTAATTAATTATTTAGTAATCAAAAAGTTCTACAAAATTATCAATAGGCCCCATATTTTTTTTTTTATCTCCCAGAATTCTGACTTAGATGTACGGGCAAATCTTGCCTCCTATAGTGAAGCAAGTGAAGCCTTCTTAACCTACAGTACAAGTTATTGTACAGCACCTACAATAAATCGCTTTGGAATACATTGACTTTTAAGGCAAAATTTCAAAAAGAGCTCTGGTTTCTGCAGGTATCCAAATTCAGAGATCAAACTGAAAAAAAGTGGAACTATCAGATATAGAAGATCCCGGTCATTCAAACTCCTGCAAAGACCATGAATGTCACCCATCATGTAGCATGACGTCATTATAGATTTTATGATCTATCATTATATAGACTTTCTCTCAACACCCCCGACTGTGACTGACTTTTAGCCTCTCTGCTCGACTTCTCCACATTTCCTCCTCTGTCTCTCTGATTTACCTCAAAACAGATGGCTTCACCCCATCCCCATTTTACAGTAAATATATCTCCTCTCTGTGCACACGAGGTAATGACCAAAATTGAAACCATAGTCTTATACTACTAGAAGACTCCGGAGACTTGACAGGCTGTGCCGTATTGTGGCCTTTTTGAGTAAAAGTTGCAGATGCATTTTGGCATCATCCTGAATACAAAAGAACAAAAATGGATTGAGTATCTAGTCTAATAAGCTTCCTCAGACTTGATTCTAGCGCAGATATTTTCAGACGCAGAGAGCCGGTGGCAGATGGATTGCTGTGCTGAGACTGGACAGTTTATTATTCACCACTGCAGCTCTCTAGAGAGCGACACTGTCTATTGCATATGGTGCTGAGCTGGATTATGGAAACAAGATCATAACAATATGCTCATTGTCCACCATGCAGGGATATAATCTCAAGGATTACTCTCTGATGGAACCGTCAGCAGCCTCTCTGGATGATACAGGGTGATACGGGAGATTTTATACAAGCCTTTGGCCGAGAGCATCCTTTTATGAGATTCTCTGATCTTTCAGACTCCAGAGTTTTATTCCAATTGTCCTCCCTCTTTGTTGCCTGCACATGATGCTGGACGCAGCAGTGGGCGAAGCTTTGCCTCCCACAGCTGCCTCTCCAAAAGAAATGGGCAAACACACACGCACGCAAACAGCAAGCTCGCTGCCATCTGCTCCAGTGAATGAGCGAGGATGCTGCTGTCAAGTTAGTTGTGAATTCGAAACAGCAGCTGAGAGGACACACTGTGCCCTGACCACACAGAGTGGCACCACTGCTGCCCGGCTGCCTGGCACAACAGGCTCCATCTGACACACTGATGATATCACACACACACACACACACACACACACACACACACACACGATGAAAGATGTGGGCCACAATCATGGTCAGGATTTAGATGTAGAAATGTGAAACTGAAAACCTATTTCTAATCAACATCTTAACTCGCCAGGTTGTAGAGGAAATAAAATATTGTCCAGAGAATGAGCTCTGAAGTCAGTAACTTATAGATTTATAGTAATGAACTGTAAATTCTGGACCACTATATGACTGTGTAAGGCTTGTGAACTTGTGATGAAGTCTCCTGTTGCTTCTTTTCTTTTTCTTTTTCTTTTCGTGAATGGAAAAACTGACCCACGCTCTTTGTGTGAAGGTTATATGTTTTGGAAAGCCTTACAAGCGTTTCCTGAGAAATGTGCACTTAAATAACAGAAGAAAAGAGGAATAGGTATCAAGCAGGCATAGACACTAAGCATACAGAAAAGAACCCAAACAAACACCCTGGGAGCCCAACATTCAACAGCGGCCAAGAAGTGCCTGGCGGAGAGGGCTGCCTTTGAAAAGAGCACCTGCACGCTCTAAGAGTCTCAAAAACAAAAACTCTAGCCTCAACAACTCTTTACAACGCTGACAGCCACTGGTTTTCTCCTGAGCAAGTTTGTATTCGTGGGCAGAATCTCCATTTGAGCCATTTGATGTTCGCTCATTTGCAGTTTGTCACCTGGCTTGTTTACTTTTCTTTCCGCTCATTTAGAACTCACCTTTGTCCTAACAGGCTCATTAGCAGCCGCCTCGTTCCAGGAAGAAACCACCAGGTTACAGCCTCGCATTTCTGAACCGAGCGACACAGCTCAGGCGCCGCGCTTTAAATGAGGCTTGGCCCCATTTCTCATGGGGAAGCTGCGGAGAGAGGAGCCAACAATGTGTTTTCACTTTTATGTATTTTCATAAGTCATCTAGTTGGCCATTAAAGTTGATATTTTTCACAAGAAATTGCATCTTTTCCAAAAAGAAACATGCTTGTGCTAAAATTAAATCCCCTTGCTCTGGGAATGCTCTAGACGGTTACAGTACACAGAAGAGTTTAACCAACATTTCATGCAGGAGCAGCTTTGAAAGGAACATAATTTTAAAGAGGTTTCCACGCCTGGCAGCTGCTGTCTCTCCTCGGCCTTAGTTTCTTAATAAACAGACATAAAACACAGCTAAGGGACCAGGAACAGCACCTCTAACATATGTATTGTGTGTGTGTGTGTGTGTGTGTGTGTGTGTGTGTGTGTGTGTGTGTGTGTGTGTGTGTGTGTGTGTGTGTGTGTGTGTGTGTGTGTGTGTGTGTGTGTGTGTGTGTGTGTGTGTGTGTGTGTGTGTGCGTGTGTGTGTGCGTGTGTGTGTGCATGTAGGGGCTATTAGACAGTTGTCCCCTGCTCACAGGCATGTCAAATGCAGAACCATGTTGTTAGTTTTTCCAACATTTTTGCAAATTGCACGGTAAGAATCTGAATTTTAAAATTAAGTCCATGTCTATTTCGCCATGTTAGCGAATTGTACTCCTCATTACAGAATTGGTTTTCTTGTATTTTTGTGTTTAAAAAAATCATATTTGAACTGGTGAAACAACTTATCTTCTCTATTTTACTAACTTCAGCTTTTCCATTTTACGAATCAAGTCAAAAAACATAGGCTACATCATTAAAGGAAAAATAAAATAAAGTTTCCAAAATGGAGGGAGGTGATCTGTACTGATTAAAAAAATACATAGATGAAAAATAGATAGACTGAAATAGAATCAAATTGACAGATTGACAGATCGAGACTGATCAGGACACTGAGCGATGGTAGATGTTTGGGGACCACTTGACCCCTGCGGCCCCTGCGCCTGAGCGCAGGAGGCCCATAGAGTTAGGGACTGTACCTAAAATGATTGAAGAGGGGAGAGGAGCTGAATGATGTATGATGCCGTAATGCTGCTTTATTAATCATTTCTTCGGACCCTCTCCTTGACTTCATAAAAAAAACAATGCCCTCTATCTAATTTCTCATCACAATAATTCATGGCAAACATAAGAAAATGGCATATGAAAACAGCAGTTTAATAAACTGTAATTACAGTCACCAAATGAGGACAAGTAAAATAATTAATGAAGATATTATGCATGTGTTTTTTCTTTTTCCAACAAATATTACAAGGGAATGAGAAAAAGTTAAAAAAAGAAACATTTGACTTCCCTCATTTCAACCATTTCTAACCCCCTTTCCCTCCCTAATCATTTTCATGCAGTCCCTAATCCATTCATCTGTGTATATGCAAATCCTTGCACATTTAATATCCAATATTTTCCAACGATGTCATACCTGAAGTTAATGAATTTCCCTTTGATTTGATTTCTCTCCACTTGTAATTTCTTCCAGGTACCTGAAGGGTGCCAGCACATGATGGGGATGGTGTCAGACTGATCTGATTGGTGAGAAAGGGAGAAGGAGAGAGAGAGAGAGAGAGAGAGAGAGAGAGACAGAGAGAGAAAGAGAGAGAGACAGAGAGAGAGAGAGAGAGAGACAGAGAGAGAGAGAGAGAGACAGAGAGAGAGAGAGAGAGACAGAGAGAGAGAGAGAGAGAGAGAAAGATGGATGATTCTGGATCGTAGAGAGAGGAGGGGATGTCTGAGAGCAGACAGAGAGGGAGGTAAAAGTGAAAGCAGATGGCAGAGCTGGCACCTGTCTTACACTAAAATCTGTTTGGAGCCGTTTTCCACATGTCTTTTAAAAAAAAAGGAAAAAAAGCCGATTCTGCATATTATGCCAAAAAAAGACACTCTCAGGTTTTAACCCTTTGTGACCATGCCCTCCCTTAGCACTCATAATACCCCCCCCCCCCCCCCCCCCCCACTCTGAACAGGAGGAGATACAAAACCCCTCTCAAATCCTTCCACTCTGTCTCACCCGGGCCTTGTAAGCAAACAGAGGGGGCATTCAGAACAGGAGAGTCTCATTTAAAGCGTTAATCTGTGGGCCACATGCTGCACAACAGCCCAGGACCAAACGAGCACCACAGCAACAGACCTGACAACGCACATGCATGCACACACACACACACGGACACGCACACACACGCACACACACACACACACACACACACACACACACACACTCAGAGCAGCCATACTAAACATGGCATGTATTTGGCAAGTGAGGAAGTCTGTTCCAGGTGGCTGCATATAAGTTGGGATCAGTTTGAACCCTCTTAGGTCCCATACTGGTACTTTTACAGGTTGGAGCCCATTGACTGCTAATCACAAGAACTTTACATTAGTGCCAAAAGACTTTCAGCAAACATACCATAGTGTAGGAGAACTGTATAATATATTTTTATTTCCTTCCATACCGAAAATCAACTCACAAAAACTTCAGACTTCCATTTTGTCTAATTGTGTTTCTTATAATGCTGCTGAAATGCAGACTGTTTGGAAAAGTTTGCCAGTTGATGATTTTTAAATCAATGAATGAAAAAAACAGTGTGGCCCGCATTACATAATACAATTATTTAAAAATCTAAAAGAAAGAAAAAAAAGATCAGAACGCACTTTAGTATAACTGAACAAATACGGTTACTTGGTATAACACAAGGTAGTTGGGAACAGAAGCGCTTGCAAATAAGAAAGGATGGAAAGATCTATTCTATCTTCAAATATTGAATTTGCTTCACATCTTTACTATTCTATTGCTCTTCTAAATATGCCTGTGAAACTGCATTATAAAGTAACATTTGATAGAAAGATTTAATGAAAAAAAACTCGATTAGCAGTTACTCAATAATAAAGGATCCATATTAGGAGTGATCAGGACGTCGACTGAGCCCTATGACTTTTCAACATTGTTACATTCATTTACTTACAATCAGTGCATTCAACCATGCATGTACAGTGCAAGAGTCCTGCAACCTATGTTGTTAGAAAGTACATAAATATGATTAAGTCATTTTTATGTAATTCAGGTACTTTTATGTACCTCATAATGAGGGAGTAAGCAAGTTGTTTAGCAGTAGCACAGTGTAGTGGGCGGGCTGGGGTGTATGGTTTGTAGCTCCATTGTATTCTACTCTCAGATCAGTCTGGTAATGTGCGGCGGGGAAAATTTGGAGAAGTTTGCCAAGCGACCAAACCAATCAGCGTTGGTTTTGAGGTGGATTTAAGTGACAAAAGGAGAAGCGACTGTCCAGTGTAAACAACATGGAGGCTTCCACTGATGAGATGAGCAGCTATGGATCAAGCTGCTCACTAACTCTTTTTTCTCTGGATCCTTCTGTTGAATATGGACCGGGCTCCTGAAATTGGGCCTTTGATCCATAAATTCATGTCACACAAACATAAAATATCCTTTCCAACATGTTGTTTCCTTTCTGAGCTTTGCCTTGACGCTGTTAGTACATCATACGCTTTGTTGATCTGATTGGTTGATTTGGCCCATATGTTTGTGATAGACGGATGGTTTATCCAATCAGCAACCAGTATTTTCGACCCTTCCCAAAAGATCTCCAAACCAGAGTTCCCAGATGGATATGCTGAGTCAATGCAAATCAATCCATCTGGTGGAGTCAGGTTATATGGTTTGACCATGTCCTGGATGTAGGAAGGACCAGAGCTATTAGCAACATGGTAAAAAAGTAGAAAGTAAAAGAAAGTGCGGAGGAGCGGTGCAGTGTGTTGGAACATGGGTAGCTGCTGCATTCTAGATGAGCTGCAGAGGTCAAATGACACATGCAGGCAGCCAGGAGGGAGTGGTAGTATAGTCGAGGCGTGAGATGACAAGAGCTGGACCAAAACCTGTGTCAACAAGACAATAGATCTGGTTAACAGTTACTTTAAAGTGATGGTCCGGTTTAGGGACCGTCTGACCCCTCTGGCCCCTGCACCTGAGCTCAGGAGGGACTGTATTAAAATGACTTGGATGGGAATAGGGGCTGAATGTTGTATTTCCTTGCGTTATTAAATATTTCTTTGTACCCTCATCTTGACTTAGAAAAAAAATCCAATTTCCATGTAGCTGCAGGTAATTTGGTGACATAAATAATTGTACAACTGTGAATCAACAGCCGCGAAGCATTAAATAATCACATAAATCCATAGTGACGTGATCATTTCATCCAGTATTCATTCATTCGTCAAATCATCATGAGTCATGCATTCATCATACACATTGGTTAAGCATGTGTTTTAGAGTGTGACCACACATGCTTTCAAACCTTTCCTCCAAAATGACTGAGAGGTGGGTTATCATTAGTGGTTGTAATTCTCCACAGACACCAGCAGAGTGCGTCAGAGGACCCGCATCTCACTATCCACTGCCTGGTCTTTATTCCACACTTAGTCTGCAGCTCGAAACTCTGCACACACTGAGGCCTTGACTCCAACACAAAGGTTGCAGTGAGCCAGAGAGAGTACACCTGTCAAAGATTGTTGTCACCCACGCCTTTCAACTCCCACCAAAACTTTTACAAACTGAAAATAGCTCCTTTCCTTCCCTCCTCTCGCTCCTTTTTTTTTTTTCCAAGGGAACCACAAATTGTGTCCAGATTTTCACACATAGTAACTCAGTGTTTTGGGCTATTTGGAACTGAAACAATTACAAACAAACCTGTATTATACCCTCTCCCCGCTAATGGACCTGACTAGAAAAGACAAGAAAATGAAACGTGTCTGCCCCCCCCAGGTTATTTTAGATTGCCGCTCATTTTCTAATTATGGTGGCCATTCTTTAAGCATGCAGTGTAATTTTCTAGCTTTAATGAAAATCTGCACACACCACTGCTCAGTAAAAAAAAAGAAATACACTCCCGATCGTCCTGATTTGCTAACCTTTGACAACACGTTGCTTTTGTGTTTGGGGATGATAAATCATGATCGGAGTAACAATTGTGGGATCTCTTTCAGTGAGTACAAGTGTGTGTGTGTGTGTGTGTGTGTGTGTGTGTGTAGGGCAGAAATCTGAATCACACAGATCGAAAAGACAGAGGAAAGTTCATGTTCATGTTGTATTGCAGGCTGGCACTGCCCCGTGCAAGATTTGAGCTTCTTGCTAGCGCTGGCGGTGCCCAGAGGTTGTTGCCATGCAACTCAATGTGGCACACACACACACACACACACACACACACACTCACACGAACACACACACACACACACACACACACACACACACACACACACACACACACACACACACACACACACACACACACACACACACACACACACACACACACACACACACACACACACACACAGCACCAACAATGGTCTGCTTTATGAGGTGCCCACTGATGCCATGGTAACCTCCTCGTTCTGGGCAAGGCGGGCGGAGTGGTGTGCCAAAAAAATGCCATGGTTCCTTTTTTTTCCTTTCTCAAACCACGTTGCCCAGAAACCTTTTGAAACTTAATAAGTGAAACCAGTGAGCAGACAAATTACGACGGGAGTGTGTGAGCGAGAGCGGGGGAGAGGGTCAAGTTTGGAGTTTCAGTGTATCCTGTCTCTCAAGCATAAATTTAACCTTGAGTGGAAAAACGATGCTGGATGATCACAAATATGCGGTGACTCTCGAAGGCTGTATAACTTTATTTGAGCAGAACTTTGCAAACTTAATAACATGTACCAGATATGTGTAGCTGGAGTGCATAAGTAAGAGGAACACAACTTTTGTGAGTGGTGCACTTCATTAGAAATGATCAGTGGCTGTTCAGTGGGAGCTCTTGACCTGTGGTGTGTGCATGCAGGAGGGAATCTGGTGCAGAGGGAGCCAGAGCAGGGCACAAAAGGGCTCCAAAGAGCGTAGAGTGTTGCTCTGTTGGCACAAATATCGCAGGTGAAGCAGCTCTGATAGAAGATTAAGTCGACTGGCTGTATTTGTGTGCTAAAGTAAGCACCTCAGTGGGTGTGTGAGTGGGTCTGTGGGGTACTGTGAGTGGGGTTGCTTTACCCATTTCCATATTAACGGGGGTCATGTAGGCATTGCGCCCAGTCCCTGTGCTTTTAGGCCCTGCTGAGGCCCGATGAGATTAAAGCAGGGTTGAATCATGACTGGAAGGTAGCGATGGATGAAGCAGGAGGAGGCAGCGAAATGGGGTCACACAATAGAGTCTCGTCTAGTGCTTTTAAATTCCCTTAAAATAGGGATTCATGCCAAACATGGCCCTTCGAGCACGCAATCACACGATGACTGGCCTCGTAATGGCCACTCGTTCCACACCTCCCCCCCACCTCCTTCACTATAGTCACCACCACACATGTAAAACACAGGAATGGAGCGCAGCACTCACGGCAGGATCACCACTTGGGAATACGTGCAATGTTAATGGTGCTCTCCTTCACAAGCTGTCAATGCCTGTTAATGAACCCATACATAAACATACAGGTCCGCACTCAGACGGACAGAGAGACAGGCTGGCAGGCAGACAGACAGCCAGGACAGCTCGGTGGACGTGTGCAGAGGTGGAGGGACACGTTGTGAGATAAAGTGGACACGGAGACAGAAAAAAAGCAGAGAGAGCTAAATAAAGACAGCATCCTATGCTGGCGAGCGGACAGGCAAAGATGGGCGGACTGATCAAATAGATACAATGCATGAGATAAAATCTGCCGTTCCATTGGATTGAGCACACAACTCAAACAAAAAGGCAAACCCAATTTTGCTCTCAGACGTTTCTTTTTATTTTCTATAATAGGCATGACTAAATAAAATCCACAATAATGCTGTCCTCATGTGAAATGACTAACTGTTTATACCACAGAAGAAAATGACTTTCGTTTGTTTTTATTACGTTCATCAGCAACAGATTTCCCTCTGGTTTGCATGTGCACAGCGTGGAGAAGAGAAACATTGTGTTCAGTGATGTGAATGCTCCTCAAAACAGTTGTGGAGGGTTCTTTTTTTCTCTTTTTTATCAAACTGAGTGTAAACAGTCTACTTTTAGCACAGGTGGCCATAATAAAAGATGACTTGTAGACTTGCTGTTGATCTACGACAAACCACAAAATTGGTGCAACACTTTAAATACAGATTGGAGCAGGAAAGCATGGCGACTTCATAACCCGACATAACCCGATCGATTCTCATGGTTCTCATTGTCTCAGCTTATCCATCTGGGAACTCTGGTTTGGAGATCTTTTGGGAAGGGGTGAAAATACTGGTTGCTGATTGGATAAACTGTCTATCACCAACATACGGACCAAATCAACCAATCAGATTAACGAAGCGTATGACGTACTAACAGCGTCGAGGCAAAGCTCAGAAAGGAAACAACATGTGGGTAAAGGATATTTTCCCTTTGTGTTTAACGTGAATTTACGGATCAAAGGCCCAATTTCAGGAGCCCGGTCCATATTCAACAGAAGGAACCAGAGAACAAAGAGTTAGTGAGCAGCTTGATCCATAGTTGCTCATCTCATCAGTGGAAGCCTCCATGTTGTTAACACTGGACAGTCGCTTCTCGTTCCGTCACTTAAATCCACCTCAAAACCAACAATGATTGGTTCAGTCGCTTGGCAAACTTCTCCAAATTTTCTCCGCCGCACATAACCAGACTGATCTGAGAGTAGAATACAGTGGAGTCCATCCTGATCTTGTGAGGCTATCACATTCATGCTGCTCCTCAAATATTTTGTTTTTGCTACCCCCCCTTTTTTTAATTTACCTTTCTTTACTTTTTCAGAAGTTTTTGAATCACTATCCAAACTTTTACTCCAAGTGGGTTGTCTATAGAAATTCACTGCAACCTTCCATCCATATCTGTTATTTCTGTCAGGTAAGTTTTTACGGTGAACCACACCTCAGTTGTCCTTTTACCATCATCACTCAGCTACAACAAACACACACACGTATACACGTATACAGCCAATTTGACTCCAACCTGCAGCCCCCCCCCCCCCCCCCTCTCTCTCTATTAATCTTCAGCTGAGAAGAGAGAGACTGAACCCAGAGCAGATAGTTGGTGATCAGAGCAGAGAGGAAATTAGCAGTAAAGTTGTGAAGTAATAGTAAATGAATAAAGTAGTGTTTCATATTTTCTGCTGGTTTGTTTCTGTTTCTTCAGTAACCAGGTTACTGGTATTTATCATATATAGGGAGAACATGAATAACCAGATTTCTCTGTGCTCGTGTCTACAACCCATCCTGAATATGATCATAACTGGGATATTTATGTCCATGTAAACACACTGTTGAGATGCAAGCAGACACTTGCCACATTAATTAAGAGACTCAAACAAAAAATAGTTTATTAAGTATACAATTACATTTGTATTGGCTCTCTTGGTGAAGCACAAAAATATGTCTTTTTTTAAACATGGGGGGGGGGGGGGGGGGGCACTGTGAAAAAAAAGATGCATGGGAAGACACCAAAAGTGTGTTTTGAATTTAAAATCTTGGACAAAAAGGACCCATTTCTTGATGATTTTATATTCGTACCCTGTATATAATGAGTGATGAGCCATGTATAATATTGTCCTGATTCTGTATTTCTATGGCTGTATCTGTTTATTTGTGAGATGCAACGGGTTTTATAGATGCAGTCTATCACTAAATGATCACAGTGTTCCCTCAGCTTACTAAGCAGGTCAGACCACACATGAAACTCTTCACACCGAATAACAAACCAGAAAGAAAATGTCCAAAGAAAATGGATAAGAAACATTCTGGTGAATAAAAAAGCCCAAAAAATAGGGGAAGAAAAACGTGATTTCAAATAAATAAATAAACAGGTTAATGAGATTAAAACTTAAGTAAAATTAGGAAAGGGACTTTAATGAGATCAATGACTCAGCCAATCTAATTTTCTCAGACGGATACTTCCAAAGTCTCAGGGAGTCTCTGTCCTCTTTACTTTTCAGCCGGACCACTGGAACAGACAGAAGACCCCTGCCCCAGGATCTCAGTGTGTAGCGGCACAGACAGATACATAGATATAAAGATAGATAGATAGATAGATAGATAGATAGATAGATAGATAGATAGATAGATAGATAGATAGATAGATAGATAGATAGATAGATAGATAGATTTTTAGTTTTGTAATCCAGGCATGATGAGATGAAAACGTGTCTTGTGGTCTGTCTCTGTGTCTTTAAAAGCTAAGACAGATTTTAATTTTTAAATGATTGCACACAAGCTTTGTGGTGCACTGCTTCAAAGTTATACAACCGTCAAAGCAGACACCCAGATTCCTTACAACAGGCTTGATATCCAATAGGGGACCAGCCAAAAGCAGAAATAGTTTTGCCTTGTGCTGGGACCCAATGACAAGGATCTGTTTTGTTTGAGTTCAGCTGAAGACATTATCTTGACATCACTAAGACAGCAAAGGGACCTCAGCATTCCAGGGTCTGTGGATATGAAACTGGGATTATCCTTTCCCCATCCCAGGGGCCCGCTAGGTCTAAGGGACATAAATTTCATCATCAGAGGGTTTACACTTAGGCTCTGTGCAGATTTTTTGTGCGGTCACGCTTCTGCAC
Source organism: Echiichthys vipera (assembly GCF_963691815.1). Classification (NCBI taxonomy): domain Eukaryota; kingdom Metazoa; phylum Chordata; class Actinopteri; order Perciformes; family Trachinidae; genus Echiichthys; species Echiichthys vipera. The sequence goes on from NC_139842.1 coordinate 25,079,682, forward strand.
TACTGCGCTGGGAAATCAAATGGATGCTGTTTTTAACTGTGTGATGAGATCTGTCACGACCCGCATCTCTACAATTATTCCTTAACACATTATAAAGACAATCAAATGTGTAACAATTCAAAAACACCTATCTTCTGCGTGGGGGTGGAACACGTCCTCCAAGTGGACTCCAGAGATAATATAAATAGAACGTGTCCACTTGGAGTATATGCAGGGCTTTAAACAGGCAGGTACATCTGAGTATCATCAGCATAATAATGAAAAGAGGCAACATGTCTGATGTGCCCGAAGGGAAGCATAAAGGAAGGAAAATTGGCCTGAGGCGCACCATACTTGAGAAGAAAATGAAGAGACACGGATGTTCACAGACCAGGCCCGTATTCCCAAAACATTTGAACTCACCACTAGCAGGACTCCTAAATAGCCCTTAAAGTTCCTGTCCATTGTTTTCAGTCTGATTAGCAACTTGAGAGGCAAGAATGGAGCTTGAGACGGTGTCTTTATAAACAGATATCTGCAGATGAATTCAGATCAATAATAACAAAGGCTAATGAAAATCTAAATCGTCAGGCGAGGGGATTCATGATTGCATAATGGTCAGTATGTTCTGCCTCTTTTGCTGTCCACAGAGATTATTTACCTGAATGCAACCAATGCCTGCCTAGACGTGGTTGGTCTGTACTACTGGGACTCCAAACAGAAAACATGATGATGATGACGATGATGATGATCATTAAACCCTCACGATTAAGGTGAAAATACCCTTAGACCAAAATTTAAGATTCCTAAAATTAGGACCGAAAATTTTCAACAATAATTTTTTTAAGAATTACTAACTCCTTAAAAAATCAAAAACCAGGAGCTATTTTTAGGCTTAAGACACACCCACTATCATACCTGCACAATAAAAGTGACAATAATGTAAACAACGGTGTAAAATGAAATATCGTAGTGAGCAGAGATCACAGCCAGAAACGGGTAGTTTGTGTGAAATTAAAAATGTGGCATTTGAAAAGTTGATAAAAATGCCACATTATTCTTCAGCAATTCTTTTGTAGAATTCAACTAATTATTTGTTTCCAAATTATGAAGACTATATATAATATTATTAACAAAATCTACTAACTCTGATCTGAAAATTTCAACCTACTAATGGAAGAGTTTAGGTTCCTGTGACTTCCATCTCAGGGTTAAATACATGTTATAATGTTATATTCTATAGTATAGTGATTGAACTGATGTCCCTGAGCAGTATCAACGCGACAACAATGAGAAGCTGATAGAAGGGTACACATAACAAGCTCTGTTCTCAGTCTGCCATGTTGAGTGTGCGATGGAAGCCCTTCGGTAACCTGGCTCAGACATCTGAGCTTGGCCCGGGGCCCCCTGGAAAATACGTATCAGCACAGAGCAGAGCCGATAGACATTATTGCTTTTGACTGACAATGTGACTCATAAAATTGTTAGGAATATACAAACTGCGAAGAAATGACCATACCACACACAAGTGCAAGTCGCTACATATGTGCAAACACTCGTACCCGAGCGTGCACCTCAGCGTTTGGTGCAGAGTTGGTGGCTCAGTAAGACTGAACATGGCAGCGGGAGCAGTTGGACTGACGAGGCGAGAGGCACAGCTGCTTGGACTGTGTCTGTGTCCCCTCTCCCTCCAAACACACACACACAGACACAGGCACACACACACACACACACACACACACACACCAGAGAATGCATACAGTATATACCCACACATACACACACCCTCTCCATCACTCACACCGCAGCAGCATCCTGGTAACAGATAGCTCCTGATTGGTGACTCCATCCGTGTTTTTTCCCCTCACTGAGTGTGTTTTATTTATTTATATATTTATCAGCAGTCCCGGGAAGAGGATTCTGGCGTGGGAGAGGCAGCGTGGCAGTGTGTGGAATGGCGTGGGAGAGGCAGAGTGACCCCGGGCTCAGGTGGCAGCTGTGTTATGACTTCTCTGCCAGGTCATGGTGGATGGTAGGATGGATGCTCCCCGTCTCTCCCTCATTCTGTATCGATCCATCTGTCTCTGTTCTGTTTTTTTTGTCACATTCTTCTGCTCTCTTTTGCACACAGTTTTTGGAAGAAATATCCCTCTGCTGCATAATTTGAGAAAATGTTTACCTGTTGTGCACGCTGCATGTTTCCACACTGTGCATTTGGAATGGCTGCGTTCACCTGCTAAGCGTGTGTTCGAGGTGTTTGGTGCTTAAGGCCAGAGAACAGCCAACTGTAGCGTCAAGCTACTTTTAGCAGGAGTTAAGCCCTAGGTTGATTCATGATGTAGTTCACGTATTGAAACAGGAATGAAGTGGGGGTGTATAATACAATATATTAAGATTTGACAAATTTCATCGAGCTATAATGAAGATATTTCCCAAAAATGCATTTAGTTTTTCTTACTGAATTTAAATCACAAGATAATTTGGGTTTATTGACTCCATCAAAGATATCTAGGGCTTATCCCCAAGGATAGGAGTTTTTAATTAAACCCTGTTTTTGCCACTAGAGGATATGACTCAGAATTTATTAAGGCCATGATACACTTTTGGGGCAACATAGATATGGGTTTTTCTTTATGAACAGCACTATTTTAAACTTCACTTGATTTCTTTCTTACCTGTATTTCATCCCAAAGATTCCAACGTTTTTATGAGCAATATATTCCAATTACTTTTTGACTGGAATTTACAGTATACCTGCAGCTCATCTGAGTTCAACTTGTGTCCACTGTGAAAAGCTGCTGATGTTTTTAATGCTGTAGCTGCTGTAGCTGCTGTCTTCTGCGCTTTTGACCTTCAGCTTTTCTGTGACACAAACATCTACTGCTTGGATCAGATCAGACAGCTCATTTATTCCAGATCTCACATATTGACAGCATCAATCATTCCAATCTCTTGGCAGTTGCTTTACTATTCTCCTCATGTGGTGTTTGGTGTTGATCACAGAGGTGTCTCGAGGCCTGACACAGTTTGTAAACCCGAGGGTTCCTCTCAGCGCCAGCCTGCTGCGCTCACTGCTATGTAGGGCAGAGCTGGACCCTCTGCCTGCCTGGCTGGGAATGGGGGGGGGGGGGGGTAGGGAGGGAGAGGGGGAGTAAGGGAGGGATGCGAGCCAGCATTGGGGCCCCATGCAGGGATACAGGAGATGGTGAGCAGGGGGAGGGGTGGAGGGGTTACAGGGTGCTACAGGGGGCAGAGAGAGGGGCTCATTCTGGGCATGGCTGGCAAAGGAGCATTCCCTCCGTCTGTGGACATGCAGTGTCTCAGATTCATCACACACAAAGCTGATGGATCTGTCAGGCAGCTTTCACTGGATTATTATTTTCACAATTTAAGTTTACTAGACATACAACTCATTCAGATCGCAAAATGTATTTATGTATTTACTTTTTTGTGGTTTTAGAATAGAATTGCTGAATTTGTTCTGCGAAAAAGTTAAGGATGCAGTAGGAAGTGAACCTGTTTTATCCAAGATTTTCCACATGTCAAGGTTATTATATCAAAAAGGATTTATAAGATAAATTCTTAATTTAAAGGGGTACTCCCCCAATTTAGTACTGCACTTTAATTCAAAGACTAATAAGAGGCAGATTTAAAAAATAATTGTTCAGTTGAGGTAGCAGAGATATACAGGTTTAAAGTATGGGTCAAGCTCCAAAAACACTGAATCCTACAATTCCCATAATGCAACTGGATAGTGTCTTGTTGTCCCCAGTGACTTCTAAATGTTTTCAAACCAAACACCTCTGGTTTTTAACCCAGACTTCTATCACAAATAATATCAGCCTCAGCTGAAATAACCATGATGACATCACTATGACATCATCAGGGTCATTTTTACAGAGTTCCCTCCATAACCATCAAAGACATTTAACAGGCTGAGTAGAGCTGAATGATTACTACCATTAAACATCATTGTGATGTAATAGAACGCAATTTTCAAATAGCAAAAGCTGCACGTTCACAAACTCTGCTCTAAATATGTGAATGAGAGTAGAAAGAAACAACTTGTGAAACACCTTTTTTTTTTTAAAGATTATTTGTTTGGCCGTTTTTCAAGCCTTTATTAGATACATGCAGGGGGAGACATGCAGGGGGAGACATGCAGGGGGAGACATGCAGCCAGGACCGCAGGTCGGAGTCGAATCCCTGGCCACTGCCTCAGGACCTTCAGCCTCTTCACATGGGGCGCCCTGTAAAACATGTTTTTAAGCTTTGTTGCTTGAGTACTATTGTAAGAAAATGTATATGTTTTCATATGACATTGTTGTAAAAAAGCATAGTTTCTTTGGGGAACAGCTCAGTGCGTAGTGTCGGCGTAGTGATTATGTGGTCGAGCGAGAGAGAGCCTGAGTATGAATAAATGCTGCAGCTCCTAAGACCTAAGTGAAGTGAAGGTCCTCAGCATCAACATCCCTGGAGGCAAAACAAAGTCTGGAAACTGAAGCAGAAATGGTTAATAACTTGTTTACAACTAGGCTTTGAGTTACTGAACTAGTGGTACAGCCATAGCAGTGTGCATTTCTGTTTGTGTGATTTGTTACCACTTGTGTGAATAAAGCTCAACAGTGACCACTTTTTCTCTGGTTCTAGAAGTGAGTTACCTGGTTCATTTCTGACGTTTCATAAGATCCTTTCTAAAGAGTTTGAAGCCCAGAACCAATCCAACCAGCTACAAACTGAATCTTGACCATAAAACATTTGATTTGTCGAAAAAAAAAAAAATTGGAAAACGAAATAAAAGCCCAATAGACTGTTGTAGCTCACAGGCCGTTTGTGGTTTTCAAAGGCTGTTGACATTTCTATGGTAACAGCGAGCTCCACCAATCAAAGACGTTGCTGTTACGCTTAGCATTGTGGGTACTGTAGTACTTCTCCATGAGATTGCGACTAAAACATGTTTTCCTTAAAACATATCATACAGACTTGTTGCGTTTCAAAATTCGTAGCTCATGGTAAGTCTATATTTGTTGGTTATTATGGCTAATAATCAGATCCAGATGCAGAAAAGGAATGGGAATTTCACTTCCAGAACCAAACTGTTGAGAAAGTTTCCTATTTATTTTTTATATATTAATGTTCACACCAAGCCTGTTGTTCTTAGACTTAGACTTAGAGACTCAGACTTCTCTTTATTGATCCCTGTAGGATTGACTCTTGATCCCTTGACTCCTGCAAGGAATTTGTATGGTTCTAGTTGAGTTCTGCAGGGCTTAAAGCTATAAAAGCTGTAAAAAGGTTTCAGTGACATCATCGGCCTTGTGAGAGGTCAAATACCTGGATCTCACACCAGTTAGTTGGACCAGTCCCAGCCTGGTCAGATGCGTACATGAACTGATGAAGCCTCTTGGATGAGAGGTGAAACGTCTTCCTAGACAAATAACCAAGTCCAGTTGCTTTTGACTGAAATTGCTTTGAGGATAACGATGACCTGGACAAATGAGAATATGCACAGGCTGTAAAATTCTACTGTTAAAATGAACTAAATGAAGATATGTTATTCATATGAATTCATCAGAACACATAGGTCTGGCCTACATAAACAAGCAGTTTATATGTTTATATGTTGTCCAATGTTGTATTTGTCAAACTAGAGAAAGATTTCTTACTTGTGTTTGGTGAATAATACTGAACCACACAATTGCAAATTTTGCAATTTTACACTTTACTGAGCATTACCCCTCGTGTTATATAAATGTCATGTGTGCCCCTTTAAAGTTATAATCCAGATTTTCATCTTGTTAATTGTCTGTTAAATCCCTTTCTATCAAAGAGTGAGTTCAAACAATGGTGATTGATCATTTGATCCACTGATGAAAGCCTCTATGCTGAGTATTCACGTCTGTCTGTGGAGACATTCCCTCTCTAAATGGACAGTGGTCGGTCTGCTGGAGGAGCTGTCACTGCCGGTTATGCTGAGTTCACTTTTATTCGGAAATCGGGAACTTCCATCTTGAGTCAGGCTTTCTGTGTGTGTGTGTGTGTGTGTGTGTGTGTGTGTGTGTGTGTGTGTGTCTGTGTGTCTGTGTGTGTGTGTGTGTGTGTGTGTGTGTGTGTGTGTGTGTGTGTGTGTGTGTGTGTGTGTGTGTGTGTGTGTGTGTGTGCATGCATGTGCGTGTGCGTGTGCGTGTGTGTGTCTGTGTGTGTGTGTGTGTGGGTGGGTGTGTGTTTCAAACAAGTTTACAAAAATGCCTTTCTTATACATAGCTCATCTTTTGTTGTTGTTTTGCATCATTTCCTGATGATGATCACACACAGAGGTGACAGTACACCCACAGTCGTTCATATTCTTTTTGGCTTGCATCAGCTACTGATACCTGGGAGAACACAGCGTGAGCAGTTCAACCAAAGACTCATTTTCATTCAGTGAATGAACTCTCAGATTGTTTCATTTGAAGGATTTGAACTGGCCTGACCAGATGGCAGCACTCGGTACTCTTTCACAAGAAAGAAAGAAAAAAAGAAAAACAAACTAAGTAACGAGAAATCTTGTGTGACAGATGTTTTTTCTTGCTTCCCTGTAATCATCTTGTGACGGGCTGTAGCTACCACTGAGGGCAGAGTGGTCATGTCCTTGGTGGTATTTCTGGAAATCTGGGAGGTTTAAAGAGATGAAGAGGGAGTTGTGATTACACACACATTACACACATTGGATTTTTGAAGCTGAATCTGAAACATGTAGCTGTTTAAGACACCAAAAAATACTTGGCAGTGTGATGAAGGCTTTGAAACAACGTTAGGAGCTAAATAAAATCCAATAGATAATAAATCCAATAGAATGGATATATTTCTAACACCCAGGATGTTTATGGATTGTGATTAGTAGCTTGTCAAAAGCTTTGGTTGAACCCTGATTGAAACTAAACTCATGACCTCTGTATTTCTGACTTCCTGGCTATGACACTGGGACCACAGGAGGAGAATCACCTCTTTCTACTTTACACAAGCATCAAAGTCAGGTGTGACATCCCCCCATCCGTCCCTCCTACTGTCTATTACAGCTTTTTGTCTCCTGTGTTCAGATGCCCCTTTCTTCCTCTCTGTCTCACTCTCTCTCATCTTTTTTTTAATCTGTCTCCCTCTCCATCCCCAGACAGACCCTCCCATCAGTGCCCATTTCCCTCCGTCTGGCTCGTCCCCTTCCTTTTCACCCAGATGACCCTGCCACCGCCCTGTTCCTTCTGTCTGTCTGGCTCTCCTTTACCCAGATGCCCCCCAACCACTGCCCGTTCCATGCCATCCCTATTCTATCTCTACACATATCTGTCTGTCTCTTTCCCCCCTCTGTCTCTTTATCTCTCTCCTCTTTATCAGTTTATAACAGTGTCTCTTGCTTACTTTGTCGTTCGCTCCCTCTTTTTCTTGTATGCTCCCACTGCACAGATGCCTGGCTTGGTTTGCAACAGCTGTCTCGCCATGTGCCACTACCAAGTGTTGCCTTAGATGGCAGGGCTGAGTTTGGGGGGGGGGGGGGGGGGGGGGGGGGGGGTCGGGGGGAGTGGAGGGTGCAGAGTGGATTAGTCATGAATATTCATGTTCCCTTGTATGTACTACCAAAGAGAAAATGGCACCACAGAGGAGACTCCACCCATCAGAAAAGGGGGGTTTGGGTGAGAACGGAGGGAGGAAAGGAAGAAGGAAGCAGGGAGGAGGAAGGTTAGGGAGGAAACGTGATGGAAGAGTATGGGAAATGGGGGCAGACGGAGGGAGGGGATGAGGACCAGACTGAATGGCAGAGATCCACAAAATGATACCCCCCTCCCCCCTCAGAGGTGTGAAAGAGGGAGCGTAATGAGAGGCAGGCATGGGAGGAAGTGGTAAAGGGAAAGGGGAGTGAGCATTGGAAATTTAGGAAACAAGATGGGAACATTTTGTACTTTGAGGACTTTGCTTGAAATCACATGCTCCAATCAAATATCTATAAGTGTTGGAAAGAGGCTGGTGATCGATGACTTATGTCTGTTTCATGCTCCTTGTGGCCGGCATGGTGGACGGCGGGATATGGTCCACACAAACGAGCATACTGACTGCGACCAGAGCGGCTTCAAGAACGGAAATTCTGTGTGCTGTAGCCAGTCAATGACTGCAGTGTAGTCTGTATGACTTTGTTCGCATTGTTTCAAAGTCTTGCGGGTGCACGGCTCGTCGCCCAGACTCTGTGCACAGTCACCCAATTGCACATTGCATGAACCACACCGGTTTTGCTAATATTTGCTCATTAGCACTAAACACAAAGCATGGTGAGGGGAATGTCATTAGTTGTCTGTATTTGACCAGATGGTGGCACTAGAGGAGAAATTTCACGGCAATCTATGCAACATTTCTTAGATATTTCACTCAAAACCACAAATGTTGACCGCATTGTGGGGCTATAGAAAAAGTAGGGATCGCCAAAATCATTAGGATTCATCCTCTGTGGACCATGAATGTCACAGATTTCATAGCAGCACATCCAGTTGTTGAGATGTTTCAGTCTGAAACCAAAGTGGTGAGCTGACCGACTAATAGACGGACATTGCCATCATGTCTGGAGCCACGCAAGCGTAGATCTGAAAAAAATTAATATCCTGAGGTGTGAAAAATGATGATGATGGCAAATGAAATGCATTAATGATGAAGTGGAACTATAGCAAGATCCTGGATGAACAAGTCAGGTGGAGGATGAAGAGCAGGGAGAAGAGAGGGACAGAGAAAGGAGGGAAACAAGGAGATAGCAGATAGAAGATAGACAGCAGGGATGAGGGGCAGCAGATCTAAGCGGACCGAGGCTCTGGTGGCTCTTCCTCTCTCTTTCATGGAGAGCCAGGAAAAGAGATTATAGCAGCCCTCTTTTCTCCTATGGGGGGGAGAGAGAAGGGGGTGGGGGGGGGGGTGGTAGGCGACCATACTCTTCCCTTTACCGCCTCCCACTCGTCCCCCTACAGACGATGACACTCTCTGGTAGTACCGGCTGGACCCAAACCAGAACAAATCATATCACTACGCTCCACTGTGTTGGGGAGGAGTGTGTGCTCCAGTCATCACGATGACAAATGGTGCAATTTGATTTTGATATTACACAGGATGAGATTTGTTTTGTTGTTTTTGAAAGTTTGGAGCTTTGTAATGCATCACAGCAAGTTTGCTTGTGAAGGGGCTCTGTGTGGTCGATCTCAATCCCTCGTTCACTGCAAAGCCTTTCTCCTACTTCCTGGGTGCCTCTGAGCCTCTGAAGCGCTACGCTTCGTTGAGGGAACAAGAGGGATGTGTGTCACCCTTCACTGTGTGCTTCACCAAGCGCTTACTGCACTTGAGCAAACACCTTTCTCACACTTGCATCCACTCACCCAGTCCACCGCTGCACACACAAACACACACACACATCGTTGTACTACACACACAATAATACACCCCGGCTCTCTCTTCTTTTCTCATATACACAACACATAAACGGGGAGTTAATCAGACCTATAAACCCTCCTTGCCGGTAGAAGATAAGCGCTGTGCTGGTAGCCCTACCCTCCTGAGAGCAACACTCCTCTAGCGGTGCCGTGGAGCTGCCTGATAAGGCAGGGGAGTGTGGGATACCCTAAGAGATCCAAGCAGACACACACACACACACACACACACACACACACACACACACACTCTGCTCAGCATCCGTTAGCCTGGTCTTCTGCTGAGCCAGTGAGTGGTTAGCAGGGCCCGAGGCTCCACCAATCAGACTTCTCCATCAGGCGTTGTTAATCTCAGCGCTCAGGCAGATGCATGTGTTCGCTGTGCGTGTTTGTCTTTCGCAATCATATTTTATGCTCATACAATCGAGTGTGTGTAAGAAAACTGTATTCTGATAAAGAAGGCGCGCAAGATGTATTTTTTTCTGCCTGCCAATTAATTAAATTCTGGTTTTCTGTGATGGGACAAAGTTGAGAAAAGCATCGTGTCCCCTACCTACTGTACCTATAAGATTTATTATCAAAAACACAGTCAATTAAAACAAACTTTGTTCTCCAGTGAGTTCACATTTCTATATTTGAAGTAAGTGATTTTAAGTCTAATCCTGTTTAACAGGTTCTCCCACCTTCATGTACAAAGGGCCCACACACTTTCTCAAGGGTCTTTTGGTAATTAAGTACTGCTTCTAATTAAAGCGTCGACCTGTATTTCAAAGGCCCTCTGGGATTCAGTGACTTTCTCACATCAGCCTGTTAAATACTGCATTTCAACATCAGAACTTATTTGAAAAGTCGTGTCAGTAAAGGAATCTATAGAGTGAACTATTTAATATCAAAGGCCCGACCTGTCTTCAGAGCTTTGGGAAAAAGATTTACAAAAAGTGACACACACACACACACACACACACACACACACACACACACACACACACACACACACACATATAGATAGATAGATATAGATATGTTATTGTTCTAGATAAAGTGATGTATAATTATTATTATCGTTGCAATTATTTATTTATTTAAACCTTTATTTAAAATGTATCCCTTGAAATTAAAATCTCTTTTTTCGAGGGTGACCACGATGGCAAGGTTAAGAAAATTATTTATTATTCAAAAACAGACAGGACACCAATTAATCTACAACAGAACCATAACACTTATATAATAAATTGCATAATGATCAGGTTTAAAAGACTTTAAGTGTGCAGAAACAATCATTCCCTCATATTGTTTTTGCTTTTTTTGCTTTTAGCTTTGTGTATTCTTCAATATTTCTGTCTGTTCCAATGGGACTATTCATATTCTATTTTTTTCTGTCTTCAGTCTGTATTTGTAAAGCTCTACACCTACAGGTCCGGTGCAAGCATTTCAAAAAATGAAAGTGATACAGCGATGGGTCCCTCATCAACCCTAAATGTCCCATTTCTGTGTGACTGTAATGCAGTGATGCACCATATCTCAGTATAGCTCTTCTGCAGTACGGGGAACTTTGAAAGCATTCAGTGGTGGAAAGTATGTTTACTCATGTACTATAGTATAGTGTAGTACACGTTTGAGGTACTTTATTTGCTTCTTTTCAGCTACTTTTTACTTCATTTTAAAGGGAGTCCTGTTACTGTGCATTTAAGATGATATAAATTGTAAAATAGATTGTAAAATCTATTAATTTAATAGATTTTACATACAAAATAACCTTGAAAAAAATGTATGTACATTAAACTCCCTATAAAAAAAACATAGGGGTCATTCTGTAGCCTAATAAGTATTTTTATGTTTGATACACACATTATTTACACATTATAAGTAAAATGATCAATCTAGGATTTCTACTTGTTATAATGGAGTATTATATTGTGTGGTAATGCTATGCTTAAATAATGCTATACTTGTTTTTTTTCTATATTATCTATGTTATCTCCATTTTCTAACTTGATTTTTATCCTCTGAATTATCATTACACTATTCTTAAGTCTGGGCACCTTAATGCACTCGATTGTTCGCCTGTTTGTCATTTTATTCTCTAACAGAAATAGGGGATTTAAGATAACCGTAGACCGGGGTCTTCAGCCTAGTCTTGTTGCATGTTGTTCCTGTAAAGTTTACACTGGTCACTTTTTCTCTAACCTCTAAGCAGCTCTTTTCACTCAGCCAGTGCGGGCCGGCAGCAGCAGCCGCAGCAGCCTATATGGCTCCAGCACGCCTCAAACCACCGTGGCACCTCTTGGAAGTTGGCACAGGTCAAATGCGTCTTAATTGAAAACCAAAAGAAACGAGAGAATGGCCGTGAGTCGGGCCGGTTCCACCGACCGTGCCAAGGTCAGCATTCCTCGACAGGCCGTTGCCTAGTGAGACTTTTGTTTCCAAGTCTGTGTAAACCTCCAGGGAGAAACGGTATATAGGAGAGACCAAAGAAAGGACTTTGCAAATAAGCGAGCTGCTGTTTGGGGAACATAGAGCATGGTGCACGGTGAATGTATGGAAAGGTACACAGTTTATCCTGGAGGGAAGTTCCAATGCAGTGCTGTACTTTAAGAGTGCTGAATATCAATAATGATCTCAGTGACCAGTGATTGTTCCACTTGTCCCCTAGTCCAGTCATTTTAAGCCAACATAGGGGTCAACGTTGAACAAATTGCAACAGATGCAAACTCACCTGATTTTGTATCCTCAATATGCCCTGAGTAAGAGAAAAGAGCCCCAAAGAATCCCAAGAGGGAAAAGTTTCAGGGAAAAATATATATATATACCCTATTGATTATTTGTAAGTACTTTAAAGCAGCCTTAATGAATGATTATGGCAGAGATGGGTTTGGGGCTGGGTCTGTGGGACTGTTTCTGGGTGAGAATACAGAAGACAAAAGGGAGATAAAATCATTTCTATGTTTATTGCATAATTTACTTTCTTGTGCAGGACACATTTAGAGTTGTCAATCATCAAGTGAATCCATTCAGCAGTGACCCAAGTCCCTGCTTTAAAGTCCGTCTTCCTGCTCCATTTAATAACGCTCATGTGTCGACTAAATGGGTTCATTCACACCTGAACATGAAGTTGCAAGTTTTACTGTTCTATGTCAACAAGATTCAACCAGACATTTCACCTGCTATACCCAATGTTTAATTGATGTATTTATGAAAATTAGCACAAATACGTAATTAGATTATGCACCATTTGCCTGTGTAAACAAACCATTTCAAAAAGCTTTAATACATATTTTGTTTGTCTTGATGTAAATAATCAACTCAGTCATTTTCATGCTGACATCTGAAGATTTTGTTTTTCTTTCCTATTCCTGTGAGAAAAATAATGAATAGATGAATGCATATTTGGGTCTTTCCACTTCTGGGATTCTACAGGGCTTTTTTCCCTTACTCAGGACATATTGAGGATACAAAACCAGTTGAGTTTGCTTCTGTTGCAACTTGTTGAAGCTTTTTTCATAAAATGACTGGACTACCGGTACATCTGTCTACTTAAGCGGGGTTAAAAGAGTTGGGGATGCTGTGAAGCATGGCCTTTAGTTGAGCTTTATAAATATGTCCACACACACAAAGACTGTTGGTCCCTTAACAACATACCAAGCAGTCTTTCTGGATTCATTAGATGGTAAAACGAATCATCTTTCAACACTCGTTTTCCAAAATAGTCTCACACATTATAATTTCTCTAAAGCACTCAAACGCCTCTCAGCAGACGAATACAGCGCGCTGGTGCATTCAGGGTCTAAACAGCCCGCGCACTGAGGAAAGCTCAAAGAGACAGAGGGGCGCAAAGGCAGCAGTGTTGAGGTCAAACATCAGGTCAGGTCCAAATTAAGGAAACATCTACACGGGAGCCCTGTGCATCCGAGTAATAAGGCGCATGTTTATATCACACACAATGACATTGCATTACAGAGAATGTACAGCTCTCACGCAGGAGTCGCGCGGCAGTTAAAAGAGTGAGCAGGTTGACTAAATAAAGAACAATGATACGGGACTCATGGTGCACGTGCGCTCACTTCCAAAAAAATAAATAAAATCAGACGCACCATGGCACGTGATTGTTTGTGCACAGACCCGACGAGAGTGGATGGAGAGGCAGAGTTAGGAGCTGTGCTGCAGGCCGCGCACACCGACAGGCCGCAGCTCCTCCACATCCAACCCCACAGCAGAAACCTTTTGAAACACCTCAGCCGGGACCATCCGGATCCTGAACGGGCCCTGGCAGTGTTGCATGATAACTCAAATAAATACTAACAGTAACAGTTAACAGATTCACCTTCGTGCTTGCGTGTAGCCTTTATACAAACAACTATTTCCAACATTTCCAGCCCCAAACATATGACGTCAGTGCATTTATCCCCACTGTCACACAGCCGAGTCATGTTCAGGAAATGCAAATAAAGTAGTTGGGCCTAAATGAATTATTTGTCGTGTAATTGTTGTTGTGTTTCGTTGTATTTTATTGTGCGCTGTAAACCGTTTTAAAAGTATGGAAAATCGCATATTTTGTGTTTCCTTTCAGATATGACATAAGATAATATCAGATATTCCTTTATTAGTCCCACAAAGGGGAAATGTTCTTGTTACAGCAGCACAGTGGATAACAAACACAGAAGAAGAAGCATCAATAAGAATCAATAAACTGTAGAAAAATATAGAAAATGGGAACAATATAAACACAGGGAAATATTAGTATTGCATGTTAAAAATATAAAAAGAAGGTGTTGTGTTAAATGAAAATATACTGAGACAACTCTAATCCATGTCCTTAGGCATCATGAACAACGGTTTCCCTTTAAATGGGGATGAAATGCCTGTTGGACATTTTGGAGCATATTGTTGCCTAGAAATACAAAATGGAAAAGTTCAAAAAAGACCTGCATGTCGTTTTATTGACAAAATGATTAGGCATTGAAATTGTTTTCGGTTGGTTTAACGTTCAAAATATTCCAATGTCTTTTATTCCAAAATAAATGTAAAAAGTGTTTGTTTGTTTTTCAGATTTATTGGTGATTTATTTCACCGTTTGATTTATTAGTGAATCACCTGAAACAACCTGCTTGGAGCTGCTTCTCCCTCTGAAATACTAAGCTACATGTCCCTCTCTTTTTTTTTGTATGTTTGTAAAGTTGAATCAATACAGACTCTAGTGTTCACCTTTTTATTGACCTCTGCGGCTGCGCACTTCCGTCCGGTGCGTTTCCCATAAAAGGTCGAAACGCTACTTCGGTGATCCATGCCTAGACCGTCCCTCTCTCTTGAAGGCGTGTCTGCCCGAATTCCACCTGAGTACCCGGGGCCCTGCTGATATTTGTGGTGATAAATATAGTGTTGATAATCCAGCAGGAGTGATGCACCTGCTCCGTCTAAAATGTGCCCAGACTCCTAACACAACACACAGGTCCATCCGATCTGAACCAAACAGCAAACTTTTGAGAGTGTCACCGAGGACGTGACTGTGAACTTTGAGGCCTGTACTCCAGTAGCACTATGGCACAGGGCTGCAGATCCGATGTCAAGGTTGGGATGTCAAAAGTGATTTTTTTTTCTTTTTTGCTCATATGCAACTCATACCATGCCAGTGCCACCATAAATAATAATTTCATATAGAGGCTTACCATATTATTCAAAAGGACTGCACAGTGAATCACTTCTTTTTCTTACCTTTCATGTTTATTTTTCCTTAACAGCAAACAGAGTATCACTGCTTATTTAACTGTTATATTAGTAAATCATCATTTTAACTGTTATATTAGTAAATCATCATTTTAACTGTTATATTAGTAAATCATAATTTGAACTGTTATATTAGTAAATCATCATTTACTGAACTGTTATATTAGTAAATCATCATTTTAACTGTTATATTAGTAAATCATCATTTTAACTGTTATATTAGTAAATCATCATTTTAACTGTTATTTTAGTAAATCATCATTTTAACTGTTATATTAATAAATCATCATTTTAACTGTTATATTAGTAAATCATCATTTTAACTGTTATATTAGTAAATCATCAATTTAACTGTTATATTAGTAAATCATCATTTTAACTGTTTTATTAGTAAATCATCATTTTAACTGTTATATTAGTAAATCATCATTTTAACTGTTATATTAGTACATCATCATTTTAACTGTTATATTAGTAAATCATAATTTGAACTGTTATATTAGTAAATCATCATTTACTGAACTGTTATATTAATAAATCATCATTTTAACTGTTATAATAGTAAATCATCATTTTACTGAACTGTTATATTAATAAATCATCATTTTAACTGTTATATTAGTAAATCATCATTTTAACTGTTATATTAGTAAATCATCATTTTAACTGTTATATTAGTAAATCATCATTTTAACTGTTATATTAGTAAATCATCATTTTAACTGTTATATTAGTAAATCATCATTTTAACTGTTATATTAGTAAATCATCATTTTAACTGTTATATTAGTAAATCATCATTTTAACTGTTATATTAGTAAATCATCATTTTAAGAGTCTCCGTTCATTTGTGTTGTAGTGGAGGAGAGCAGAGATGAATGTGGAGTCAGAAATGATTGAAATAGTAGAACAAATAATTTTTGTCAAATCTATTTCTGTTTGGATGTGAATCTAAAATGTGAAGAATATGAAGTCTGAAAATACATTTGTTCAATTTTGAATAATTTAGGGTATTTTTATGAGGGGGGGTCATGTTTTTCAGAATTTGGGGGGGATCTGCACCCATGATATGGCCAACACAGAGATGTTACACACTAAAAAAGACTATAGACACAGGAGAGATAACAGCTGTGGACGGGACATAGAATAGCTCTGTCCATGATAAATAAATGAACACTGGACACTTGAGTTTTAGTCTAACCTCCTTAAAATACAATCAGAATCAGAGTAGGCCTCCACAGCCTTTATCTATAGATATTGTTTGAATTGTAGGTTGTTGACCAGTTGGAGGTCATGTTTTGGACAAACTGACCAAAGTGTCACCGTGCATGCCTCCCTGCATCCAGGCTCCGTATAAACTTTCACATCTCCCCCTCTCCTCGTACCCCACACACCTAGAACATATTGGGGTTTATCATAACCTGCCACGGCCGCAGCCTCCCCCACCGCTCCCTAACCTCCGCTCCCTCCCTCCCGCCCTCTCTGTCGGCCCCGAGCTGCCCCTATACTTTTGCCGGTGAGAGCTACTAATCCCCTGCGTCCACGGTTTACTCTGAGCCCGTATTTAATTCCTCTAAACCCCCAGCTGCCGCCCTGGTTACTCACTGAACACGACAGACTGTGAACCGCTCTGGTTATTAATAATTCACCAGCCCCTCCGCTCCGCTTCTCCGGCCGCGGCCGACGGACCCCGCGCGTCCTCAGTGGTGCGTGCGTGCGTGCAGCCACGCTGTGTTTCCACTTTGTTTTTTCCTTCATTTTGCCAGCTCGGTGTCTCACACGGGGATACGCACGTTTCGCCTCCTTGTTGTTGTGTGTAGCCCATAGGCAGCCCCGGCTGGCATTGCCCACCGAGTCCCGCTATAGACTCATCAACTCTGGTGTTGCGACATCCGCGCTGCCACATGGCGAGTTCTGTTCTAGACGCCGTTCTCTCTGCAACTTTCTCCGGACACTGAGGAACAGGTGGGGGGCGGGGGGAAGGACCGAGGAACACTTTCTTATCAGCGGAGCCGGAGCATGCACAAGGGGAAAGCGCGCGGCGGCGTCGTCCCATCTGCAGGAGCAACAGCTGATTTGGTGAGCGCGTGAGCAGAGAGTGCGAGCTACTTACAGTCGGTGCACAGCCAGACTCCCGCTCTGTCACTCGGGCTCAGACGGCGACTGTGTCGGTGGCGCAGAGCGCGGCGACTCGGTGGACATTACGGTACCGGGATAGACCGGAGCGAGAGCAGCGCGCACCGGCAGGCGAGCGCGACGATTTTCATGGGAATACCACGAGGTGAAAGCGAACACACACACCTTGCATGAAGAAGTCGGGCAGCAGAAGACTTGGATTATACAGCTCTGTCCTCCTTTGCCTTGAATGAGAGGAGTTGACTACAAATAACAAAAAAATGTTTACCGGGCAGCAGGCCGTGTATTAGGGCTCTTTTGCTTCCGGTATAAGGCCCGGCTGAACAAGACACCGAGCACTTTTCTCTCTCCCACACACTTTTTTTTGGAAGCCGAACTTTTGAGAGTGGAAAATGGGTCTTTGAGAGTGTTGGCACATTTCCCTACACCACAATGGTACGTGCTATGTAAACCAATAATTTGCTCATTTATGCACTCAGCTCTCAGATTCATTTGAGTTGTTCGTAGATTTAATGATTCACAGAAATAACTTTAAAGTTTAGTGGGCTGAGTTTCCCACTTATAATCCATGTGTGTGTTACTTGTGTAGCTATAACAGTCGCAAGAGTGTGTGTGCCAAGTCCTTCCACCTACCTGTCCGTTTTTCTCAGTCACAGTTAGACTTATGATGGCATTATAGTTATTTTTAAATGACAAGAGTTTGTCTTCTTTAAAAATGTTGAAATGAAATGTACATTTAAAATGATTCTGCTGGTAGGGAACTATAGTACACCTTATTTTAATAGTTTCACATCATGTTGCCAAATTGTATTTCCAAGCTTCTGGCTAAATCAGAGTCCAGCCCACTCAGTTCACCGCCCGATGCCCACTGCCTCCTGCCGTTTTATCCACATGGAGAACACGAGTCCCCTCGTTGCAGTGGTGTCTGATGTGGGCCTGCCTGTCGACTATTTATAGCCACATGTGTGATAGGCGTTATCGCATATCATACAGTGTAAGCAGCTAATAAAGAGGAGTCATGCGGTTTAAGGTTACATGTGAAGTGCCCGCAGTTGCCTGGATCCCACCTAAAGGCAAAGTTTAAGAGACTTTGGAAACTTGGCTATTAGAGGATGGAACTCATTCTTGGTGCCAACATTCAATTATGTGCCTATTTGATTTGTGCGTAATTACGCAGAGCGGTTTAGAGCTATTCCTTTATTACGTACGTGATTTATTTGTGCAATTCGGAGAAAACCTGTGACATCACGAGACCGACGTGTCACGATTAAACTGGATATGTGCTCACGTTGCGCTTTCTTCAATTCAACAACATTTGAGATTTGATTTGCGGTTTCCTCAGGCCTGGCCGAGTAGTTTTCATAAGAAAAACTATTATTGTTTCCTCGTTATCCCCATTTGCCCCTAACCTGACATCATATCCGTTTAAATTGGCAAATGTATTCCCTGTGAAGTTGAAAAAACGTGCACCTGAATGCAGAACTTGTAGGTTTTAAATTTAGTAATATAGACTTAAGAATTATGATATAAAGCTCCCACATCCTTGACCCTTAGATGGATCCTTTTATTTATTGTTTTGGCATGAAATGAGTCAAGTCAGGCATAGTCAGGGAAACCTCCCACATACAACCTTGAAGCTGCTTAGATTCCAGGAAGGGGTCTTATTTGCACATGAATAAGGAAAGATTATTAGTATGAATAATTATTTGTTTACAGCATCCTAGCTGACATGGCAGCTGCCCAAGAAGCTCATCAGTAAAAATGATACAGAATTCAGGACAGGCCTCACATGGGATTATCTCGACTTGTTATTCTCCTACTTATAGCAGCAACTCACCTCTTTTTTTAAAAGGGAAGTCTATAATGTGAAATTGTGCCAAATATTTCAGTTGCATGTCAGTCTGAATGCACTGGGGGCTTCTGTCAATCAGTGTGAGGATTCTGTTAGCTTCCCCCAGGCTGATGCTCCATCTACGACACACAAGTAAACACTGAGACGATCTGTATCTTTGGCACAACAGGTGATTGATTTTCCCAACAAGAAAACAACAAAAGGACAACGAGAAAATGTGACTTATCATCATGAAAAATATCATATGTTAGGTCCCAAATGATAGTTTACATATATATTAGAACTTCATGATGAGGAATATTAGTCACATTTTAAATATAAAAGTATTTTTAAAGTCATGGTCAGTGTGTGATGTACAGCAAAAAATACAGTAGTCACAGAGTAATGTGTAAATAGTTAGGGTAATTTTATCCCGCCCTGTGTGTGTGTGTGTGTGTGTGTGTGTGTGTGTGTGTGTGTGTGTGCATGTGCGCGCGCGTGTGTGCATGTGTGCGTGTGTGCGTGTGTGTGTGTGTGTGTGTGTGTGTGTGTGTGTGTGTGTCCAGCCCGCCACACGACGATCAGACAAGCGGTTTTCCAGTCTTGTGTGATCTCCCTCTTGGCTGTTGCTGCCAGTGATGTCATCCCTCACTGTATACAGAATATTATGCTTATTATGTTTGTCCTGGCCCTGACATATCCCTGGAAAAATAAATAAGGCTTCAAGCAGGCCACGATAGCTTATGTGGCGTGTAAGCTTTCGCCGTTGTTTAAAGATACAAACTCTGATATACGTTCAAACAGCGTAAACATTAGGATAGTAAGCTCCGGTGGGTTAGTCCAGTTGATTGGTTTTGTTGTAGCTATTGTAGCATAGTTTAGCAGAGTTGCTAACAAATACACACCGTGAGGTGTAACACGTTCCTTGATGTGACATTCATGATGCACAAAATGAGCCAAATGAAAGACAAAGTGTCACTGGATCGTTTGCATGCATCTTTTTAAAAGCCACACCACAAGTTGAGGCAGAAAACACAAACTTAAAGGGAAATTCCGGCGTAAAATCATCCCAGGGTCTTTTGAGCAAATACACTCATCCAATAAGCCATCGAGACAATTTTTTGTGTGACAACTATTAAGTGAGAAATCCGGAAGAGTCGCTAACAGCCAGACATGGCTAACACTGATAGCTCTGGGCAGCACAGTGAAGGCATTAAAATGTCTTTTTTAACCACTAATACTGCTGAAAATAACAGCAAACCTCTGCAGCAGCATGAGAAGAGTCCCTACACAGGAAACAAAGCACCAATGGGCTCCTTCCTATTGGATTGACTTTGGTAATCCACTTGAATGGACTTTACTATGAGAGGAGCTGGTACAGGGGCCAGTAGGTTAGTCTTTAAAACACTCTTTAATAAACTCTGGGTTCACTAACTACGTTGTTGGTGCTTTAGTTAATGTGAAGGGTTATCATTCTGCTGCAGAGGTTTTGTGTTATTTTCAGCAGTATTAGTGATTAAAAAGGACGTTTTAACACCTTCACCGTGCTGCCCCAAGCTAATCACTGTTAGCCGCATTACATTACATTAATTACTGTTAGCGGCTCTCCAGGAATTCTCTGTTGATAGTTGTTACACAAAGTCTCCATGACTTATACCACTTGATGAGTGTAAAAAAAAAAGACCCTGGAATGATGTTACACTGGAATTCCACTTTAAAGGGGCACTTCAGTGATTTAGTGTTACACTTGCACAAATTTGGGAGACTTATGTTAGACAAATTAAAATAAGCCGAAGCAGCATAGGTTGAGATACCCCGACTTTCATTTTCTCTGATGAGTGGAGCTTCACAAAAGCTGGATCCCATGATGCAACCCAATAGCATCACTCGTTAAAACTTTCCTGCTTGTTGAATGCCTTCATCTTCCAAACTCCATAGCCCAAATGTGTAACTCAGGCTTTCAAGCTGAATTCACGATAACCCCAATAGGGTTTAGAAAAGCATTACACCACTGAACTTTATCAGTGTAAGAGCAGTGGAGTACCCTTTTTATTTTCAAGTTATTATTGACTTTTTTTTCTTTCTTTTGTCTTACAAATCATTATTGGTACACCTGAAAACAAAGACTTACACTTGATAGTGAGAATGAGCAGAACACTCCCATCTAGTGTCTCAAGATTGTAGTCACAACAACTAAAAATAATTCCAGCAGTCGGGTTGCCAGGTTTGTTGCAGAGTGTGTCAGTGATCAGTCTGCTCCATGTCAGTGATGAATCATACAGGGGAACCGCTCATTTTCACTAATATAGTCATTTAAACAGTATTTAACTTTATATATATATGTATGTATATATATATTTATATATATATATACATACATACATATATATATATGTAAATATATATATATGTATGTATGTATATATATATATATATATATATATTTATATAAATATACATATGTATATATATATTTGTATTTTTTTGTATTACCCTTTATTTAACCATATTCCCATTGAGATTTAAAATCTCTTTTCCAAGGGAGTCCTGGCCAAGATAGAGACCAACAAAAACATAAACCTTTCCAACAAAAGACCAACAAAAACATAAACCTTTCTAGGAAGCTTAATAACTGTTTAATAACTGTTTGCTATTTGCCAATATTCCATGTCAGCCCTCTTCAGGGTCACTTTGAAACATTTTTAAATTAAAGCAGTGAAAACAGACTCTCACATGAACAGAGAGCTGGTGTTGGAGTGATATCTCCTCTAATGGAGCATTTACTCTTGAAAAGATGTAGTACTTTCCAATCAAATAGTGCAGTGATTAACTTGTTAGTGGAGAGCACTTTGTGCCAGATGAAAGCAGCAGGGTGCTTTTTATGACTTGCTTAAGTGAGTATTGAAAATCTACAAAAGTGAAAAGGAAACAGTGGAGTGAGTAATGTCACCTGTTCCCAATGCACTTTTACAATTTTATTTAAACAAGTGACTCTATATCAAAAGCAGACACATGAGGTATGAGGTATCATTTGACTTCAGACCCCAGATCAGATCAGTTTGCTTGGGAAGCGACAGTGACAGGTTTCTTTATCTTGTTTTCATGAAACTACAATGCTCAGACTTTGAGATGATATATTTTTTGTGGCATCTCATCAAGCTCAGGCTGATCACGTTACACTCCTAACTCTTCCATCTAATTTCTAACCCTGCCACAATTACTTTATCAAGACTTAACCCTCACATTAATTGGTTTCACAAGACAACCCCAGACTGCACACCAGCTGTGTAACTGAGTAATTTGAATCTGCTTAATTTGGGAAGGTGTTGGTATCTACTACCTTCCTAGTTTAATTTGAAAAAAAAAAAAACACAACAACAATACATGTATTTTCGTCTTGAGGACCGTAATGAGGAATTAGAGCCAACAGCATTATTCATTAAACAGAGCTTGCCAGCTATTTATCACTGTAACAATATTAGCATATTTGTTTAAATTTTCAACACTTTTTTTAGCATTCATAACCAGGTTTAGGGTTTATAATAATCTGGCATCGAATGTATCGCATCAAATTGAATGCTGAAGAAGAACCAGTGGCGAGCCCCAGAAACATGCTAAAAATCCTTTATTAACACACACACACACACACACACACACACACGCATGCATTCACACTCTTCTAATTACCGCCTCAACTGCTCCCTGTCTCATTCCTCACCTCCTGAGATGCAGGTGTAAAATATCACATTTTTCCAGCATTTCTCCCTGAGGTGGCGCTGGCTTGGACTCACACAACGTAAATTTCCCCTTTCATATTCCCCCACACATTTTTTCTACAAACAAGTTCCCCCTCCCATCCCTCCCTCACTTTGATGTGCTTGCCACATCTGCACAGGTTTGTTAGCTTGTTACCAGGTGAAGAATGAGGATACAATTAAGGCTGAATGAAGTGGGACTGGGTAGGATGTCAGTTATGTTTTGCGGCGGAGGAGAAAAGTCTCTGATGCTCTAGAAAGTGTTGAGCTCACAGAGTGGATGCTGCAAATGATTAGGACGCTGCAGTAGAATGATCAGAAGGTTGTTAATCATTGATTGTGAGGATACTTGCCTCTCGTGGATTGTTGTGTATCCAGAAACATGGAAACCCTGGTGGTTTCTGCACTGCTGTGTATGATCAAGAGAACAAGAGAGACAGGGGAAGGTGGGCCATATGTATATGTGCTCTAATATATCCAATGCCATGAAAGACAGCCAACTTGAGAACCCCCTTTTAGATCTGACTGATTGTACTGTATATACATCAGAGAGATGCAGTGAACAGCTGAGGTACTGCAGATACTTAGATTTATGTTTACACTCATGCAATGGGATACTTAGTAGGCCTCTTTGCATGACTGTGACAGTACATTGGATGACACACTCAGTGCATTTACATGCAGTTTAAAAACCTGATTATAATCGGGTTGAGGGCATACCTCGTTTTCTCAAACGCCATGAAAACACCGTACCCCGGGTAAAATTGGAGTTCTCATACCCGGGTTAACAGACCCAGAGAACTCCTTCAATTCCCCGATTATTCATGCATGTAAACAGTGTTCTAGGATTATTATCAGGTTTCTCGTCTGCATATGCTCCGTGGGTTATAACTCCCCCTCCCCACCCCACGAGAGTGGCTTTTGACCCGAAAATAGAATAAACCAGGAAGCAAAGGCGCCGAAAACAACATGAAAAATACACCACGGCAACTAACATCACTACCAAGAACATTTTGACAAAGGTGAACCGGGAAATAAGCCGTTTACAGTCCAGCTGTATGTTGGTGGAGCTCCACCTACTGTACCGGAGGAAGAGTAACTCCGTCATTTTCCCATTCAACCCCCTCTCATGTAAACATGGGAAACTTCAATAACCTGATTGTTAAAAACCACGGTAAGGCCATTTTCGGGTTACTGATGTGACTGTTAACACATTGACTGTTTAAAAACCTGCAATTATTGGAAAATAACACAACAGTTAAACATTTTGGGAAAATCCATTATTTGCTTTCTTTCCAAGATTGAGTCTGGCCCACCTGTTTCAAATGTTATCACTCTATTGAATGGTGTTATCAGTGGTCATCAGCCTCGTAGATATGGGTAAAAGGATCCTGTTACACCTACTATTAGGTTCAGAAGGCCATTATCATCTGTTCACATGGTAACTACCACTGTCAGCTTGGGCAGGAACCCCTTGCAATCACTTTTTTAACAGTTTTTGGTGAGGATAAGGTAAAGACCATGGTTAAGTTCAACATACTTAGGTTTATGTCAGTTAAGAACATAACATGGGAAAGTAAACTAGCCTGAAAAAAATCAATGTTGAGGTTTGGTTTCACATGGTATATGAACACACGTCTACCAGATGAAAGTCCTGTGTGTCTGTGTCTGTTGACCCATCCACCACCCCAAACTTAAAGTCGAGTTGGGTCATACAACCTTAAATCTATGGTAGTGATAAGAACTGAACATACCCATCCAGTTGTCGGATAACGTAAGTGGGGGGCTTAGCCTAGCTTAGCATAATGACTGGAGACGAAGGAAACTGCTAATCCGACTCTGTCCAAAGCTTAACACCTACCAACACATCTGAATTTTATAAATTAACACAGAGATTTGAAAACAACCAGTTGTGTTTGTAGAGGAGATACAAGCTTGAACTGTTTCTTGGTGCAGCGCTCTGAAGTCTCCCTGTGACAGGGGGTTGCTAGTTTTGGCCACATTGGGCCTTTTTCACATTTATGTTCATGAACTCATTTAACTATCAGCTTTAGAGGGGTTGTTTTTTTCACATTTTAACAGAGACAGGTTAGCTGTATGTATTTGCTTCTAGTCTGTCGGTGAAACCAGCTAAACACCTCCCAAATGCAGGTCAGTACTTTCCGTACTACGCCTCATTTGTGAGTGTAGGACTCCCTATGTAAGCTTGTGGTAGTAGCAGCTAGCCGGAGAATTGCATATCAATGATTCTCTCACAGAAATATACTGCGGTCAAGCTAGCTATTAGCGCATCTCTGTGGTAAAACCAGCCGCCTCTGAAGTCTCGTGGCCAGGGAAGACATAGTAACATCTCTCACAAAGCAGTGTCTGGAAAATGGTTTTAAATGAGCTGGTTTGACCATGGAGATACGGAAGACGGCTAGCTTCACCATACTCAGAAATATACATTAGTCCAGAACACAGGATCTTCTTCCTGTATTTACTTTCTTGCTCCCGCCCCAAACACATCTGACCATGTGAAAAGAGAGAAACTGAACCAAGAGGAAATTGCTCCAAGTTTATCAAACTCAACTGATTTGGATGAGGGCAAATGAAATAGAGGTGTGAATACACACTTAGATTTAACCAGACAGTATTACCAACATTTTACACTTTGCATTTATTTGGAGTCTCATTTCTGACCATGAACCTGTTTGGGTCTTCACCAACTCCCAAGGGAAATATTTGTTTCTTCTTGCTAACTGTGTCTGTTGTTTAGAGCTAAGAACAAGATGGTGTAAGCTGGGTTTTTAGAATTTGTTTGCTGCAAACAGCTGCAAAACATAATGCGAGTTGTGAGAAAGAACCAAAATAGTTTCTGGCCGGAACATTAAAACGAGATAAAAGACGCCATAAAACTGCATAGAGCTGAGGAAAACAGCAAAGTCAGAGGCTAATTCTCAGCACTACGAGTAACATGTAAAATGTATTGATCATAGCTGATCTTTTACTAGATGTCGACTGTCTCCAAATATTAAAAACCTTTGAACATGTCACAACATTTTGATTATGTTTTGGGAACACCGTGCAACAGTAACATACAGCGTTCTGAGGTCACAAATGGAGTTTGTACTCGCACACATGAGATTTCTATCTTCTCAGCACACTTGCAGAAAGAAAACACCAAGATGTATTTCTCACATCATCAATCTTTTTAATACATCACACATACATAATACGGAGACTTGAACTGTGACATGGACCAGGAAAACAAATGTTCTCCTCTGTTCTTTGGCCTGGGCTCTGAAATCTCCTCATCATGTTTTTTACTTTGTTTGCAGTCATAAAGACATTCTCTGAGCTCTCCATTGATAAAATCTGACAACCATTCAGGGTTGTATTACGCTCCGTATCGGTCACCCAAAAAAAAGTTTACATCCTAGAAATCAAATGATTTCCAGAGCTTTTTAAGTGTTAATTGCACAACGCTCTGCACCTATTCTAGCTCCAGGCCGGCCATATGGATCAGGCATATGCTGCATATGTATATATATATATATATATATATATATATATATAAACACATATATATATAATTGATACCATGCCCTATAAAAACACGACAGAGAGGGTGAAAGGGGGCCAGTGCTGCAGGGAGCTACTTCAAACAATCAGTCTCAAACAAACGATAGAAAGATATGGACAGGGATAGGCTTCGTTCATTAACAGACCCACGTTTTTATACTTTCATTATTATTGTTTAGCCGCTTCAGCCTGGACTCCATTGTCTGTGCAGCACAAATTCATTTTTCAGTTTAAATGACTCTAACCTGTCACAAAGAGGCGACCAGAACTACCAGCATGCCTTGTTCTACTTTACTCAACAGAGTAAAGTATATCCTTCAGCTGGACCAAACAGTTTAAGAGCTTAACAGAAAGCCCAGGGAGCTTGACAAGGGCACCATTTAGTGGGACAAATGGTTTCAAATGGTTTTCCTCCAGTGTTTCCCCACATATTAATGATGACAGGCCAGAGGTTGGATCCTGAGGCTGAACGCCATGAGGAGTATTTTCTTAGTCATCAGGATGACTTGAATTCTAATGTGAACGCTTCACGTGGCTGTCGCTGCACCTACTGCGAGCGAGGGAGGCGATGCTAAACAAAAGCAATGTTAATCTGATGTTAATCAATCCGCCTGCTAGACCTTTCGGCGCACACACGGATTGAAACGACGCACACACAGATGCCCTTCCTGTGTTACAGTAAAAGGGAAAGGGAAAAGGCTCAAGCTGTAACCTCTCATTCTGAAGGATATGAATAGCCTGTGTCTCCAGCCGCAGCTTGGTTAGCCCAAGTCTGGGACTTATTATAGCGCTGTGTGTTTATGCATGTGTCTGCGCATGTATTTCTCCGAGTGCAATCCTGTGTCACCGTGTGCGTACTGTATTTATGTGCATATGTAAATACTTTAGTAACCTAATGTCTGTTTGAATTCCCGAAGAGATTGTTTACCTCACATGCCAGTTTAAATAGTATAACTTTACATTTCATAGCTGGCTAGGAGCAATGTTTGTTCCTGTTTCGGGTCCGTGTTTGTTTCTGCTTAAGGTATGTTGAGAGATGAGAACGTAAAATTGTGGAAAATAGGATTATTTCTTCTCCTCTATCCAGCAACTAAACTTTAAGCTCCTGGCCCTTGAACTTCCTTCTCCTAACTCAGAACCAGAGTTATTTTCATTCATTTATTCATTTTTAGCCCTTGCCTAACAGGTTTAGTTGATATCCAAAACAGACATTCAAATTTAGTCTGGTGAAAACCAATTTGTACCAGTTTGGACTAAAAAGTAAAAGCCACGGGCCAGCTAACCAGGCAGAGCTCCCATCCCTGATCTAGATCCTCAGTCTGTAGTTCGCTCCCATCCATGTTGTCTGGCCTGGCTGCCTCAATTGACAGCAGAACTGCAATGGATGCTCATTCAGAGCCCAAGTCTCTGCTGGCGTGTCCCATGGCATACAAATGAACTGCGCTGAATAGAAACAAACACTTAGAATAAATACTTTAGCTGCATCTATCAGTGAATGCAATGCAGGGCCTGTAGTGTGGCCAAGGGCTGGTGTTTGTATGTGTATATGTGGGCAGACATATGGCTTCTGTATGTGCGAGTCTGTGCCCAATGTGTGTAGTATGTGGCCGTGCGTATGCGTGTGTGTGAATGATTTGTGCTGAATCAGTGCGCACTGACAGAAAAGTGACCATGCAGGTGAAACAGCAGGGACAGGAAATGCCATTGTGTGAGAGTATTATGTTCGGGTACGGCAGCTAAACACTTTGCTCCCCATTCAAGTGGTGGTGACTGGCAGGGCCGGGCCTCGGGCCTGCACAGCATATGGGTTCAGACAAGCAACTGTGTGTGTAGAATGTAAAAATCAAAGTTTCTCAAGTAGTTATAAGGTGGTGGGACTTGAGGATGAATAATAAACAGTTAGATATAAGGAGCAGCTGGATGATGATTCTCCCATCCAAAAATCTGCGTTTACAGCTTTGCAGCCAGCTTTTCTGTGTGTTTTTAAATTCCCTGATCATAAAGACAGTGTCAACTAATAAATAAATGACTGTTGTGTTCCAGGCAACCGAAACGTTTCTGTTGAATGAAGAACCCTCCAGAGGTCCTGGGATGCCTGAATGCTTTGTAGTATCAGATTCATACAGGGTATGCATCTATTATTATTATTATTATTATTATTATTATTATTATTATTTTCTTTTCTTCATGTGTTGTATTAACTGTGTTATTTGAGTCATTACTCATTACTATGATTGACAGTCTGTTTTCATGCTCGTGGTAATTGCACCACAATCATAATGTCATTCACAGCTCCCTCTACTCAGCTGCAAACCATTACAATCATTATTTCCACACGCACGTTTAAGAAAAAGGGGCCTTTGCAACTTCACCGAAGCGCCCTCGTCTAATGGGAGTGAAAATTATGTCGATAATGTGCAGCATGCCTAGTTGTATGAAATCGAAAGGGATACAAAGTTAAATAAAGTGAGCAGCTTTTCTAAAAAAAAAAAAAAAGAATAATAAAAAAGAACAGAAGAAAAATCCTCCCAGTGGGTGCAGCGGATTTACAACGATGGACACTGTGATATAGAATGGTAATAAAAACAGAGGAGAGGGGACGGGGAGGGGGAGGGGAGAGAGGGGAATGACTGAAAACGTGATTGTTAATGAGGTGGGAGCCAGTTTTCTAGGCTACGGTCTTTGTTTCCCAGAGTTAAGACTTACGCCAAGTCTCACACAGAATCTGGGTTGCTACAGTGTATCGTGTGTCTCGGGGTACAGAAATGAACCATTATGGCTGTAATTGAGTAGTGCGGCTGCTGGGGGAGAGTTTTGGAGAGGGGGAGGAGCGTCGCCGGAGCTGGATTGGATTCCAGGGGCAGCGAGTTCAAGAACATCCACAGGAGGGTGTCCACCTCCAACTTCTCACCGGGAGGTCTGCTGTTGGGGGCTTACTTTAGTATAATGTGCATCACGGCTGCCTTCTTTCTCTCTTTATTTCTGCTCTCGGCCTTTATGTAAGGGTTCCTGCAGTAAAAAGTATTGAAGAAGGGTGGTAAAGATTTAGCCTCCACCTTTGTCTATTGTTATCCCTGAAAATGAAGACACATCTACTAGACTGTGGTTGTGGTGTGGATGTGAGCGGATTTTCAGATTGTTTCATTTGAAAGAATTTGAGTGACCAGTAAGGATCCAGTAACTCCATAGTATCAACTCATTTCTGTCTATAAAGAAATCCTAAAAACCTATATAACCATTACCATGAGATTTCCAATTTTTCCAGTAGAAATCAACTAGTTTCAAAAACTTGCTGGAAAGGATCGTCTGTGTCTTGAAACAAGACAGGACAGGCAGGTTACTGCTCTAGAAGGAAGAACAATTAGGTGTGACTTCAGAAAATATTTGAACTGGAAGGATAACAGAACTGCACAGTGTCCTGTATCACTTGTACTAAATCTACTGGCGACGTCTTGGTCCTCCTAGACCTTCATCAGGCAAAGTTCACATAGACAAACAGCTCCCATATACAGACTATAGGCTCTCGCCCGGGAAAATCAGAGGACGCCAGCAACACTTCCTGGTATGCATATAAATCAAGCTCAATGAGCTCTTCAGATATAAAAAACAAATGTGATACTGAGCTCCTCCAATTACAAAAAGAAAAGTAAATGTAACAATATTATAGAAAGTAGGACCATAACACACAATAAAAACACTGACGGGACATTGGATGGGAACATTGATTTTTATAAATCAGTTCCATTTTACACAATGTAGCCTACATTTCTACATAGAGTGGAAAAACATTCAAGTCAATCTAGATATGACCTCATAATAATTAAAATCACATTACTTCAGAATTATTATTTTACCAACGAGGGAAAACATGAAGAAATTATAACTACAGTAGAATACTTGAATCAAATTGATTTACTCTGGAAAACAGTACAGAAATACTAATAATGTTTTAACAAGACTGTAAAGAGTTAAAGGCCCTATATTGCAAAAATGGAGACTGTTTTTTTTTATTATTATAAAGCAGGCAGAGGTGCTGTATAAATACTGTGAAAGTATCAAAGCTCTCAATCCACAGAGAAATGCACACAGCCCCTATTCAGAAACTGTGTCTTTAAACGAGCCGTCAGGACTTCTGTAGGTTGTGATGTCATAATTATATAGGTAAAAAGTGTTGCTCCAGTGCCAAGAGCCCTGATGTGAATGACCTGGAAATGCTGACCAATCAGAGCAAACTGCACTTTTGATCAGGAGGGGGTCTAAAACGGAGCGTTTCAGACGGAGGGTGAATACAGGACAGAGAAATATAATGGGCTTTTTGAACATCAAAGCCTGTAAACATGTTCTAGTAGAAACCCCAAATATTACATTAAATAACATTACATTTAGCTGACTCTTTTTTCCAAAGTGACTTCCAATGAGTGCATTCAACCACAAGGATACAATCCCAGAACAGCAAGAATCATACAAAAGAAGACAAAAGAAAAAGACTAGTACGAACCTGAAGATCAGCATATGTCCCTTTTCGTACCTTACAGAGTTAAGTTACATGCAAAATGACTTGGTACAATATATTCTCATCAACAGGTTCATATGATACCTTGCGGAAATCCATGCACAAAAATTTGTATATCGTATTACGAAAAATTACGATCTTTATTTAACAGCGTAAAGCGTCACAGTGACGGTTATGTTTGAGCAACAAACCATGGCGGTTAAAGTGTTATTCCGGCGTAAAATCATCCCATGGTCTTTTTTGGCACTTATATACATCAAATAAGACATCAAGACAGTTTCTTTGTGCATAAACTATTAACGGAGAAATCCGTTAGAAATCCGGTCGCTAACAGTCGGATGTGGCTAACACTGATTGGCTCGGAGCAGCACAGTGAACACATTAAAACGTCTTTTTTAACCACTAATACTGCTCAAAATAACACCAAACCTCTGCAGCAGCATGAGAAGAGTCCTTACACAGAAAACAAAGCAGCAAGGGGCTCCTTCCTTTGGGATTGATTTTGGTATTCGACTTGAATGGACTTTACTATGAGAGGAGTTGGTACAGGGGCCAGTAGGTAAGTCTTTAAAACGCTTAGAGGTTTGCTGTTATTTTGAGCAGTATTAGTGGTTAAAAAAGATGTTTTAATGCCTTCACCGTACTGCCCCGAGCTAATCAGTGGTAGCCACGCCCGGGCTGTTAGCGGCTGTTAGTGACTCTACTGGATTTCGCAGTTAAAAAACTGTCTCGATGGCTTATTTGATTTATGTAAGTGCCGAAAAAGACCGTGGGATGATTTTATGCTGGAATTACACTTTAAATCCCGTCAACAAAACAACTTATTTAGATTAAAAAAGGTTGTATTTTTACTTTTAGGTCACAAACACCAGTTCCCCAGGTGTTTTGGAACCCATCCACCATCCCGACCCTCCTACCTCATGTGGATTTCTGTGCTCTTATATTACCGTCACCTGATTTCCCTCTTTACTCTGGATGTCATTTCTAAAGTAATACTATATTTGTGGATTACAATGCATTACTTGTCATAGTTATTGATAGGAGCAGTGAATGAGGAAAGCCTGCTTGGTCAGAAGGACTCTTCTGTAGTGATCTTGTGACCCCTCTGATAAGTTGCAAAATTGAAAGTTTATCGAACTTATCGAGTTTATCGAAGGCGTCTCCAGCAACACGGAGCTGCCCATGGACGCCTGTCTGTAAATAAGGCCGGGAAAAAACTATCGGCGAATGCAGCAGCTGTAACGGGTTTGGTTGGGACCCAATAGCAGCACAAATACAGGCAGAGTTTGAGTCTCACCGCTGCGGGATTGATGATCTTGATCACCTCGAAGGGACCAATGAAGCGAGGAGCCAGCTTCTTTGACTCCACCCTCAGGGGAAGGTCACGGGTGGAGAGCCAAACCCTTTGACCAAGCTGATATTCTGGAGCCTGGGAGCGGTGGCGGTTAGAGGCAGAGGCATAGCGTCCAGCGGCTTTGAGGAGGGCAGTTCGAGCTCGGATCAGGGTCCTGCGGCAGCGGTGGATGAAGGCCTGGACGGATGGACAAGAAGTCTCTCTCTCCAGGGTCGGGAACAGAGGTGGTTGGTAGCCATAGACGCACTGGAAGGGAGAGAGGCCTGTGGCGGAACTGGTCAGGGTGTTGTGCGAGTATTCCACCCACAGGAGCTGTTCGGACCAAGATGAGGGGGATTGGGATGACATGCAGTGGAGTGCCGCCTCCATCTCCTGATTTTTGCGTTCCGTCTGACCGTTAGACTGGGGATGGTATCCTGATGAGAGACTGGCAGTGGCCCCCAGGAGTGAGCAGAATTCTCTCCAGAAAACAGAGGCGAACTGGGGGCCCCGATCAGAAACCACGTCTACTGGGATGCCATGGAGGCGGACAACATGTTTAAGCAACAGTCTTGCAGTCCCTTTGGCAGAAGGGAGTTTGGGCAGGGGCACAAAGTGGGCCATCTTGCTGAACCGGTCCACCACCGTCAAAATGGTGGTGTTGCCGTTGGACGGTGGTAGACCGGTGACGAAGTCCACGGAGATGTGTGACCATGGACGATGAGGTATCGGTAGTGGGTGCAGAAGACCAGCAGGAGCTTGGAGTGTGGGTTTATGTTGGTTGCAGGTGGGGCAGGCGTTGACGAAGCTCCGTGTATCTTCAGCCAGAGTGGACCACCAGAAGCGACGCTGCACCACTTCCTTCGTCCGCTGGATCCCAGGGTGACAGCTGAGGCTGGAGCTGTGAGCCCACTGGAGGACCTCGGACCGGAGGTCAGGTGGAACATACAGATGTTCTGGTGGACAGGAACTGGGTCCAGGCTGGTCCTGGATGGCAACTCTGACCCTCTCTTCCACCTCCCAGGTAAGTGTGGCGATGAGGCGTGAAGCTGGGAGAATGGTTTCAGGCTCTCGAGCCTCCTTCTCCTCCTCCTGAAACTGCCGAGACAAGGCATCAGGTTTGACATTGCGGGACCCCGGCCGATATGAGAGGGAGAAGTTGAATCTGGTGAGGAAGAGAGACCACCGGGCCCGGCGGGAGTTCAGTCTCTTGGCTGACTGGATGTACTCCAGGTTCTTGTGGTCCGTCCACACCAGAAACGGCAGTTTGGTCCCCTCTAACCAGTGACGCCACTCCTCCAGAGCCAACTTCACTGCTAGTAGCTCCCTGTTACCAATATCATAGTTTCTTTCAGCCGGGGTCAACCGCCTGGAGAAGAAGGCACAGGGGTGAAGCTTCTGGTCGATGGCGGCCCTCTGAGACAGGACAGCCCCTACTCCCACGTCGGAGGCGTCCACCTCAACCACGAATTGTTGTTCGGTGTCAGGCATTACGAGGATGGGGGCTGTTATAAAACGTGTCTTCAGGGACCGGAAAGCCTCATTGGCGGCCGAAGACCACTGGAAGGGCACCTTGGAGGAGGTGAGGGCTGTGAGAGGGGCTGCCACCGTGCTGTACCCTCTGATGAACCTCCGGTAAAAGTTGGCAAAGCCCAGAAATCGTTGAAGCTGCTTACGGGAGTCTGGAGTGGGCCAGGAGGTGACAGCAGAGACCTTGGCAGAGTCCATCTGGATGGTCCCCTTCCCTATGACGTACCCCATGGCCAGATTGTACTGTAACGGGTTTGGTTGGGACCCAATAGCAGCACAAATACAGGCAGGTATCGTTGGTAACAAACTTTATTGGCTTGATGCAGGGAATAATCAGAGTCACGCCGCTGCAGGTAGCCACAGAGGAGACTTGAGTTACACTCACTCTGAAGAGCTGAACCAGGTAACCGCCAGTTAGCCACAGGAGTCGACAGGCAGAATCCAGAAGGGGACAGGCGAGGATCGTGGTCAGGGACGGAAGGCTGAGGTGGTTTCCAGGAGATCGGTCAGGCAGGATAGTCAGAGGCAGGCTGGGTCGAAACCGGGAGATCAGGCAGAGTAACGCTGGAGAGTCTGGTGCAAGCATCGAGAACAGTCTGGCAGTGAGTGAGTGTGGAGTTGGGGTTTAAATGCAGCCAGAGCAGAGAGCACAGGTGAGTGGAGTTGGCTTGATGAGAGGGGTGTGTCTGATTGACAGATTGAAGCAGGTGCAGAGTGTGAGGCAGAGAGGAACTGTGACAGCAGCAGGCATCGGCCGATACGATACATCTAAAAAACGCAAATATCGGCCGATGCATCGGTCTATCACTAATTAGCAGCAAAAATAAATAGTTAACACTTCCATGTAAAGTGCATTGCAATCAGATGTAATGTAATGCAAACATAGAATTGAATTCACTAGATCGCTGTAACTGTTTTGCTGGTTATGATATATATATTTTTTTTAATTCTGGTTCTGCCTCATTCATCCCATATCTGAGCCAACTAATTAGTCAATATCGGAGCCGATATCCGATCCAGGTATCGGATCAGTGCATCTCTACTCTGATGTATCCTGTCACACCACCAGGCTGTGAATCACTAAGCAAAGCCCTGCATGTGTGCTGCATGTAAACTGTGGCCACCAGAGCTGACATCTGCTCAGAGAAACAACACAACCGCACTCTCCTTAGACAGACAGCCAGGTGTGGTATCATGTGCTATGATACTGTGTGTGTGATCATTTCATGCAAACTTGTGGTTACTCTTATCCTTGAAGAACCTGTTTTGCGGAACTAAAGCTTCCCCGAAGTAGTCAACGCAGTAATAAATGACACATCAATTTCTCTGATCGTTTATTAGTGAAAGCCTCAGTTTTTAACGCAACTGTACAACAGCTCCTAGCTGATGGGTGAAGTCATTACAGCGTTGGCCACTCTGGAGCAGTGGTAAATATGTATATTCAGAGCGTGTGAAAAAGCAGAGCCGCAGCAGACCCACCAACCATAGCATATGGCTCTACCATGTGTTACTTAATGAGAGATTTACTCACACAGACCACTAAATGTGTGGCTCATTTAAGGAGCCACGGCAGAGGAGTGTTTGCGTGTGTTGCATGCAAGTCGACTCTATAAAGGAGGGGTGTTTTGATCCCGGTCTAACCGCTCACTGTAACCTTTTGCACTCGCGTTGCTTTTAATGACTCCACTGCAAAAGAGCACAGAGAACAAAGAATATTCCTTAAATGTCACCGCAATGGTTATGCAGTCAACACACTAGAGAAACCTAAAAGGTGTGTGTCAGGGTGTGTCTGTGTCTGTGAGTGTGTGTGTGTGTGTGTTTCATATTAGTCATGTATCATATTCACAGAGAGGAATGCTGGTATTCTAACCTTGTGTGGTGGCGGGGCCAGGAGGTTAGAGTTTTGTGGCGTACATCTACTCCTGACCACACACTCTCTCCCTCGCCTGTGTCTCTGGCTCGGCTATCTGGCCGTGTGCAGTAATTGGCCACACAGCGCCCAGATCCCTTTGTTTCGCCTGCAGAGGCTTGCGGTAGACACGCAGAAGCCATAGGCCTCATAAATCTGTGGGACTCCAAAACTTCAACTCCGCTTCTTTACAATGACTTCACTCCCACCCAAATTCCCACTGTACCACACTCGGGATCCAGTCCAAGGACTTTGATTTCATGACTTATGCGATATGTGTATCACTCACTACCGTATGTGTGTGTGTGTGTGTGTGTGTGTGTGTGTGTGTGTGTGTGTGTCTGTTTGTGTGTGACAGTTTCTGTTTCCTCACACACCCCAATTTAGTGGAATTCAGTCTTTTGATTGGGCTCCGGGGCTGTGATTATAGGTCTGTCTTCACTGTTTGCTAGTTTTCTACTTGTCAGTGAATGCTGCAGTGACTGTTTGGCTTGGACTCACTTCACTGGTTTTTAAACTGCAGTTGTGGGTTCCAGACTGGGTCAAATATGGTTCAGTAAATAAAGAGTCTTACATTACAGCCTGTAATGAGATAATGCGTCGATTCAAACGCCTGTAAATGAATTTAATCCAGTGCAAACTTTAGCTTTTCATGCATGAGACTTAAGAGCTGTAATCCTCATATCAGGAGCTGAAACACAGTGTTTTATTCATGCAGCTGAATTATATTTATTTACATAAACCTGCCTTTTTATTATTATTATACATTATAGAGATGAACCGATCCTATACCTGGATCTGATATCGGCTCCGATATTGTCTAACTAACTCGGATATTGTATGACTGAGGCCGATCCAGCATTCTGATCCAGCCATTTCTCTTTTATTAATATCATAAACAGAAATACATTTACAGTGATCTAGTCACTTCAATTCTATGTTTGCAACAGTGGTTAGGGTTTTATATTACAGTTTCAAATATCTGTCTGCAGTGCACTTTACATGACAGTGTTATTTATGTATTTTTGCTGCTTATGTACACTTTGATATTTGTTAATAAATAATATTAAGTACATTTATATCTGTGTTAATTTGTATCCTGTTTTTAACAAGGATAAATGTCAGGCCTGATGTCTTCACTCACAGAGTAAGGTACATGCTTCATTCATTCAACAGTAGGATAGGATCTGTATCAGGTATCAGCCGATACGCTCAGTCCAGGTATTGGACCGGATCGGAAAAAACTGGATCTCTAATACATTATTAACAAAGTCAAATCAGAGACGTTCATGTGTCCATGTGACCCCATCATAGAAAGTTTCCACAGGTCACACTATTTATATATAAGCTGATTCCATTTATGCCTTGCAGCTGTTACACTCTGATCTATTCTGATGAAGCGTTTATTACGTGTTTCCTTCAACAGTGTAACTACAAATACATTAAACACACTGAACAACTCCTCCACCCTCTGGTCACTATTTCCATCTCCAGGGGTGCAGATCCCATGTCAGGATTGGGGGAGACACAAAAGTGATTTTTTTTTTTGCCCGTATGCAACTCATACCATGCCCCCATAAATCACAACTTCATAGAGGCTCACCATATTCAAATAGTACTTTGTATTTTGTTTAAATTTATAAGTATTTGTCCTAAACAGCCAACAGAATATCACTGTTTACTTAAGTGTTATATTAGTAAATCATCATTTTACTGAACTTTTATATTAGTAAATCATCATTTTAACTGTTATATTAGTAAATCATCATTTTAACTGTTATATTAGTAAATCATCATTTTAACTGTTATATTAGTAAATCATCATTTTAACTGTTATATTAGTAAATCATCATTTTACTGAACTTTTATATTAGTAAATCATCATTTTAACTGTTATATTAGTAAATCATCATTTTAACTGTTATATTAGTAAATCATCATTTGAACTGTTATATTAGTAAATCATCATTTGAACTGTTATATTAGTAAATCATCATTTGAACTGTTATATTAGTAAATCATCATTTGAACTGTTATATTAGTAAATCATCATTTTACTGAACTGTTATATTAGTAAATCATCATTTTAACTGTTATATTAGTAAATCATCATTTTAACTGTTATATTAGTAAATCATCATTTTACTGAACTGTTATATTAGTAAATCATCATTTTAACTGTTATATTAGTGAATCATCATTTTAACTGTTTTATTAGTAAATCATCATTTTAACTGTTATATTAGTAAATCATCATTTTAACTGTTATATTAGTAAATCATCATTTTAACTGTTATATTAGTAAATCATCATTTTAACTGTTATATTAGTAAATCATCATTTTAACTGTTATATTAGTAAATCATCATTTTAACTGTTATATTAGTAAATCATCATTTTAACTGTTATATTAGTAAATCATCATTTTAACTGTTATATTAGTAAATCATCATTTAACTGAACTGTTATATTAGTAAATCATCATTTGAACTGTTATATTAGTAAATCATCATTTGAAGGGTCTTTAAGGGTCTTCAGGTAAAGTGTCCTCAGCCCCAGTTCTTCTCTCCATCCCCCTTGTTTTCTCCCAGTGTAGGGACTACTTTATGCATGATTCATTAATAGGGGGAAATGTGAAAATATGAAGCCCTTTTTTTTTAAGTCTGCTGCCATATGTGTAAGAAACTCCCCGTTCATTCCGAGAGCAGAGATGGATGTGGAGTCAGAAATAGATTTGTCAAACATTATTTCAATCATTTCTTTTTAGATGTGAATCTAAAATGTGAAGAATATGACGATTGAAAATACATTTGTTCAATTTTGAATAATTTAGGGTATTTTTATTGGGGGAAGAGGGCAGTTCATGTTTTTCAGAAATTGGGGGGGACATGTCCTCCCGGTCCCCCCCGGGATCTGCACCCATGTCCATCTCCATCCCATGAAACGAGCGGGTCAGCAAACTAAACCAAAGCATGACATTACCATGTAAAAGTGGCGCGCGCGTAACGCCCGTATAAGCTCCGCGCGGCTGGTCAGACGGCCGTCCGAGGCCGGTCAAAAAGCGCCGTTTGTGTCGTTTCAAAAAGTCGGGAGCGGTGCCAGCGACACCTGGATCACTCTCAGCGCGAAAATGACGGGAAAATGCCGCCTTTTAGGAGAATTGGGTCGAAACAGGGGAGCGCTAAAAGTCCTGCGAGAGGAGAAGAGGGGAGGGAGACAAAGTTTTTTCCCTGAAAGTTTGTGCAAGCTTTCACTTTCTAGGCGGGGTTACTGTAAGCTGCAGCAGCATGGAGTGAGAGAAACAGGACGGCGAGCGATTGCAATGCAGCACTATAGCGAGCTTCCATCCAACTTAAATACGCTCTCCAACCCTCCCTGCTCTAAATAACCATGTACTCCCCGTACTGCTTGACACAGGTAAACTGCCTTATCTTCTTTCACTCTTTGGGTAGCTTGTAGTGGGGGGCACCGGTGTGTTTTTTGTTTTTTTTACTGCGCTGCCTCTGCCTGTTATTTTCCATGTGTTTGTTCGCGGTGTCGGAGCGTCTCTCCGCTCGCTCTGAAACTTCACCTCAACTCTCCGACGCTCGTCCCGTCTCCGAGCGCGTTTCCGCCGCAGGAAACTTTCTTGTGCGTTTCCATCGCACATGGGTTTTGGAGAGAAAATGGCGCTTCTCCCGAAATGTATTTCATATAAAAAAAGAAGGAGGGGAGCCTGCAGGAGGAGGGGGAAGCAGAGCGCAGGGATAGACGGGTTGTGGCCCGGGGTTTCATAATTACGGCTGTGAGACTTTTTCCAAGTGTTCGAGGTTCTCCGGAGTTTTTTTGGCCGGTGAGAGGAGTTGTAGGAGAGCAGGGCGCACACCGCCGCCTTTAGGGCTGGTTTCATGTGGAGCTGAGACCGGGAGAGGCGAGACATTGGATCTCTCAGTGTGTGTGTGTGTGTGTGTGTGTGTGTGTGTGTGTGTGTGCGCGCGCGCGCGCGCGTGTGTGTGCGTGTGTGTGTTTGTGTGTGTGTGTATTATAAACTGTGAAAAACAGCACAGGCATTCTGCATCTCCGGAGACAGTGTTTTTTTTTCTGGATGCACTTTTTGTACTAGAATGCAACACGTGCTGACACGCAGTTCCTGGTTAACAGGAGCCACGGGAACTGCATTGATTTTCATATTTCTGTCCCTTCATTCCTACCTTTCCCTCATTCACCGAGTGCAGTTGCACTAAATAAATGTCACTGTTTTATTTTGAATAATTGTTAATTGTTCCCTTTAACATCTCGCTGCAGGTGATACTGCCCCATTTTCCCAAGTCTTCATTTAAAAATAGGCCTGTCAGTGTTTACAGAGGATTCCAACATCATATTCAATGCAGGCTGTTTTGTGGAGGAAGTGTCAGGACATTTCCCCAGAATGAGTAGCTATTTCACTGTGTTACAATGTGGTGGAGTGCGTCTCTTCATGTGTGAGGCATCTGTAATAACTGTTACTTTTCCCATCCCTTTGAGTTGCTTTTCACTCATATTTGACCTCTTTTTTATCTTATCCACTTTAGTTATTGATTATTACATTTAGTATATTAAAGCCTCAATTTGTTAGAATTCATCTCCAGCTAAAAACGACACAGTGAGAGAGGGAACCGAAGAATTATGACACTACTCGCCGAAGTTTTTCAGGAAGCTTTCTGCAGAATTGGTGCATCTTAATGCAATGCACCACAGCTGTGGAACATCCCCTCTTACCATATTCATCTTTGCATTTTATAAACTATCATTAGCCCTCTAAATAAAATCCTACATTTTAGAAAAAGATCTAGATTTAAATGTTTCCCTCCTTGTTTTTCAGACCATCCTTTTTTTCTTCTTTTTTTTCAAGGCCTATGAGGTTTCGAAGGTTTCATTTAAGCCAACCGGTGGCAACGACCTCCAGCTGCTGGAAGTCTCACTCTTATAAAGCAGACATGTTTATCCCTCATTGGCTTGGTCTGACAGTGGACTACCAGGGCCTGTTTGATGTGTAATTCAAGCCCGATTTGTACAGTGCTTTTATTAAAGAGAGTTTTCCACCCGTCGTTTGCCTCGGACGACTGCTACCAGAGGCTGAGGGGATGTTCTCGGCTCCTCTGGTGCGGGCACAGGCCGTGTGTCTGGTTTTCATTTAAAAACATTAGCAGCTAGGATCATAATGTCCTCTCGCTGACACCAAAGAGGGAGAGGAGACTTTTTTATAGTTTCCCCTTAATTCTTCATTTTATTGAAGAACTATTATAGGCTACTTAGTGTGTTGACTTAAGGCTCAGAGGGTGAGAGTGACTGAATCTAACAGGGAAATAGATAGAAACAGACTGGTAAATTATGCTTACAGCACCCCATATATTGCCTATAGATGAGCATAGGTGTGTGTAAGGTACACACTTTTATTTTTTTTGAACTGCCGTTGTCTGGCCAGCTCTTCCAAACAGGCCTTTAGAGTTGATGACTTTATCTGTAATTGATAAAAAAATTCATTTACAGCAGATAATCTCTGAACCAAAGAAGCTTTTATTTAGCTCCATAAATTTCCCTCAATTCAAACTAATTGACAACAGAAGCTCATACAGTGTAATGCAGTACACATGTTGCACATGGTGACTTACAGTCTGCCGTTGGCTGGGCAGGAAAACAACAAGACGACACAATAACCCCTCGCACTGTGTTTGCTTTTTAAAATTTTCTACCTTGTGTCGTGCAGAGAACCGCACAACTTCCCTCTCCGTGCAGACGGCACCGGCTCTCTCCACACACAGACACACACACACACACACACACACACACACACACACACACACACTCACACACACACACACACATTCTCTTGCAACTTCGTCTGCAGATGGGGAGGCACATTTTGTTTATTCAGTTGCTGTTAATAATTAAAAAATTGAGCTTGGACCTCGGGTATAGCAACAATTGTAAACAATTGAATGAATTATTAACTGTGATAAAAGCCTTGCTGGAGAGCAGCAGCAGCGTGCTGGGATGTGACGGTGTGTAACGGAAGCATAATGGGGAGAGCCCTGAGAGGAGAGGTGTGTGTGTGTGTGTGTGTGTGCGTGTGACTTCTGCTGTGTTTTTCATGTTGATCTAATTTAGGGATAAAAACCCCATCTATATTTAGACATTTTTAATGTGATATAGAGGTTTTTCAAGTGAAGTGGGAGCCTGTTCCACTGCACTGTCTGTATTTTTAATTTCCCATTCATACTTAAAATACATTCAAAGCCTATAACACATATATTGCAATTTTCTGACATCAAATTCTCTTGTAATTTTCAATTAATGATCCTATTTATTTGACTTTTTTTGTACTTTTTTGTTGCTTTCTCCAAGTCCTTAGTGTCCGTTGCTTGCAGGCCACAGTGACGCCGCACAAATATGCAACCTTTAAAAACAACTCTATTGCTTTCATTGCATTTTTAAAAAATGTGTTCAGTAGTTCTACTATGCAGCTGGTAATGTGTTAATCTCAGACTGTTTTCACTGGTGCGACATTTTAACATATTCCTTCCCTCTGCCCCCTCTGCCCGCCTGGACGCTGACCCCTGCTCTCCTCGCCTCTTAACACCCTCTCAACACTAAAGTATTACCCTACTCACCTTCTAAACAATGCCTTAGTGGTAAGTCCTATTTAGTCCCTATTTATTCCGCATTAGGTGTTTGTGTTTTATATATTCTATCCTGAGAAAATGTTTTTTTTGTGATACTCCTGCAGGGCCGCTCCTGCTGACCTGCAGCTGGAGTTATTACAGGCCCGTGCAGGAAAGAGAAAAAGGATTATTTTGCACACACTCTATGAAAAGTTGCATTTTCTCTCTCTGTGTTTTTCTTCCCTTTTATTGGCGATAAGATTTAACCAGACCATTTTTTTTGTTGCAATGCAGTCATGCTGTAGCACAAATAGACCCAAAACTGGCTGCAGCCCCGACCACGTAGTTTTAATGTGTGCAAAGGAAAATATCCGATCGTGGTTTTAGAACAAAGATTATATAACAAAGATTAGATATTACATTACAGATGTTACTGAGATGAGCTGTATTATACGTGGCGTTTGAATTTGCCATGACTAAAAAAAAAAAAAAGTTCGACATTGCCTTCGTTTTGAAATGTGTCCTGTTTTTCTTTTTTCTTGCATCAGTGAAACTAACACGCGCTGCACTTTCCCTCCAGACCATATGTCTTTCGTATGCAGCTGCAATTTCCTGTCTGTTGAGGT
This sequence comes from Echiichthys vipera, assembly GCF_963691815.1. Taxonomy (NCBI): domain Eukaryota; kingdom Metazoa; phylum Chordata; class Actinopteri; order Perciformes; family Trachinidae; genus Echiichthys; species Echiichthys vipera. Next base: position 25,122,633 of record NC_139842.1, read on the forward strand.
GTGGGCTAATAATTGAGCAGTTCATTTTTAAATCTCTTTGTAGAACACTATATATGATAAATGTTTTTTTGTGCTGTTTTCTTTGTTCGTCAGAAGTCACCTCTGCTGTGAGGTCACCGCCTCAGCACACATGACTCATTGCTTCGTCCTCCCAGTCTGAAGCGCTGTAACTTTCTTTATCAGAGCTGTGTTGCTCCAAGAGGATGTATTATATTTTCCTTACGTCACCGCCGCTCGTTATCAGTCGTTATCAGAGAGCCGTGTTTTCAATGAAAATATCAAAGCATGAGATAGTTTGTTTTATTTGAAAATCTGATGAAATAAATGTAATCAATATCTGGACTTTGAGGCATTAACTTTACATTTACACGGATTTGATGAGGGGGACCTTAAACCCCCGCCCCCTCCACTCTGCCCCCCCCCCCCCCCCCCTCTGTCTCTTCCCAAGGCCTGCAGAATGAGTTGGAACAGCTGTTCAGAGGATTAAAATCTAATGGAAGCACAGTCTGAATAAACAGAAAATGTTGGATTTTTCAGAACTAAAGACACACGCACATAGACATGCATGTGTGTGCACAAGCGCACACAGGGACATGCAAACATGCACCTAAAACCTTTGGTGTCTTCATGCCAATTAGGCCCGTGAGTGGTTATCGCTGGATTAGCCGGTACGCCAGCTTCCAGGCGACTGCCGCACCTTTATCCTTTAACAAAGTCCTTTTCAAGCCAATTGCTGCAGTTTCATGTTAAAAGCAAGCCCCACAGTCACACTGTGAGGACTAAAGAACTGGGCTTATTGCCTGGATTACATTTCTCAGATAGGTATATTGAATTATGCAATCACTCTGGGTTTTGGTTCACTTGCTCAAGTTAAATGCTTAGTGTGAGTCACTAATGCCAAACAGTAAAAATAAGTTTAGGTTGTGTGGATTAGAGTGACCCTGCAGCCAGTAAAGCACTCTGCTTTTGGACAGCACACAGAAGAATGAACTCATAGCACACTTGATTGACACTTAGAGTTGATCTATTGTGCTGTCTTGTAACTGAGTTGTGTGTGCTCACGTGTGAGAAGGGTGGACAGGCAGGGAGTACAGGGTGAAATCGGAGTCCCTGATTGGCTGTGCTGTTGTTTTGTGCTGTGCGGGATCTTTTCCCCTCATCTCGGGACACCAGGAGGTCATCATGATGCCAGACGCTTGCCTGGGACACCGTGTTCCTTTTACTTATTCATTCATACCACACAGCCAGTTACAGGCCAATCCACCGCAAAAAAACGCTGTCATTAAAAAACACTGAAGTATTTTACACATTGAACTCTGGCTTGGCTCATTTAAGAAGGCATTTTCATGTATTTTTGCCTTCCTTCCATTGGCGCCAGCAGCCCTAAACCAGGAGGTAGCCCAGCTAAGACATCCCAGAGCTTCAAATGTGAGCTCTCTGTTATCCCTGCAGCTTCAAAATTGGTAGCATGTTGGGAAATATTTGCATTCTAAGCATATAACTGACAGGATTTTGAAGGTTTCTGTGATTAATTCTCCGTCAGTTATATCAATTTCTGTGTTTATTGTCAGCTGGTGACTGGGGGCCACCGTGCGTCAGCAAGGGTGAATTTACAGCAATTTTTGCAAAGAAATTGGGAGCTCTCTTTGGTGGTGAAGACAAAGACGAGATGAGCTGGGTGCATTTTGGCAGCAGGCGATATAGATTTGAATTAAGTAGCATGTAGTTTTTATCTCGAGCTGCATGTAGAGAGAGGCAGAACCAACTGTGTCTCATTCAATATCAGCACAGCTGTCCCAGCATCCGTGGAGAATGGATTCCTACTGCTATTGCCATGGGAGGCTCCAGCCAAGAAGAATGGGAGGATATCCAGTGTGTGTGCTTGTGTTTTAAAAGGAAGGAGTGAGAGGAGAGAGTAATACGCTGGTGTGTTTCTGTCTACATGTCTGTGTGTGTGTGTGTGTGTGTGTGTGTGTGATTTTGCATGTGTGTGTCATGTTGTCTCCACCCGCCTCACTTTTCCTTCGCTCATGTCACCTCTGGCATGGATTAGTCTTTGGCACAACCCTGGCAGTGCCCGCGGCCCCAGTGCGGTTCTGTGGTCGCCGATATGTTGTGCTGTTGCCATGGCTACTGAACACACACACACACACACACACGGGTGCTAAATTACATAATTGAGCTAGAATATACAGAGAAACACAAAATACTCAGTGTACAATATAAGAGCAGAGAAAGGGGGAAAGGCAGGGGGGGGGAGACAGAGATGAATTTAGAAAGCACCGAGACAAAGTGTGCCTTAACTGGAACGGACCATGAGCAGAAAACTGAAATGCACCGGTGAATATTTGAGAGCTTTGTCATAGCTGAGCTTTAGACATCAGTACAACATGTTCTTTCCTCTGATTTTGAGTCATAACTCAAAATAACAGAGCTGCCATTATGTGGGTATTCGGAACGTTTTGACAACCGACCCGACAGAGCAATTGAGGGAAAGGTGTTTGCGGTGACATATAAGTGGTGTTTGTGTGTGTGAAAGAATGAAACAGAGAGAGAAATCTACAGTGTTCGTATGAGAGAGGGTGTGGCCCCTTAGGTTTACACAGATACACCGTGAGGCACACACACACACACACACACACACACACATTTCTGTCTTCACCCTCCTCCTCCTGGGCTTCAGTTTGTTTGGAGTAGAGCTTTTATCTGTGAGAGTATCAGATAAATGTTACATTTTTGCCACCATTGCTGTCTCACTTGGCTTACACTGAAGTGGGCTTCAAGGGCAAAACCTTTGAATTGCAAAGAGGCGTATCATTCAGGATGGATAGGTCGGTTGTAGTCATTTAAAGACCCCCTCCAGAATTATCAGTCTTAAATACTCTGCTTTGAATAATTATTTGAGCCTGATGTCTTTTTTTTTTCTTTCGAAAAAGGCAATAATCTTTTTTTAAAGTTCTTAAAACTAGAGACCATGTTATGATGGGTTCACACCAGCCACAATGCCAAATCAGGCCAGGGGCGTAAAGTTGGGGCTGTTGGGAGGACGTCACCAATCTTTGAACTTGACTTGATATTGAACTTGACATTCATCTCAACTACAAGTGAAACGGCATAAGTGATATTCCATATAAGGCACAGGTCGTCCGACACACGATTTCCTTTAAGTGCGCACAAAGAGTGCTGTTTTGATGTTTGATATTTATTTTAACAACAATAATCTCCGGGTGACTTTCCAGGACATAATACAACAAAAAACAGACAAAAAATGACGCTATTAACGCAACCAAGATGATGGTCTAATGTTTATAAAAATGACTGAATGATATAAATCAATCTGACAGTAAACGCGGTCAGAAAACTGTTTGCTCTGCAGCCTTCCTAAACCGAACAAAATGATTCTGCCTCCCTTATAAGGACATTGACTAGGACAGAGCGTGACTTGGACTGACACATCCGTTTCCAAGGTGAACACAGGTAACAAATCCCTACAAATACATGGTGATTTAACCAGACTAAAACAATTGCAAGAACAACAACAGGCGCGAAGCGAGCTGTTATGGAGAGGAGCGATGTGATACAGTCTATGAGAAGCACACAAAGAATGACTTTTTCACAAAGGCTTCTACTCAAAGGGCCAGTAAATATTCCCTCGCGGGCCGGATCCACACGCATTGTGTGGTTACGTCAGAGCTGCTCTGCCGGTTACACGGTAGAGTCAAAATCCATACTGTAGCGCAAATACCTACGGAGTATTCTGCACCATTTAAACTGGACACCCCTAGTCTCCAGGACCTCATTTTGCCATGATTGGCTTCCATACTAGCTGTGATGTCACAAAATCCCTCTTGTGCCTTCAACTGAGATCGTGACAGAGAAAATGTCCGTCTGCAGCAGATGACTGTGAAAACCCTGCACATACATCATTCTGCACAGTGAAGCTCAAACCTACAGGTGGACCTTGGATATAAAAGACAATGTGGCAAGCTCCACTTTGTTAATCTGATATCACGATTGCAAAATGAACATCAGAATCAATTATTTAATTTCACCATGGCTACGTGCGTGAGCGCAGTAGCACGGAACTGCCATTGCTATGAAGGATTTCAGTAAATAAATTCATGTAAAATTAATAACCGTCATATATTTCGCTTTGTTGACTTAGTTCTGTCCTCTGTCTAGTGCTGCAGGAGACTGAGAAATGTCTCTGAGTGTGCTTTGTTTTTTGCAGTGAATAGATTTGAACTCATGCCAGTATCAACACACGGAGTATCACACAGTATCAACGCTGACAGAAATGCATTCTCTGTTCTGTCTTTTTAATCAATGAGTAACGTTTAACGTCAATCCAAGCTGTATGAGATTGAATTTCAAAGATCTTTTGTGTTCCACAGAGAGGAGCGTAAGGGCTCACACTGGAGGCTCAGCAAAACATGGAGCGGGCAAAGCCGTCGTATCAGTCTGCCACAGGTCAACAGAAATAGATACAGAGTTGTTGTTGCGGATCATTGACGGCCCACTCAAGGTCATTTCAGTGTGGGCAATCTGGGCATGTTGTTTGGCCTGTCCTGCCTGCCTGTCTGACCTACATCTCACTGCACTGGCTAAATATATACAGTGGACCCCTCATTACAAAGCTCAGATTAATCTGGATGAAATCTGAGCACCGTTCCACTCTCTCTTCACAAACTCACCCAGGCTGACTTTCCATCTCAGTCGGTCCCTCAGACATGCGCTCCCCATCCAAAAAGAAAAGAAAGGCAGATGCCGGCATTCAAACAAACACACACATTATGGTCTTGTGAATCAGACAGGAGCTGTAGCCACAGTAATCTACCCATTCAGAAACAAATCCTCTGTACATTTGGAGCGTACAGTGTGTCTGTTTGAATTCAAGCCTAACAATGTATATCAGCTTATTTTGTGGTGCCTCATGAATAATGCACCTGCACGTTCTTAATCACATGAGGCACAGGTGTACATTCTTTTAGAATATAAAAGTATACAGAGTGTGTGTAAGTGTACTGATGTATCCCCGCGGCCCTGTCAAATGAACTCAAGTGAATATTATTAGCCCTACTGTTTTTTGTCATTATCTAGGTGTATTTGGTTACATTTTTACTACTACCACTTGGATTGGCAGAAGCTGAGCATTTCTTTTAACTTACTAACAATGAATGCTTCCCAAGTGTAAGACAGTAAATGGAAAATGATATTGTTGCTTATCTTGTTTGCTGTAAGATAAAATGCACTGACTGTAAGTTTATCCATTACATTTAGCGAACCATTTCTTAAATTTTCCGTTACTTATAGCTTACTTTTTCAACTATTTGTGTTATTTTTTTAACCATTGTAGTTGTTTAGCCTAATATCCATTACTTTTGGTTAGCTAGCCATTTAAGCATTTATTTCAGCTAACAATTTCAATAATTTCTCCATTATTTGTAGATAACTATTTCAACCATTTCTCTGCTTTTTTTTAGCAAACTATTTAAAGTTGTACTATGTAAGATTTTCATTTATTAAATTGTCTGTTAAGTTTTTATCTATCAAAGAGTGAGCTGAGTATTCCAATATCCGTGTCTGTGGAGACATTTCTTCTCTAGATGTAAATAGGCCGCCCTGTTAGTGACGCTGCTGACAGCCGTTGGTCTGCATTCATTGTAATCAGAAAGCGAGAACTTCCAACTTCTGAGTCAGGCTTTTAGTAAGGGAAGTGTAATAGGAACATGTGTGTGTGTGGACTTAAGAGGGGAACATATTGGGGACGGACTAGAGAGGTGAAGGTGTTTTAATAAAGTTGACATAAGGGCAAAAAATGAATAATAATTTTTTTTAAAACTCAACACACATAGTGACCATGAACGTGACAAGATGACTGAAAGAATAGGCTGACCTGCAGTTACATCTTACTGCCACTGAGGCCGCTAGAAACAAGGAATCTCAATGGAGTACAACTTTAAATAATGTTTCTATTAGTTTCTTTTAGCTAGCTATTTCAACCATTAAACCATTACCTTTAGCTAACTACTTTAACCATGTACTTGCTATTTTTAACCTTTTCAACTATTTTAGCTAGCTATTTTAGCTAATGGTTTAAGGCATTTATTGTCACATTCTAACTAGTTTTTTAACACTCTAAACACAAAGATTGACTTTAGGAGGCTACCTGGTACTTTTTTGGGTAGCTCCTTGGTTAAGGTACCACCCAGCTGAGCTAATATAAGAAGTTAATACACTGCAGACCACTGATTGGTTACAAAGAACCATCTTGCACAAACTAGCCTTTTTTAAATAGCCAAGCTATTGTCAATAGCAACCCAAGTTTTTTTAATTCCCTTGATCCAGATTTTTTAAAATGGCAACCCGCAAAATCACACCCTGGTCTGAAAAAGTGCAGATGTTCTTTGTTGTGTGACATTGCATCGCTATGACCATCACTTAAGAGTCCCGTTTCCATTGACGGGGTAGTATCTTTACTGCAAAATGAAATTGAAAAAAGCAACTGGTACCGAAAGTGAGTCGAGGAGATTCAAGTTGAGCCGAACCATCCTCTGGGGCATGAGTAGACTACCCCTGGATGGAAACTGCTGATACAGGAAGCCAGCACTACATACACTCAGGAATTCATAAATGGGCTTCCTGTGTTCCCTCCATCCATACTTTTATTACAAGGCAAAACAAACATTTCAGCACACCTGGTTGAACCCCGAGAGGCAATTACAATCATTTGGACACAAGGGACAAAGACTTCATCAGGCCGCAGTTAATTGGGAAATGGCGGTAGTGTCAGGGATTGTTCAGTCGCCGGGATGACATTACACAATGACGCCACTCGATGATGTCATAGCATTCAACATCTTTTCACCGCTTCTACGGCTTTCTTTTAAGTAGAGTAGGGATGAAGAGGCATTGATTGGATCGTTGATTGCATTACCTCATGCTGTAGCAGAGGCAAAGTAGTTCCAAGTAGCGTCCTGGATATGTTGAACCAGTACAGGAGATGAAAACAGTGACCATGCAGGAGTATAATCCACATCGGCTATTTAGTAGATAAGATTATGAGCCCAGCAATGATTATTTCTATGACTTAAACTTAGCATCAACATTTGAGCCCTGCTTGTATTCTCTTTCTCTGGGAACATGGCCTAAAGGTTGTGATTGGACTTAATAGGCATTTATTGGGTTAATGTTGGAGGGAAAATCTTTTCCTGTCTTGGGGGTGGGTGGAGGAACGTTGACGCTTGGAGGCTTATGAACCTGCAAGTCAAACTGTAATGAAAACAGTTGTGACCTGATTTCAAGAGCTGGGGAAAAAGAGTAAATGAGGAATGAGGATTTTTTTTAAACACAAAGAATCACAGACAACAGTATCTTAGGAAGACAATGCTGCATGCTTTTAATTCCTTTTTTCGTTTGCTTTTCTGTTCTTGCTTGATGTCTTGTGTTCCCTTTCATTTGTTCCTGTTACCTTCCCTCTCCATTTCTGTCTGTATATCTAATTCGGCCACCCCGTCCGGCAAGGAATAGCTGTCACCCCAGGGAACAAAGGGCTAGAGCTCGCTCGTCGGAGCAGGAAGTTGGCATGAGGCCAAGGGTGGAAAATCTATACTTGGTTGCATAATATAACATATCTTTACCTCAGATGAACTCTGAGGAGGCCTGGCAGCTGTGAGCAAACAGAGCTGGAGGGCGGGAGTTTGTGTGTTATTAAGTGACTGTTTGTGTGGAAGTGTCTGTGTATGTGTTGGGTATGAGTGCGCGCTCTATGCTTCTTGTGACTTGTGTTTGCTGGCTGCTGCTGCAGGCCTGAGGCTGTTCGAGACCCCCTTGACAGTCGAGCAGAGTACAGTAGAGTCAAATAGACCCTTGTTGAATTCAATTGCGGGGATTAGAGTAGAGTAGAGTTGAGTTGAGTAGAGGAGGCCGAGGCCAAGCAAGGCTCAGGGTTAGACTCAAACACAACTCTGTGGCTTCTCCGTTTGGCCCAGCCAGCCAGTAACTACTATCCCAACGACAGCTTCACCGTACTCTGTGATATAAACTTTCTACTCTGTTTAGGCTCAGAGAAATAGCTGCAGGATTAGTGTGCGTTACATGGAAAGTTGTATATTTGACTGGAAAGTTCAGCACAGGATGACGATTTCATGTCATGCTAAAATATAAAACACAGATGGGTTCATTTCTGCTCCTCGAACACTCTTTATGGCAGTTTATAAATGCACTTCCATGCTGCACTCAACTCTCCTGTTATTAAGATGTCTAGCTGGTCTCTGAATATAATTCTTATAGGAGCCCTTGTTGTGATGTGATCGCCTGCAACCGTAATGGAGAAACAGTGTGCGCCGCTCCTTTTTTGTGGCTGCACTTTTTTGTGGAGGGACCCGAAAGCGGTCGGCTGTCTGACGTGTCAAGCTGCTGTCAGTCTCTTCAGCACGCACAGCGTCTTGAGAAAAGCCCTGTGAAACTCAAACCGGGCTCATTATGGTCATCATCTGGAATAAAGCGCAATCATCTCCGCCACCTGTGGCAAGCTGCGGTGGAGAAAAAAAAGACTCTCGTAGGCCTTATGGACCTGTCTGTTAGATTCACATACCAATTCACACACATTTACTGTATTCATGGTGTTATTCATCTGCCTTGTTTTTCCTCTCCATGTGCACACCTGAATAAAAGTATTTCCAAGCTAGAGTTAGGACTCATATGGGGACCACAAATTGACTCTATATTGCAGCCAGGCTGTGGAGATTTATGATTAAAGTGAAAAGGGATGGTGTGGGCGGGTATAGAGAAGTGCATATTATGGTGCCTTTTTTTGTTTTTTTAATACTTGGAGGAGCTGGAGGCCTTGAGAGTGGTGCAGAGGATTGAAACAACAGTTCAGTAAGACAGAAAGATTATGGAAAGAAATACAGCGCACAGAGAAAAAGGCGGCATGCAAAAGAAGAGCGGGAAATGAATGAGGCCATAGTCTGTGTATTGTAAATACAGTTGACTGGGGAGCACTCCGTGTCCTTTCATTTTTTCTAGCAGCATGATTTGTTTGATTTACTCTCTATCAATCAGAGGAGGATGTATTTAAACGAACTCGAAGTATATTTGAGAAAGCCTCTTTATAGCTGTGGCTGTTTGTATTCTCCTCTTACTTTCCTTGGAAGCAGACCGTGATTAAAACAGGCGATATAGGCGTATTGTATTTCCTAGGGGATTGGAAGGAATGCAAATGCATCATAACCATATTATACTAGTTAGGAGCGGTGCGTGTTGCCAAGCCTCTGGATACAGGAGAGAGTAGACGCAGTTACACTAAAGGGAACCGAGTCCCACAAAGAGCCAGAATCCCACAACTGCAACAACACGAGAGGACATCTGACACTCTTGGACTATATTTGACTTTTCATAGGATACACAGAGTACCAAAGCATTTGCTGCGTAAAAAGACAGCTTTTCCCTCTGTAAAAAACTTAACAGAGGAAACCCCAAAAAAGTGTTTCTGTCCGTGTGTGGATGTGTCCGAGCGCCGCAGAATCCTTTTGGCATTTTTGTTGTGAGGGAAGCATGTTGCTGGTGGGACTTTGGCCTGCACAATCCCTCCTCTGTTAAAACAATGCGGCAGTTGTCCTCCCTAACCTAATTACTCCCTCCCGGGGGAGAAAGGCAACAGCACCAAATCCCATAGTTAGGAGCTCTGATCTGAGCCCTGCTGTAAAAAAAGGCCTCATTCATTTCCCTCCCTCCTTCCACCACACATGAACAGACACACACACACACACACACACACACACACACACACACACACACACGCACACACACATACATGATTTCCATTTTCTCTGCGTTTGGGTTTGACCTGATCTAAGCTAATTATGCTCTAATGTATCCTGATATTTCTCTTGATATCGGTTTTTCGTAATATTTTATTATTATTATTAATTTATTGATGCTGAGAACATAATTGGTGATGGCGATATTGTTGTTCTTGGTTGTCCATTCTTGTTTTTGCATTTATGATGTATATAGTTGAGGATTATAGTGGTTTACTTGTTCAGTTGGACGCAGTGGTGGGGAGTTGGTTTATGTACTTGATGCATTGATGATTAATTAGTATAGAAGAGGGGTAGTACAAGGCAAGCACAGTGCTTAGTCCGACTCCTTTTCAGACTTGTGTTATCTATATTGCTTATTGTTCACTGTTGTTATTGGTTATTTTGTAGTTGTTTTATATATACAGTAAATATATTATTTATTTATTTTTTGAAATGCTAAAATAAGGTTTATTCAGTTTGATTCAGTAATTGCATCTAAACATTGGGTAATATAATCGTGACATTGTGCCATGAGTTTACAGAAACAGTCTACTGTTGCCTGTATACACTACCCAGTTTGGGTCAGTATGCCCGTAGTACTTCACCCAGTACCAATGGGCTGCTTTAAACCTGCATTCTTTCTAATGTCCAGCAGGGGGCGACTCTACTGGCTCCAAAAAGAAGTCACATTGCATAGAAGACAATGAGAAAATGAGCTTAAACTTCTGATTTGATTGATTTATTACCTCAGTAAACATTTTCCTAATGAGTTTATGGTCTCAATTCCTAGTTTAAAGGTTGAATGTTGAGAATGAGCAGAACATCTAGTGTCACAAGATCGTAATTGCAACAACAAAAAAAAATTTCAACATTATGGGACAAATAACGCCCCCTTCACTGAGGCTCCGAAGCATTTCACCCAGTGCCAGTCTACAGTAGCTGCACCCAACAACAGACAACCCTGGCAACCAGCAACGCCCAACTCTATTGGCTGCTACCATGGAAACAGAACGTGAAAGAAAGTCATTGTCAAACCAGTCAGAAAATGTTTGAAATATTTATTCAGACTAATTTTTTTTATGGAAAAGTAATACTTTCATTCTTTAGCCCTCAAAACGCCCCGTGGGTGTATTATTATAATTTTTTTAAATATAGCTTTTAATAAAAAAAAAGTCTCCTTCAACATAGCATAATGTTTATGGTCCCATTTAGAGTAAAACAGACCATAAAAAGGGCCTGCTTTAGGGCGGGGCTACCTCATGATTGACAAGTCCTTACCACGGTAGTGCCCTTGGGTTCTCAGTCGGATCCATCTCTCTTGTCCAAATATGTTCACGTATGGCTCTAAATAAACAAATGGCGACAGATGCCAAATGCCAAATCTGGCTTCAAAATGGTTGCCCACAATCCAATGGGTGACATCACGGTGGCTACGTCCACTTCTTCTTTCTGGTTTATGGTCTGTTTTTTTTTTTATGTTAATGTTAGCTAAAATACTGCTGTTTTGACTAAGAGTAAGACGCAGCAAGCTAAAGTTTGACTTTAAACTGACACAAATGTATTGTTAGTTGTACAAAGTATTGTCCATCATTAAAACTTTAACGAATACACATATTATTAACCATCAGTAACAAATGGTGACGCACGTTTAAAAAGAGCAACAGTAGAATATAACAGTAACCGCCCATTAATATATGGAAAGTAATAAAAAAATACCGCTAACCGAACAGCCCATTGTGTGGGTGGTTTTCTCCTCATACTCAGTTATATCAAATATTGTGTTGGTGCACTAACGGATCCAAACCTATTGATTTTGACCCAGTGTTAGTGCTCTTTTTAATTTAACTGTTGAGGTATATGTGCAAAATGGACCCACGGGCCACGACCGGATCATTGTTTAACAAACGAAGCAAAATGCAACTTGCGCTTCATGCTTCATCTTATTATCTAATTATGTTTAAAAATAGATAACTTTGAAACACATGGCCATTCCTCAGTGTAATAAGAGTCATTTGTAGGAAGTCACTTTAAACATTTAAACTAATAAAATAAACTTTTGTCAAAGACGTATGTGTAGATGCCTTCAGCCCTCTAGCTTCACGCCTTTGTTTTGCCTCTCTCAGCCTAACCTCTTGGCTTCCATCGCTGCCCTCCGTCACTTACTGGCAACACATAGGGTTTTCAATACTTTATTACTGTAAGTTCAGACGAGGAAGTCCGCATAGGAAGAGGGGAAAGGGATGTGTGTGGGTGTGTGTGTGTGTGTGTGTGTGTGTGCGTGTGTGCGTGTGTGCGTGTGCGTGTGCGGTGGCATTCACCAAAAAGAGGAAAGGGTGTTCTTCGTCAACCAACCTTTTTGGTTTTGTTTATTTGTCTATCCTCTCTCAGGACCATTAGAAAAGCCTGCAGTTTATATTTGGAGATTGTTGCAGTGCTGCGTCGTTGTCCGGACCGTTTAGAGGTTCCGAGGGTTTAGACCTCTTTGTTTGTTTATCTGGGGGAAACATACTATTTGTTGCCACTGAGATCAAGATTTACTTTACTAGGGAGACCTGTTCATGTATAGTACAACATAAAAAAACACAAAAGATCAGAGATTATTTGCATTTTCTATTCAACATTTCAAATGGTTCTATTGCCTTTTTGGCCATTTTTGTTCCGCCCTTGGAAGAATAAGTTGCCACAACAACAGACCACATGTCCGGGCACATAAGGAGACAGCAGTGTTTGTGTATATATGCATGTGTGTATGTGTGGATGTGCAGTGTTTGTCTTAGGCCGAGCTCCTTTCCTGTGGTGTGTGTGTGTGGGTTTGAATGTGTCCAGCTTGTGTGGACCCTGCGCCCTGTTTGTGCGGCTCGACGCTCGCCCCATGGCAGAAGCGGAAGCTCTGCTTTACCAGCGTTAGCAGGGCTCTTCCTTCAGCCTGCTGCCCGCTCTGTTAACCCTGTCACTGTCCTCACGCTCTCCTTTTAAACTTCATTTATCGGCCTCCATATCTGTTGTTTACACTTTATAGACTTAAGTTTTGTGTCCCAAATGTACATCTCATAATTCTCTGTCTTTGTTAACTCTTTAGGTGCTTCCAGTTGTTGGACACTAATTTATGAACCTCTCCTGTTTATTCAGCTGCTGTGCCAACTTGTGAAACCCGCCTGTCATAGGCAGCCATGATTGACTTTCTCTTAAGTCACATATTAACCCCTTCCTTCCCATTTAATCAAGCGCTGAGTTTATTAACCCCTCATTAGGCTTTACTTCAGCACTTACAGTGCCCCTGAAAATAGATTGCAATGTTTTTTTAAATTTGATTTTCAACACACTTTGTAGCTTTTTTTACGTACAAACTTTGCTCTTATGTAAAGGGAGCAGCAACCAACATATATCACAATATTATGTTTTGTGAAACCAATTCTTAGAAACACTGTATTGATTTTCAATTCATAATTTCCATGTAGGCAGTAGTTCATTGTGGGTTGTGTTATGACTGCATAGAAAAGTCTACTTTTCTACTCAGATTTTATGCGTACTGTATGGTGGTGTGTTCTTTACACTATGAAAGTTGTTCTAAAATGAAATGCACTATATCGCCTTGCTTACAGTATCCCAGTATGTATAAATATACATCGTATCCCCTGTATTTTGGATTTTTATATGTATCGTATTGCCAGATCCTTATGATTTAAATATGATTTGAAGAATTCAATTGTACTGCAAAAAGCAAATACTAATTGCAGGGAAATTTTCTCCATTTTCTTTTAGTCTTACTTTCCTTTCCCCTCTCCCCTGTCCTCCCTTTTGTTCTTTGTCTTTATTCTATTATTTTGCCAGGAGACGTCCTTCTTTATCAGGGCTCGTACAGACACATACAACCACACCTCTGTCAAATATTCGCCCCTGGTTAGTGCTTTTTGCCCACGGAGGGCACCAAAAAAAGTACTGTACGGGCTGTGCACTGAGCTTTTGGCTTCATTCAGGAGCCATACAGGCAGGACCTCAGATCATCAGGGTTTAATTAGTAACTTATGGCTATGACTTAAGCTCAGTTACTTGGCTAATTTAAATGGAAACGTATACAGATTTTAAAAAAAAGGATATATAGACAGGAGGCCGTAAGGGGAGGGGGGTGCACAGACGTGGAGGGTGAGACAGTGGGGGTTGTGAGTTAGGGATTGCGGCAATGCATTTGCATAAAGGGCAGGGCAGCATGCCCAATGGTGGAAAAGGTTGGCATCACGCCTTTCAGACTGGCAGAGAGGGAAGACTGGAGAGAGAGACAGAGAAAGAGAGGGGGGTATAGTCAATAGTGCATCCCTTGTTCCGAAAGAGGAGGTCCCTAGCTGTTGGCAGGAGAGCAGGCTAAATCTCTAGTTTGATTGTGTGCTAGATTGCCCCTTTATTTGTCTGATTGCAAAGCGTTCAACACTGCATTAGTAGTGGGCTTTACTTTCCTGGAGCCTTTATGCAGGAGGGAGTTTTCTGTCTTGGCCTGATCTGTGATTGTGGCTACACATATGTCTCAGAGTTTATATTGTGTGCAATCAGCACATCAGGCAGTTTGGGGAAGTTTCGGACCTGTCTGCTTGTCTCCACCCTTTATCCACAAGCATCCAGCTAAGGTTAACACCACTGTTGATTTACCTCTGATGATTCAGATGTGTTCTCAGCTATTTACAATTTGTACAGGGGACATGTACAAATACAGCAGTCTGGCTTTTTCAGAGTGTGTGTGTGTGTGCGTGCGTGTGCGTGTATGTGTGCGTGTGTGTGCGTGTGTGTGTGTGCGTGTGCGTGTGCGTGCGTGCGCATGCGTGCGTGCGTGTGTGCGTGTGTGTGTGTGTGCGTGTGCATGTGCGTGCGCGTGTGTGTGTGTGCGTGTGTGTGTGTGTGCGTGTGTGTGTGTGTGTGTGTGTCTTACCCTGTCTCTCAGAGCCACAACCCTGCTGTCCCCCTCATGCCGGCTGTGGTTGTGGTGATGTCATGCTAGTAGGGAGTGAAAGGGGTGATTATTTAGCGTGGGCCTGTTATTTCTGGCCCTGGGTCCATAAGCACTGCATATAGAGTCTTGGCGCTCTCCACATCACTGGCCACCCGCGGCCATAATGACCACTAAGAGTGTGATGCCTGCAAACACATTGTGACCACAGACTTTGATAACCCTTTTCATTGAAACACTGCGGACGCTACCTAACAGCGGTGATGCCGTATTTTGGAGGACAGGGATATTAACATGAGCGCAGGGAATTTTAACTCTTTCACCAAACTTTTTCATTAGAACTCCATTACAACTTTTCCTCTGATCCCAAATCAGGCCGAAGTTTTATGGAATTTGTACAAAATGATGCACAAAACATCTTTCAGCTTTCAGATTCAGTTTCAGATAAAGGAGTTATCAGCAAACGTTACTTTCAGTATGAAAGCAAACAGATATATATATATATATATATGTTATATGACATTATTATATTGTTAATATTGATCCTGCATTAGCCATTCATTCAGCAGCATTTTAAAGATCGTAGCTGCTCCAAAGATACACCAGATACATGTGTGAGGTTTGTGAGATGATTAATGGGAGAGGAAAGAAGGGAAAAAAAACATTTCTGACATAAAAATGTCTCCAATCTTAGCTTTTTTTGTGAAATATTGGATAATTTGACCTCTTTGGGAGTGGAACAGTCATTTAAATGAAACCATCTGAGAAGTCTGGAGGAGAGTACAATCATTTAATTTCCCTGAATTCCATTTTGACTTGTATTCTTATCTCTACTTTATATATATTTAGCTAAGAGTTTAATGTTTTACTTTCTGTATGTACTTAACTGAGAGTTTGTTTATCATATTGCATTTTTTATACCTCCTTGTTTTCCACACAAGTGTTCTGTAAGCTGCTGGAAATCCAATTTCCTTGCAGGAGTCCTCCCAAAGGGATCAATAAAGAGAAGAAATCACTATTGATGGAACTGTGAACAACTCCTCTGAAACATGACACCACCTCCCAATCTTTAACAGTGCATTGTGGCCTATTTTATAAGCTTATCTATAATCTTTACCTACAAAATAACTTCACAAAACCCACATTTTTACTTTAGTTTAACACTAGCATAAAAAACGATACCTGATATCTCTTTCACGGCAAAAAGAAAAAAAGCGTTTATGGCAGACAAGCACACAAGCACACAGCGCTGGTTCAGAAAATGTCACTGAACACACACCAGCATAGTTCATCGGACTGTAGAGCTGCTTTTTCACAGCATCAGTATTTTCAATACTGCTTTTGAAACACGAGGAATTGAAAATTACTGAAGTACCGATACTTTAGACAACCTTAGTAACTAAAGCTGTCAAACTAATGAAGCGGAGTTAAACGTATATTTCCCTCTGAAATGAAAGGATGTAGAAGTCTAAAGTAGCCTAAAATAGACATAGAAATGCCTCAAAATTGTACTTAAGTAAAGTACTTGAGTAAAGGTACTTAGTGCAATCACATCAATCAAAACTGTATAATAAAAGATCATAAAGCGCATCATTTTGCTTGAGGTGAAAGTATTGTAATGCATTGTAATGCTGTACACATACAGTATAATGTGAGGGCAGGTAAAAGCTTTAAGGAGTGTTACAACAGTGCGTGTGCTCTCTTGTAAATCACTGTGGACCCAGGCGTCATGCACCTGGTGAGTGGAGGGTGGAGACAAAGCAGTATTAACTCATTAACCACACAATGCTCAAACCTTAGAGGAAAAGGTGTGCATGTTTCAAACTTTGCGGCCAGTAGAATGAAGCATTAATTGTGGTGTAGGTGTCGGACAATCACGAGCATGTTTCAAATCTGTCCACCTCGGTGCAGCGACACTGGTTTACCTTCAAACGGGCGACAAACACCGGTGTTCTGCTCGAGCGCACTGTGCACAGTGTCTCGGGTTGGAAAACACAATCGTGTTGTTTCAGCCCACTTTCTTCTTCCAGCAGTGTGTGAAAGGCTGACTTTGGCATCTCACACTCATCTCTTTGAAAAGAGGAGTAAAGCCCTACAGCTTTGTTAAGCGGCAAGTTAACACATGAACCCCAAGATCCTTTTCATTTCACGGCGCGTTGAAATTCTAATTCCAAATGCAAAAGGATCTTTTCATTAGAGGGGTTATGGTGTAACATCCCTCCGCTTTGAGCCCGTTGATGAATCAGTGTGCTTGTAATTCTCTGTGATGTGTGTCAACCACGTATCGGGCTGTCTAGATGAAAGATATTGTGGTACATGGTGAAGGCTACCAGGCACTGGCTGCTTTTATACTGTTTTAATGATATGATATCTCACTTCTAGTATGATCAAATCTTTCCGACGTGTTGATCAAAAATGAATCAGCTTCTGTCAAACCAAAATAGGAATGCACGATCAAAGAGAATGAATTTCCTAAACGCATTTCTTTGTTGCAGGCCAGGCGCATCGTGTTTACCGATTACAGGACTGGTTTTTACCAGGGTAGAAAATTAACACCTGCCACCAGCCAAATGCTGCTAAAAGCTGGCTGTGGTTTGTAAGTTTGCCTCCTCTACCAGCCACTTTGGCAGGCTCATTATTTGGATCTTGGTTGATGAAATTGCAGAAATCTCCCGGTGTATTTTTCCGCCTATTATTTTAAGTGATTATATTTAAAGGGGTCGGGCAACAAAAAGGACACAACATCTCGGTCCAGTCAGTAGTATCACCGTTACTCAGTCTGCACTGGCAGAGGTGTGAGAAGCAGTAGTGTGTTGGCTGGCACAGTGAGAAAACACTCAGTCATGGCTGTTGTGGGGCTGAGTCGGCCTGCCCGGGCACGGCCAGTCACTCACGTGAACGCACACACGTAGTGAAGCGCAGGGCGGTTCCTTCATCCAACAGCACATTCTTTCTAGACAGCGGCGGGCGGCTCAGAGTGTGTCTGTGTGTGCATGCATGTGTGCAGAAACAGATAATGTGTGTCATGAGGCATGGAGTTACAGAGGTGAGCCTCGACTCTGTAGGTGATGCACGAGCGAGACATCTGCAGTACCACGAGCCGTGTCAGTGAGCAGCCACATGCGGTGTTAAGTTTGGGAGAAATATATGTCAGTGTGCCCCGCCCCACCCACCCTGCTCATCAATACTGTCATCTGCATCCAAGGTCTGCATGTCTCAACATGTGTCACACCTCCTCAAGCAGGAACAGATATTGTTTTATTCAATCTCTATCACATGGTTTCTCATTTATTTTGGAGCACGTATATGATGTCGCTTTTCTTCTTCTTCAGCACACGACACCCCTCGTTTCTCATGGGAATTAATGCGTAGTTTGAGAGTCAGTATTGATAGGACTGTCCTTCATGTAAAAAAGAAAAGTAAGACGGTGGAAGTTGCAAGGGGAAAAACCAGGAGCTCCAGAGTTAGAGGTCGGAAGGGCCCTGTTGGTTTTGCTGTGCAGCCAGGCAGCGGAGCCCCTTTGTGGGACTGGAATGTGCCGTGCGTGCCTCTTCCTCAGCTGGTCCCCCCCCCCCCTCCCACATGACCAACTCTGGGCACGTTAGCGCAGCCACCGCAAATTGCTTGCAGATTTTTCACACATAGTAACGTGCTGGTTTGTAAACTCAGAGAAGTGCAACCAATGCAAGGGGCTGAGCTCTGTGGATCTTTACGCATCACTTGCACCCCACAGTAACACAGAGTGTGGGATGTTCTGAGGTACTTTCTTTCCCCTTTGTCTTTAAAATGTAAACCTGCCTCTCCTCCGGCCTGTTACTAATGAGAAACACGAGTGATTACCGTGTTGACAACAATGGAGGGTCATGCAGCAGGCGCTCGACCTTGTTCTGATTACTGTATAAATCCAGAGCGAGCTATCGGACGTGCTTTCTGTGACATCAGCGAACACTGTACACACCTGCCATCTTGACATATATAAATCCCTTAAATGGCTACTTCATAAGTTAGACATTTAAAATAATATGAGATCAGGTGAAGACATTCAAACGTCTTTTTTAACCACTAATCCTGCTCCAAATAACAGCAAACCTCTGCAGCAGCATGAGAAGAGTCCCTACACAGGAAACAAAGCTCCAACAGCGTAGTTAGTGAAACCAGAGTTTATTAAAGAGTGTTTTAAAGACTAACCTACTGGCCCCTCTACCAGCTCCTCTCATGGTAAAGTCCATTCAAGTGGATTAGCAAAGTCAATCCAAGAGGAAGGAGCCCATTGGTGCTTTGTTTTCTGTGTAGTGACTCTTCTCATGCTACTGCAGAGGTTTGCTGTTATTTTGAGAAGTATTAGTGGTTAAAAAAGATGTTCTAATGTCCTCACCGTACTGCCCTGAGCTAATCAGTGTTAGCCACGTCCGGCTTATAGCGACTTTACGGGATTTCTCCGTTAATAGTTTATACACGAAAAAAACTGTCTTGATGGCTTATTTGATGAAATGCCGAAAAAGACAGAGGGATGATTTTGCGCCGGAATTTAAACTTTAAGCATCTTTACACTCTTAAATGAAAGATTGAATCTCTCTCCATCTTCTCTCTGTCCCTCCTAACCCCATCGCCTCCACCTCCGCCTCCTCCCTCCCTGGTCTGGCTCTCTGTCAGCGGTCCGAGCCGGGGTCAGAGGGAGCCGGTGTCAGGCTCCGTCCAGGGTCAGGGACACTCAGCTGGGCAGGAGAGGACAGAGCCCAGCCCCAGCAGCACAGATGCGCTAATGAAGGGCCAGGCGGCTGGGAGGCCCTGGGGTCATGCAGACCATGGTTTAATTGGTCTAATGAGATGCTGCGTAGCCTGGGTGAGGTCAGGTACCACAGGGCGGACAGAGCACGGCAGAGGGGCCTACTGCTGAGACTTTTATCACGCTCTGACTTTGTTGAACTTTTCTCAAGTTAAAGATGATAACAAGTGAGGGAAAAATCATTTTCTGAGCATTCAAAGGAGTTGAAATGATTTAAATGAAAAATGTCAATATTGGTTGGAACACAAAAGATTTGAGCCGAGGATTTATCATTACAAAAAAACAAAAGATTTCACTGTGCCAGTTTTAATGATTTGGCCTTAGGTTATGGATTATTAAGGTTATTTAGGTCACATTTAGTCAGATAATGTTGCAGGAATCTAAACTAAACAGATAGTTGTGACCGCTCTGCCATTTTCATTTCATACATTTTATTTGCCTTCGTTTTACACATTTATGCAGGGATACTTAGAAGTCTTGATATTTATTCATTTATTTGCACTTTTGCATTTTTGACAAGCAAAATTACAAACTAAACTAAACTAAAAATATATATTCTGATCAACATTATTAGACCGGAGCTAAATTATAATTGTTCCAGGATTCATTATTAATTTAGAAACGAAGAAATTGCATACTGAGGAGTCACGTAGCAGCAAACAGAAGCGTTTTATGGCTTCATTCATGCAGAGAAAGTGAAAAAAAACAACAACTGTCAGACAAGATATGATCCTTTTTAAAGGCAGGAGCTGCTCCGGGGAACCGCAGAGGGGTTCTCCGGAGCACCGATGAATCAAACTGTCCCTTTCCACAGTAAAGAGCCCTTTCTCTGCTCACTGAAAGAGTTAATCTGAAGTTGGCAGCCGCAGCCACAGTCTCGGTCAGACGTGCGGAGAATCGGAAAAGAAAGGACTTCAAAATCATTTCTTTTGTCTCGTCATAGACGGTTTCAACTCAGCTGAGAGTTTCTGCAGCTCATTTGGAAATAGAAATCGACGCTTTTGCAATGTAAAAAGCGGGTTTGGGGCTTACATGGGCTTATCAATAATGATCAAATCATTACGTGCATTTTTGCGTTTATTTTGGTTTATTTCTTTTTCAAATGGGCACAACTTGATTAAAAAAAAAAAAATCAAAAATCACTCTAAATGAGAGAATAAGCCATAAAAAGGGCAGGCCTGCCTCCAGACGTCAGCATCCATATTCCACACCCTGAGCAGTGCTGCGGGTCGTTCAGGGCCTTGTAGGAAAGCTCCCTCATTCACTCGACTGACAACATTTTCAATCCATATTTCTATGTGTATGAAGTGACGTCGGGTTGTTGTAACGTGCAGAACACCACTGTGTCTTCGCGGGGATGCCAGCCCGTCTCGTTTTTCCATCTTTTTTTCATCCCCATGCTCTCCCTGGCAGACTTGACGAAGGTGTCTTCACTCTTTTTGAAGTATTCATATTTCAAGTGCCCTATGAGAAGAGAGAGGCGGGGGGGAGGGAGAAGAGACGGTGCGTTTCTGATTATTCTGGCCGAGTTTTCTTTTTACCTGAGTCTGGGTGATATGTGAGGGAATTAGAAACAAGTTGGTGGGAAAATATTACAGGTCTTTATTTTTTATTGGGTGAATATCGGTGTATTAGAGACACTCGCGGAGTTTATCACTTTGTTTGTCGTTTTTCAGGCTTGAAATATGACCCTGAATGCCTCTTTTCTTACGTAGAAGAGGTGAAACACCGGAAACACGAGCCGAGATTCCCGCCGTTGTCACTCACTGCTGTAAACATACATAATGCTAATCGATGATTAGACCGATTTAAAGCTAAAGGCCGCGCGCCTTTGGCCTTCATTGGATGTCCAGGTGAGGAGATAAACCGAGACACGGCCGCCATGATGGCTTTCTGTTGTTCAATAACCTGAATAAAGGAACATTTGAGTGGAGCAGCCTGGGCGGGAGCAGGCCCGGCCTGCTGCAGCACATACAGCACAGTTACACGGCTCCCCCACGCAGGCTCGGGATGCTCGCTCTCCCCTCCAGATTTGGCAGTTTGAACCCATCTACATAACAGTTCTTCCCGGGTGGATGCCTTTTTCAGCGCATGGTAGGCAAATAGCATAGCTAAGGAAAATGACTTAAACCCCCTTGTAGTCAAATTCCAGTGACATTTGAATGGTGGTTTATTTGCATTTTGGCAGGTTCACCCACAGAGACTGAAAAGCAGACACACAGGAACACGTCCAAGTGCCAGTTAACGCTACTCATCCTTGTAACGTAGGTGTTGATGGGGGGGGGGGGGGGGGGGGGGGGTATTTTCAGACATAACCCCCCCCCCCGCCCAATAAAAATACCCTAAAATTAAAAATGTATTTCCAAACTTCCTATTGTTCACATTTAGATTCACATCTAAGACGAAATGATTGAAATGGTGGAACAGATAAAAACAGTTTGCCACTACTATGCAAAAAAAGGGGCTTCATATTTTCATATTCATGCATAGAATAGTGACATACATAGTAGAGTAGACATTACATGCTCGACAGCCTTCAAATGATGATTTACTAATATAACAGTTCAGTCAAATGATGATTTACTAATATAACAGTTCAGTCAAATGATGATTTACTAATATAACAGTTCAAATGATGATTTACTAATATAACAGTTCAAATGATAATTTACTAATATAACAGTTAAAATGATGATTTACTAATATAACAGTTAAAATGATGATTTACTAATATAACAGTTCAAATGATGATTTACTAATATAACAGTTCAGTAAAATGATGATTTACTAATATAACAGTTAAAATGATGATTTACTAATATAACAGTTCAGTAAAATTATGATTTACTAATATAACAGTTAAAATGATGATTTACTAATATAACAGTTAAAATGATGATTTACTAATATAACAGTTAAAATGATGATTTACTAATATAACAGTTCAGTAAAATGATGATTTACTAATATAACAGTTCAAATGATGATTTACTAATATAACAGTTAAAATGATGATTTACTAATATAACAGTTAAAATGATGATTTACTAAAATAACAGTTCAGTAAAATGATGATTTACTAATATAACAGTTAAAATGATGATTTACTAATATAACAGTTCAGTAAAATGATGATTTACTAATATAACAGTTCAGTAAGCAGTGATACTCTGTTTGTTGTTAAGGACAAATAAACAAGAAAGGTAAGAACAGTCAATGATTCCATGTTCAGTGCTTTTTGAATGATATGGTGAGCCTCTATGAAGTTGTGATTTATGGTGGCATGGTATGAGTTATATGGACACACGCACACACACACACACACACACACACACACACACACACACACACTATATGGTGTGTGAATCCCTTGGCTCCCCATCCCTTCCTCTTTATCCAGACATGGTCAATGACACACAGAGTGAGCGGGGATGGATGTGGAGGTGTGTTGTCCTTCACTGTGTTGACAGATGACGGCTGAGTGAGCGTTTCATTAGGCTGGTGGCTGCCTGGGAGATGGAGCTGAAAAGCAGTGCTGTTTGGAACGCTGGCGGAGGTGGTGATGTTTATTAGTGAGATAATGGTGATGGTGCGGCGTGTGTTCGAGTGCCTCTACCTATTGTTCTTAGAATGCAATGTTTCTTTGGTTAAGTGAGGATGTCAGTAACCTCCCTCATTATTTTAACATTGCTCTGGGCAGCGTGGCTGTACAAGGAGAGAAATGTATCTGTAATATATATATATATATATATATATATCTGTCATTTTAATTTGTGAACACAGCCCACACATTCAGTCAAGAGCTGCAGCTAACAGGCATTTTCATTATGGCTTCATCCGTCCATTACTGCCTGGTTTCATCGTTTACTCTGTAAAATGCCAGACGGCTGTGAAAAATCTGATTTTTAAGAGGAGGTGTCTTTGTTTGAATTACTTGCTTTCTCTGACCCCGAGTCCAAGACTTAAGACACTCACAGGAAACCAGTTTGGTATTTTTGCATGGAAAAGCACTTTAACCATTAGTCGAGAATCCAAATAGTTGCAGGTTAATTTTCATTTGATCGACTTATTGATTACTTGACCGGTAGTGTCAGCTCTGCAACGGTTTGATCCATGTCAAGGTCGTCAAAGGGATCAATACTTTTCCGATCCCACGTCCTTGAGATGACATGATCCCTGTTAAAAATATACATTTGATGGTTTCAATCAGACACACATTATTACTAATGTGTTGGTCTTAGAGCCACACAGATATATCCTTCAGCAGATATTATCTGCAGATATCGGCCTATCACAGACACCCGTATCTATGGTTATCTGAGTATATGTTTTCTGATATGAAATCCTTGTTTACAGAACATATAATTAGAAATGCACGGTCCAGTTTTTTTCTGATCCGATCCTACTGTTGAAGGAAAGACGTGTGTACCTGTCCATGTGGGTGAAGGCATCAGGCTTGATATAAACATTTATCCTTGTTAAAAAAAAGGATACAAATTAACACAGATATAAATGGACTTATAAATATCAAAGTGTACATTATCAGCTAAAGTAAATAACACTTCCATGTAAAGTGCAGACAGATATTTGAAACTGTAACATAAAACCCTAACCACTGTTGCAAACATAGAGTTGTAGTGACTACATCCCTGTAACTGTATTTCTGTTTATGATATTAATAAAAAAGAAACGACTGGATCGGCCTCATTCATCCCATATCTGATCCAGATAATTAGTCAATATAGGAGCCGATATCTGCATCGCTACATATAATTCAGAAAACCAAGCTTGGGGTTATTTAGAAAATTGAGTCATGTAGTTATTTTTTACATTTTTATTTTTTGCTTATTTAAATGGACAACAATTGACTGATACTGAACATACAGTACTATTTAGATATTTATTTTAGTTTTATTCTTTCATTTCTGTGTTCATTTCTAGAACTGGTTGGCAATAATATGAGTTATTCTTTAGTAAAGTTATTAGCAGAAAGCAGGCTCTTGAGTACCCTGGCAGAATCATATTGGTGCATAGTCGGTGCTCAGTCCACATAGAAACAGTCTTTTTTCATCCCAGCTCAAAGATTCACTTTATTGTCTGCTGTACTGGTAATCTGTCAGTCGGTGATTCCCCCCCTCTTAAATCGCTATTGGTCTCAAATATCCCATATGGTTTGGGCCCTGGTTGGCCTGTGTTCAGTGACTATTTCTGTACCAGCATGTTAATAAAAAGGCAGGATGACGATGATGATAAAAAAAAAGAAAATAATTGTCCTATTTTGTCAACCACTTATTTTTCTTCTTGCTGTAGTAACAAAATAAACCCCCCGTCATGTTCATTTTTTTCAAAGTTTTCAAAGTGTGGTATCATGCCAACCTCACTCCCTGTGATTCTAGGTGGTAGCTAAGCCCCAGGTGATAGTGTGCAGGTGTGTAGCATTGGAAGAGCACATGAACTGAGATCTAATTTCTCTACACCTCTTTTTCTTTGGAGTCACAAGCGTCTGTTCCCAGTCTATGATTCAGCAGCACTCCTGGCTGCAGACTAGCTGTCTGTGAAGCAGGTGCGACCCTGAATACCATGCTATCACCATGAGGCAACATGGCAGCCGTCACCGCTCGCAGACCCAACGCCACATCCTCCGGGAGTGCAGGAGGAAGGCGCAGAGCGAGTTTAGGTCTGGGGATTTTGTAGGAGACGTTAGAGCTCCTGCTGACCGTTTTTATCTGCGGCTCGCAGTGTTGTTCAATACAACTGAGGCAAATTCACTTCTCCTCTGCCTGCCGCTGCCTTCCCCTTGAAATTCTGTAACCATTTCTGCATTCTGCCTCTAAATCATCTCGTCATTGATTTGTGTGTGTGCAGTCAGAGGCGTGTGGCTGCCTGGGTTTGTTTCTCCCTCTTTGTTTGCTGTGGTAAACCCATGAGCAGCTGCCGGTGGTGGGGTCTGGAGGGATTCTGAAGCTGTGTGTCCTCTCTCTGCCATCCTCTGCCAAGGTGGCATTATGCAAGCAGAGAGAGGGGTAGAGAGGGACAGAGGAGCGCGGAGGAGGCGGGGGTTTGTGCGGGGGGTGAGGGAGGCGAGCCGATGGCGGCCATAGTAAAGATGGAGGCAGACTGAGGGCTGCGGGGATTGGTGCAGGAGAAGACTTGCTCCCTTGAACTTTGCCTCCGTGTCAGAGTGGAACTTGTCGATTTGGCAAATTGTGCAGCATCGGACAAGGCTGCGCGCTCTCTTACACTGCCACCTGCTCCCTCCTGCTCTCTCTCTCTATCTCCCTCTCTCCCTCTCTCTCTCTCTCTCTCTCTCTCTCTCTCTCCCCAGCGCGCTCTCCCCCTCTCCCTCTCATTGCCACTGCACCCCCTCCCCTCCCCTCCCCACCCTCTCCTCTTTCTCTTTTCCCTCCCTTTCAGCTCTTGAAGCTAACGCATTGGCTGGGCTACAGGCATCTTGTTGCCAAATAGGTGGGCCCTACTCGTGCTGGCAGAGGCTCAAGCAATGGTTAGGGAAAGAACGCGGAGAGGACGAGAGACGGCGAGCGAGAAACAGAAAGAGAAAGAGAGAGAGTTGGAGAGAAAAGGGGAAAAAAGAAGCAGCACTCGGCTTTGCCAGCGGTCGTATGCGCTCGTCCAACATTGATTCGGCTCTCTATTTTTTTTCCCTATTCTGTGCTCTGCTCTCCCTGGCCCCCCCATCTGTGTGTGTGTGAGTGTGTGTGTGTGTGTGTGTGTGAGTGTGTGTGAGTCTTGCGCCGGGCCCAGGGATCAGAACAGACACCACCACTACTTACACTTTGCCAAGGATTTTTTTTTTTCAAGGTTCATTTTTTTTTACTTTTTTGGAAAGCACAAAGGACTGTTTATTTTAAGTGCATCTATTTCCCTTTGAAGTAGTTTTTTTTTCCTAACACAGAACAATACTGTTAACGTTTCTATTTTTACTTTTTGTTGCTACAAGTTTTGAATCTGTCTTTTTGTCATTTTTTTGGCTTTTGTATAATAAGCTGCTGGCTGTGGTCCTGCTGGTGATTTTCTCATCCTGAAATCTTGTTTTTTTTGTTTTGGTTTTAAACTTTGGCCCACTGTTTTTAGTGCGCAGCATATTCTGCTAATTATTTTTTTTTCCAACCCCTCAAGTTTTTTTTTTTTCATCTACTAATTCTCCACACCCTGCCAAACCAGTGCTTGCTTTACATTGGGGAGCGCGCGGGAGGAAAAAAAAAAAAAAACTGGTGCAGGAGATTTTTTTTTTCACTTTAAACGCTGTGCCAAATTTATGATGAGAGTGCAAAATGGTAACTACCAGGCCGTCTGTCTTCCTCTAGCAGTGTGGCTTTCTGTGGTGATTTCTGTCTGCTTTCAGTTTGTTGTGGAAATGTGAGTCTGGTTGGAGCTCCCTTGCATGGTAGCACAGATAGGAAATGGTATGGCTGATCTTTTAGCTGCGCATTTCAACAGTGGTCTTGTGGCGGCAAAGCTTGGCGGTGGTGAGCGACCGGTGTGTGGCAACCCTGGCACAGGAACGCTGTGGCGAGATCTGGGCTTTGTTGCCCAGAGATATGTAGTGAAGGTATTATGGTACAGCAGAATAACTTTTCTCTTTACAGCAGAGCACTGGGAGCGCAACTTGGCTCAGCTTTTCAGTTGCTTTCTGATTAGAATTCATGCAATTCATATATGTTGTCTTGAATGTTGATGTTTATTAATGAAAAAGGAGGTTAAGATTAATTTTCTTGCTTATTGCGGCACATTTTTTTATATTTGATTTGATTGGTAATAATGATAAAATTATATTTATTTGAATTGCTTTTATGGATATTTTAGGAAACTGTAATTAGATTTTAAATTAACATGCAATTATAATCATTTTGATTTTTACTAACAATAACAATATAATCACTGTATTATAATATATTTTGTTCCATTTTCACTTTTGCCTTTACGTTATTTATTTAAATTGTCTTAATGTTGAATTAGCTCTTTATTTAAAGATTTGCATGCTCTTTCAAACTAAAAGCCTTTTTTCCAGTCTCCTAACAACACGTCTCTCTCTCTCGTCAGGATGAATTTCATCCCTTCATTGAGGCCCTCCTCCCCCATGTCCGTGCCTTCTCCTACACCTGGTTCAACCTGCAGGCCCGTAAGCGCAAGTACTTCAAGAAGCACGAAAAGAGGATGACCAAGGACGAAGAGCGCGCGGTGAAGGACGAGCTGCTGGGGGAGAAGCCAGAGATCAAGCAGAAGTGGGCCTCGCGCCTGCTGGCCAAGCTCCGCAAGGACATCCGGCCCGAGTTCCGCGAGGACTTTGTGCTCACCATCACAGGGAAGAAGCCCCCCTGCTGCGTGCTGTCCAACCCCGACCAGAAGGGCAAGATCCGCCGCATCGACTGCCTCCGCCAGGCCGACAAGGTGTGGCGGCTGGACCTGGTGATGGTCATCCTGTTCAAGGGCAGCCCCCTGGAGAGCACGGACGGCGAGCGGCTGGTCAAGTCGCCCCAGTGCTCCAACCACGGCCTGTGTGTCCAGCCGCACCACATCGGAGTGACGGTCAAGGAGCTGGACCTCTACCTGGCCTACTTCGTCCACACACCAGGTATGTGTGTGGTGTCTAGTGAGCGTCTTCTTCTTTATGTCTTTATTTAAACACACACACACACACACACACACACACACACACACACACACACACACACACACACACACACACACACACACACACACACACACACACACACACACACACACACACACACACACACACACACACAGGTTAGTATGTAATGTGTCACACATTAGACCCTGCCCCTCACTATGTACCAAGCTGAGCCCATGCCAGGGTTTGATCAACACCGTCAGGACTAACTTGACAATTAAAGGGACCGGGTGCGCAGGGTAATCTTTAAAAAATGTTTTTCAGATTGATGTATCTGGTTAAAAGAGATTCTGAGAATTTGACAGTCAGGCTTAAAACCTGTGTTTACCTAGAGACATGTTTGCGTTGGTACATTTGTTCAAGTATTTGTGTGCAAATTTGTCTAAATCCAAATGTGCGTGTTTTCCGGTGCCATCTGTAAACAAAAGCATCTGCAAACCTGTTTGTGTGTGTGTGTGTGTGAGGCAGTTTGTCATGAGTCTGTAATCCATGTGTATGTTATTGTGAGATTTGTTTGTTAGTGTGTGTGTGTGTGTGTGTCTCTGTGTGTGTGTGTGTGTGTGTGTGTGTGTGTGTGTGTGTGTGTGTGTGTGTGTGTGTGTGTGTGTGTGTGTGTGTGTGTGTGTGTGTGTGTGTGTGTGTGTGTGTGTGTGTGTGTGTGTGTGTGTGTTTATTGTGTGTGTGTTTGTGTGTGTGTGTGTGTGCGTGCGTGCGTGCGTGCGTGTGTGTGTGTGTGTGTGTGTGTGTGTGTGTGTGTGTGTGTGCGTGTGTGTGTGTGTGTTGGTCTGGAGAGTACAGTGACAGCTGGCCCGGTCCCAGGTAGTTTAGGAGGCAGCGAGAGTCAGCCTGTCTGCAGCCTCAGCCGCCTCAGCCTTATGCCACACACACACACACACACACTCACAAGTGGACGTCGTCACAAACAGGAGCTCCCCCTCAAACACAACTCACCAGAGCTGCCCTGATCGCTGTTTGCCTGATTGTACTGCTCTCTCTCTCTCTCTCTCTCTCTCTCTCTCTCTCTCTCTCTCTCTCTCTCTCTCTCTCTCCCTCTCTCCCTCTCCCTTACACACACACACACACACACACACACACACACACACATGCAAACACAAACAAGTTGAGACTTTTCTGTTTGTGGCAGCTTGGCTCTGCCTCTGTTTGTTTTATGAGATGTTTTATTTTTCCATATTCGGCACACGTGTTTCCTGCTGTGACCATAACGTTAAAATAGAGGTGGTGAAAATATTTTAGTGTCATGTGTATACAACCCTGCATGTACGCTCTGAGGGCAGTAAAAGTGTGAATATTCAATTTGTTAGGAAAAATACATGTTGATACTCAATCTTTTTTTAACACATTATTTTGTCTTATTAAATAGCATTGCACAAATGGTCACGCTAACTTAACATAATATTAAATTATTAACTATATTGTTATTGCTTGTGCAAAAAATGAAAAACTCCTAATTCGTTGGATGTAGAACAAGAAGATCGTATTTTTATTTTAGTCATTTTAAGGACTAAAAACTCCATATGAGTTACTGTGGTATCACGGAGAGAACAGAACTGGTATTCATTGCAAATAATCCTGCTGCAAATCAAATATTTTTTAGGTGTGCAGATGTCATAGGATTCTGTTAAAAAAAAGAGTGACACAGCCTCTGATGGAGCCTCAGTGGTGTTGGAAGTGGTGCACTCATGTTTGCTGTGGGCTTTATGTGACTTATTAGTGTAATTCATTTACAATTGAAGCCCCACTGTACCACAAATACTTCATAATCTGTGACTGCTTCAGTATTCTTTATATGTGTAACCTTCCTTTTTATCACAAAGCTCCTTTGAAGTCACAGCCCGGTCGTCTTGTTTCCATTATTCAGGTGTCTGTGGCTAGAGTCAGGTGTTTCCTTTCTTCGCTCTTTACTATTACCCTGGGTCTCCAGTAAAGGCTTCTCTTACCACAGACTGGCATACAGTTACAGGACCTTAATTCTTCTCCTTGGCAGGGCGGTGAAGGCGTTCCTCTGTGATAGAGTACCCCATGCCAGGCTCTTTTCAGCCCAGTGTGTAACTCTGCTTGAGTTTGCAGGGCCTCCGTGAGCGCCTCTTCCTGTTCCACAATACGCCGTGGCGAACCGCGGCTCAGATTAGCTCCCAGCGCAGCCTGGTGCCCCTCGGAGTAAAGCCTCTTTTTTACTCTGTGCCAGAAACCAGCAGCCTCTCAACCCCATACGAACACTGCGCTCATCTTACTGATCTGTGCGCGCTTGCACTTTTCTTTTTGTACGTATATAAACATTTCTTGCGTGAATTGTTTAAGATACGTTTTCATTCAAGAGAAAAACATTCCCTTAATTGACCGTAAGCATGTCTTAAAATTGGGAAAAGGCTTGTGTTCCATTTTAAATGTAGTGCTATTTTTTGTCCTTCCTGCTCGCTAAAAAAGCCAAACTGCCGTCTGCTGACATGAGCCCAAGTCCACTGCTGTGGGAGGGAGAAGGTTTCTCGTTCTGATCCTGCTCAGCTTTTCCACAGCACCCTCACAGGCAGTCTGTGCAGCACCTTGCACATAGAATGGAACGGAGACGACACTAGGGAATAACTGAAATAAAAAACATCCACTCGTATAAGCTGGAATTGCTGTGTTTTCCTGGAGGCCGTCTAGGGTTAACCAGAGTTTACAGAAGGACAGACAGACAGTGGCTCCATTCTAACCTTTGAGGTGGCAGCGTTACAGTTTTATTCTTAGCTCCCCATTCCAGGGTGTCTGTGTCTTGCGGAAGCTATCAGTTGCCAGGCCTGATGATTGGACCGCAGCCGTCTCACCCGCCTGTCCCCGCCGCGGTGTTTCAGTTCTCTTGTCCCACTGATGTCACTGTCGCCAGCTGCGGGGGGGGGCTCTGCTTTCAAGCGGCGTGATTGACAGAACAGGAGATACACCCCTCCTCTGTTCCAGCTTCCCTACAGTACAGTATGTGTCTCCGCTTTTGTCCAATTATAGACTTCGGCCCTTTCAGGCAGGGCAGTGAGAGCCGGGACAGATCACAGCCGCTGTGCTCTGATCAGGGCTTCTGCTCTGCAGCTGTAAAGCAACGTTCCACTACCAAGATGTTCTTTTGACAAGTACCTGGCTGCACACGCACACACGCAGATCGGGATATAATTGTGGCGGACTGATGAGAGTCGACCCTGAAAGTGTTTCATTTTCTTTGCACTGATTCCGCTGCATCTGATGATGATAATAATGGTTCTGGGATGTGGAGGAAGTGAGGGAGATAGAGGGAGAGAGAGAGGGGATCTGATCTCATCTTTGATCACACGTCTCTCCAAAAGGCTGGCTCGCCAGTTGGGCGCTATGGGCCTTCCTTCGCCTATAGACCCCCGGATCAGGTCATGCTTTTTGAGCACCGCGTTCCACATTTGTCAGTCTGACGGAGCCGAACGGTTCCAGCATTAGTCATGTTTGGAGCCGGAGCTGCCTCATACAGCTTTTATTACTTGAGCTGTTATGATAAAAAGATGTTTGTGAAAGTTCAGCCTCCATATCTGTTCTCTGTGCTGGAAACAGACGGACCAAAGACCAGAGAAGTCCAAGTCTGAAAGCCAACTGAGTCTGTGCGTGTGTGTATGCCAGACTGCAGCATATCTCCATGCTGCTACGGTGCAACTGCAAAACCTACTATAAGATGTTCATTTACCCATCAGTGTGAGTCTGCGCGCAGTCCCGACTTTACAAATGGCCAAAAGAGTATCTTTTAATAGAGGCGAACAAAGAGAGGAACCGACAAAGAGAGACAGAGAGAGAGACTTAACGCCTTCACGTCCCGTTAATCCATCAAACACATCTTATCTGCTCTGCCCAATATCCTGAGCTTCAAAGGGAGGTAACCCTATCAGATGCAGTTACATAATGAAGAGGAGAGCAAACGGGGCGGAATGGGATTTGTGTGCGGTGGTTTATAGAGGCTATGCAATATGACATAAGAGTATAAGATTGTACTAGTGCTACAACTAACAATTATCTTAGTTATACACGATTAATCTGTGGATTATTTTCTCGGTTCATTGATTAATTGTTTGGTGCAACAAATGTGGATGAGTGTTTCCCAAAGCCCAAGATGACGTCCTCAGATATTCAGTTTACTGTCACAGAGGAAGAAAGAAACCAGAACATATTGACTGTGTGACTGCATCTGTTGTCCTGTCAGTTGTTTTGCAGCAGAAGAAAAGATAGAATAATAATGATTTAAAGAATAGAACATCGCTCTCAGTCTCTTCTTTTCCTTGGCTGAGCATGTTTTGCAGAGCACAGATTTCTGGACGGGGAGCAGAATTGTGCTCCAGTGTTCTGGCACCGGTCCGTAACCCGGGCCGACGGAGAAATGGAGAGTGTCGGCACCGAGGGAGCCACATTCATCTGGTGTGAAAAACACTGCTGCTCCGACACTTTCAACGGAAACTTTCTTACGCTTTGTTGTCATTTGAAATGATGTGCCCAATAAAGTTTGAGCTACGGCGAGCCCCTCTCATGGCGGGACAGCGTCAGTGACACTGTGGTGTTTTAATATTCACTGAGGCGTAGGGGCCTCCAACAGCCCCGGCTTGGCCCATTTTCAGAACCCCCAGTTTTTCCACTTGCTTTTTGCAAACTGTGTGTGTCGTAAAAGGAGGGTAAGAGAGAAGAGTGGAGTGTGCGGAGTGTAAGGAAATGCTGGTAAACAGATTATTCCAGTATGATCGAGCTTCCAAATAAATCGGGGGGAAAACAGGAGCCGTTACCCTGGCATTCGGTGCCATTCGCTGACCTCCTTTAACTGACCTCTCCAACTTTCCACCACTCTATAGGTCTGACTGCTGAACAGCTCTACGGGCTTGGTAGCAGGCCAACCTGCTTCATATTCACTGTAATAATCCAGTTTAGTGAATAATACTGGAAAAGATACACAAAAGACTGAGTATATGATTGAATTAAGTCTAATTTGAAACAAAGGTCAGGTCTTAGCTTTGCAAATAGAAAAAGCCTTGTACCAGAAAGTGCCTATTGTGAGCAACATGGATTAGCTTTATTTCCTAATTTCACTGTACAGTGATTTTTAATTATTTGTGTAATTAAGGTTAATAAATAAATGTTATGGTGTCTTTAGCAATTTAGCAGCTCATCTCAGTTCACTTTTTTTATACAGTTGTTGCTGATATTTAACGAGTAAATGTATTTTTTTTCTCAAGAAATTAAATTACTTAATATGCATTAAAACAACATTAATGGATATAGAAAACAGGCAGTAAATACTAAATGATCTAGGCTTTTTATTTATTGAGCAATTACAGCATTTATTTATCTATTTCTCATTTAGATTTTCTCCTTTAAAAAAAAACAAAAAACAAGAGAGACACATAATAGGTGCACATTTGCCCTCTAGTTTCTTTTGGTCTGGTTTCAGTGTGTGAATTTGCATGACCAGTCCTCTCTTTCTCTGTACAAGCGCCAGGCCTGAAATCTGTCTGTCCCCTGAAAACATACGTATCTCGGCACAGGAGGGGCGGCTTGGCTTCTCAGCTGCCTGAGCCGAGGGGCAAAGAGCAGGAGGAGAGGAGCGCTGAAGACCGCAGAGCAGCAGAAAGGAGAGGAGAGGAGAGCGTCTTTTCTGGGCCGGTTCCCAGCAGCCAGATTCTGATCAGTCCGCCTCGCGCCTTGTTCCCTCGGTCCAGTGGAGCAGAGCACAGGGAGACTGCCCTGTAATTGGGACGGCTCTTTCCATACGGAAAACAGAACCGGAACATGGCGACGCCGCTGAGCACAGATCCCCCGTCTCTGTGTGCGTTTTTTATTTTTTATTTTTTTATTTAAAACCATCTCAAATGAAGAAAAAAAAGGCAATTATACGCAAACAAAATCCTCTTACATTAAAAAACCCCTAAATAAAATCCTTGAAATGAACACTAATAATGGATAGATGAATATATCTCTCCCTTTAATTTCCCCCTCTGCCTTATTTATTCTCTCATTTAATGGTAATAAATGTCAGTCACTCTCTGCTGTACGGATGATATTGAGCGCTGATATAAAGTAAAAAGAAAGCGTAGAATAAAGATGATGCAAAATGCCATGCTGAAAACAAAGAGAGAGGGAGGGCAGATATTCAGGCTAGTGGGGCTGGTTGGCAGCGTTTGGCACCCAAAGCTGCAGCTCTGTTTAGAAGGTGCCAGCTTTTCAAACCGACACAGTCTCTGCCAACTTCTCTCCTTCTGATCCTTTTCTCTCTCTCTCATTTTAACATTTTTCCCCCCATATCCTTGTTTTCGCTTAACACTTTTCCCCCTCTGCACGTCCCCTTGCGCCCCACCACCACCACCAATCCTATGGATGTTTTTTTTCTCCTCAGAAAAAAAGCTTCAGAACATTCAAACTTAAGTCTTATTTTATGGAGATGTCGGCGCGTTAATAAAATGGCTATCCTGTTACCACACGTGTTCTTATTTTTTTTCCGTCCTTCAAAATATTTTCCAGCAGCTTTTTAGCCAAGCGAATATTGTTCCTCGGTGTGATGGTGCTGCTGTGGATTCAGGTCCAAAACAAAATGGAGGATAAAGCGTTGCTCCTCTCCAATCAGAAGAGAGGATGATTCCACGTGTGGAGGAAAAAAAATTGGCAAATTAACAATGCTGAATGATTTCTCTTATGTGAATCTAATTTCTGCCATTGCGTGCTTTTGACTTTTGCTAAACGTCCTCAGGTGTCCTCCTAGATGTCTTTATAGGCAGAGCAGGAAATGGCAGTCAGGATTAAGGACTGATGGCTTTAGAGGAAATGAAGAACATGTATTGTTCATCATTCGGGGCCCTTCGGAGACAAGAACGAGGTGCCGTGAGTGGTGAGAGAAAGCGTTAATCGTGGGTGTGGGGGTGGATGGAATTACTCAATAATGATCAGAAAATTAGAGCCATTATTAAGGGAGAGTAAACAGGCCTCTCTAAGTGTGAAAGGCCCCCATTCAGCCAGGACCAGGAGCAGGACTCCTTTCTTCCTTTCATGGATCCACCCATGGCCTCGAGAGCCCCGCTTTTGTTCCCTGAAATAACAGAGTGAATATATGGGGTTGCAGAGGTGGGGGTCCTGTTCCCACTGTGAAGCGCAGTATGGAATATAGCTACTGACTAAGGTACACTCAATATCTGTCAATCCTTTATTTTTACAATATTTTCTACTAATTCAATGTAAGATGTAGCTTTTCTGGCCCTCTGTACTTTTAGTTTTTAATCAAACTAACGTAATTAACTTGCTTGTCTGATGTATTTAAATCCATTAGTGTCACTGAGTTCAGCTCAGTTTTAAATGCACCTGGGTGTCTCTTCTCCATTATCAGCACTTATAAACGCAGCATCCTGAGAGTCAGTAGTCTGGGGAAGGCGGGTTTAAACTTGGCGCTTCCGCATTTGTCAGCGCAAATGTGCTAATTAATTGTGAACGGATAAATAAATAACCTAGCCATGTCTCCGAGCAGCTGAACTGCAAATGTGCCGCTCAAACGGGGACAAAGAAACCCAGAGAGGGATTTACAGTCTGAACAAGCTGTTGGAGAGAATAATGGAGACTGTGTTTCACTTGTTTGTTTTTTTCCCTTCACTTTTAAGCAGTACATTCACAGCTCTGCACCCGGATCAGGAAGATTTGAACATAATAATAACTATAACATTGTTTTTGTAGCTTTTTTTTTTGTTGACCTTTTTTTCTGCCTTTTTTCAAAATTTTAGATTTCAACAATTTTTGTGATATTTTTTGCCCATTTGTCGCAGCTAATTTAAACTTAGCTCAGCTATATACCTTTCCATATCTCAATCTCATATTTTAATTTCCCAGTTAACCCTTCTTCACTCAGGTCTGCCTCCTTCATATGTCCTCTGAGGACACTCCAGGGTGGGGCTCCGTCCAGCTCCAGGCTCCTGCTTTAAAAAAAAATAATCACCTGACACGTTCACTCACTTTCTCCGTCTGTTTGCTCTTCATATGGACGGCCAGGTCCATTTCACAGGCATAATTATGGATGGTAACATTCTCATTATACCCGTCAACTGTCAGCGCTCAACTCTCTCGTCTATAATTCCAGACTAATTTGAATTCTTATTGGCAGCTTCGATGCATAAATTTCATAAAAGATAGAAAAACAGCAAATTTTTTTCCCTCCCTTCCCTGGTGAGCAATACAAATATGGAAGAGATCACACGGAAAGACGTTCATGAAAATGCGTTGTTTGTTTGGGATTTATCACAAAAGCACAAGTCAATATTACAGTTTCACACATTTAGTTTACATCCGGAAAAAAAAGATGACGCTATCATTGTCGGGTGCGTAAATGGCCTAACTGTATCCGTGCATCAGATAGCTGTCCAGAGAGCAGATGAATAGAGTTGCCATGCCCATGTTTTTTGCTCAGTGTACCTACCTGGGTGATATCCAAGGAGTGTCAGTGGCTGGCCTGGTTGGCACAGTGAGTGGCCACGCAGTGCTGGTCTGTTTCCGTGGTACTCCGGGCCTCTGTGTGGGCAACCAGAGCACAGAGCTCTGCCAGAGGAATCCACTCTGATCACTTACAGTACACTCTATAGAGGGCATCCTCGCACTAATGCAAATGGATAAGCAGATACCTATACAGGGCAGCGGAGTGGGAGCAGCATGAACAAAGTTATCCCAGGTAGCTGCTATATACTTCCTGTAAGTCAACATGAGGGTTTTTACAGTCAGAGTGTGATTAGAGTTTCAAAGGAATCATTTGTATTCCTTTGAGAACAAGGAGGATATTAGATTTTCTTGGCGTTGTGATAAACTGTTTCTGGATATAAAAAAAACACTTGTCGTTGGATGTGGACTAAGTGAGACATATGAAAATGTCAAACTGTAATTTTAGAGCAGATTTTTTCCCCTTAATGTAATTCACACATTTTGTCAGGCTTAGTTCAGTCCGGGGGGCTTACACATGAGTTTGATCCTCTTAGTACCCTTTGAGATGGCAGCTCAGATAGAACTCA
This sequence comes from Echiichthys vipera, assembly GCF_963691815.1. NCBI lineage: Eukaryota > Metazoa > Chordata > Actinopteri > Perciformes > Trachinidae > Echiichthys > Echiichthys vipera. The sequence goes on from NC_139842.1 coordinate 25,159,837, forward strand.
TTTAAATATCAGGAGTCTGTCGGAGAAAAGACTCTTCTGAAACACAACGGCTTCAACCCTTGTCTGTTGTTGACCTTGGCTTATGTATGAATATGATCACTTTTTCCCCTTCAAATATATTTTCTTTTCTTTGGACTTTTTTGAATCCCCATTATGTAGAAAAGTATTAAAGTGGTAACCTGTTCATTTGCCAAAAACTGAGCTTGCATATTTGATAGTGACAATAAAAATGACCATAGTGCACTATTAGATGGGAACATTTCATGTTAAGTGTTATATTGACTATGCATTAAGTAATAACTTTTCTTTGCCAAAATGTCATTTTTAAAGAAAATGACTTGTATTGTGTTGCAACTAATGATTATTAACTCTCTGGAATCTGTTGATGACGTCCTCAAATGTATTGTTTTGTCCACAACTCAAAGAGATTCAGTTTACTGTCACAGAGGAGGAAAAAAAACAGAAAATATTCAGATTAAAACCTGAGGTAGGCTGTTTTTTATTTATTTTTGTTATGCAAAAAGTTCAGTAAAACAATACATTTAGGTAATCTTCATCATCTGATGCTGCTCCACCCCTGCATCCACCTGTAGCCTCCGATTGCAGGAATATGTTATCGTCACTCCCTAATCTCTCTCAGTGCAGTCTTAAAGGTGAAGCCTATAAGCTAAGCATTAAGTACATCTGCAAGCTCTGTATTCACATATTAATACAACCGTTGCATGTGAGTTGGCTGACTGTATTGTTATCATTCACAAACATGTGTATGCATCTCTTCCCCTTTCATTTTTTCAAATGCAATCTGCCTGCCCTCTAAAAAGACTAAGCCTACATCCCCAGAGGCTCTGTGTAAGTCCAGAGGAGGGAAGTGTGTGAAGTATGTTTTTAGGTGTTGTTTGTGCATGTACTCCAAGAGAGTGTATGTGTGCCTCCATGCGTATGCTCATATGCGCCATAGAAGCAAAGCGAAAACAAACGCTGTGTGCAGCGGAGCGTATGAGTGTCCTCTCTGGACTGAGCTAGCACCTGAACCCCCTTCACACCTGATGCCTGTGGGCCTTGTATGTACACATGAAGAGATACAACCACATTTGGAAGCAAACGTGCACAAAAATGTACATGCGCTGATATGACCCAGCTGTCCTGTGGCAGGCATGGGACCTGGGATCAGACTGCGGGGTGCGCAGGCCTCAGAGAGTAGGTAAACCAGGTCCCAACTGGGCCCCGCCACCGGTCCTTGACTAGCTGCAATCTGTCACTGCATAAATAGAAAGTTCTAAAACATTGTGATATTTATGCTTTCAATTTGATCTGTTTAGAAATCATCTGCAAGTGATTTGTAGGGGTTGAATATTACAATTACACTTATAAGTAGGTGTTTTTACTCTCTTTGCTATCCCTCTCAGCAGCAGCAACGCAGCTGATCTACTCTGTTATTTGCCCTTTGTGCGGTAACATTTGATTGGTGTATTATTAGACGTGGGACCACCCGGCTTCTGAGCCCTACTTGAGTTTCCATTCTTCTGCTGCTCAGCTTTAATGCAAGGCTCTCCTCTAGCAACCCAAACATACAGAGGAGCACACATACACACGCACGCGCGCGCGCACACACACACACACACACAGAATTAACGTAAAGACAGACAGAGAGGAGCAGAGCGAGGCACAGTCCCTGCAAGTGTGTTCTGCTTCAATGGAATGGTGATAGAGAAGGTAATCCAAGCCTTGTGTTTATTTTAAGAGCTGATGATCTAGAGATGGCCATTAAAAGCAGAGGGCAAACAATTTAAGAGCAGTAAATCTGAATGGTGGAAAGGAGTGGGTGTGGGCAGTCACGGAGGGAAGGAGGGAGGATAGGACTTCTCGGCCATTCTCTGTCCTGCTCGTTCCCTCTCACTCAGAATTTTTTTTTTTTTGAGATGACATTGAATTAGAGCAATCTGGCCTTAATTTTGCGGTTAGATTTTTATCTGCGGTTTTGGCCCTGAGAGCATCTCTGATCCCTCCTTTCTTTTTTTCCCTCTTCTTTTACTGTTGTTTCTATTCTTTTCATCTGAGTTTACTTTCCAGTCTGGGCTGGCTGTAAAACGGACCTTAACGAGATACCATTTACACCAACAGGCATCAGGAATGGTCCCATTATCCCCACTACCTCGATCCAGAGTGGTTTCCTCCACTAGGTCCTAAACACACAGGCTAATGTGATTACTCCAAGGCCAAAGTTTCTGTTTTTGATACATGCTTAGAATTTCTTTTCACCACTTTTTCTTTGGGCATGGATTCAAAATACACAATCCTGGCGTGTACATTGGGGAATCCTTATAGTAGAAATCATGATTATCCGAGTAATCTAAAGATGGCTTACACAGACAGCTGCTGTTTCACAATTGTTTAGCAAACTTTATGGCCAGTATGCATAAAACCTTTGAGCAGTATGCTGTTTACCCTGCACTAACCGTGTCACATTCAACATAACTTTTAGACACAAAACCAATGTATAATAGAAGAAATACTCTGCATATCCTGGGTATATGGAAACACTGAGGAGAAGTACAGCATGTTGAAAGTGCATAAAAACTATTCATCAAATAAGTTTAAAAGTTGCAAGAGTTGGCTAAAAGTGATTAATGGTTGATATAATGGTGACAATGGGTAGTCAAACAGTAACCCTAAAGTAATCGATATACAAGTTATCTAAAAGTTATGTATGTACGCGAAAATGGCTAATAATTAAATAGTTAAAGTAACAAAGATACAGTTAAAATAGCTAGCTAAAAGTAATATAAGCAACTGAAATAGTTAGCTAAAAGTAATGGATAAACAGTTGAAAAAGTTAGCTAAAAGTAATGGATAAACAGTTGAAATAGTTAGCTAAAAGTAATGGATAAACAGTTGAAATAGTTAGCTCAAAGTAATGGATAACAGTTGAAATAGTTAGCTACAAGTAATGGATAAACAAAAATGGGGGGTGCTTATAACAAAAAGGTGGGTGTAATTCTGGTGTAAAATCATCCCAGGCTCTTTTTAAGCAAATACACTCATCAAATAAGCCTTTGAGGCAATTTTTTTTTAATATACGAACTGCTATGAGAGAAATCCGGAACAGACGCTAAGAGTCACTAACAGCCTTCTGCAGCTAACACGGATTAGCTCGGGGCGGCAAGTTGAACGCATTAAAATGTCTTTTTTAACCATTACACAGAAAACAAAGCACCAACAACATAGTTAGAGAACCCAGAGTTTATTAAAAGAGTGTTTTAAAGACTTACCTACTGGCCCCTGTGCCAGCTCCTCTCATAGTAAAGTCCATTCAAGTGGATTACCAAAGTCAATCCGAAAGGAAGCAGCCCATTGATGATTTATTCCAACAAAACAGGTAAAGGTTGTGGTTTGCTGCAGAAAGATACAAACACGAACCCTTCTGTCTCTCTACACTTTAAGTTGCAGGCTAGTCGGCTTTACCCGTACCTGCACTCACTGTGCGTCTTAGGGTAACATAAGCCCCCTGACCCCTGAGATCTTGCAAAATGTTTCGGTGCTGCAGGGAAAGCTGTGTGTGACTTTTCCAAAGCTTTTACTAACTATATATATTTATATTTATATATATTTCACCAAACTGCCACAAACCACAACGTTTACGCGTTTGCTGGAATAAATCATCAATGGGCTCCTTCCCTTTGGGATTGACTTTGCTAATCCACTTGAATGGACTTTACTATGAGAGGAGCTGGTACAGGGGCCAGTAGGTAAGTCTTTAAAACACTCTTTTAATAAACTCTGGGTTCACTAACTACGTTGTTGGTGCTTTGTTCTCTGTGTAGGAACTCTTCTCATGCTACTGCAGAGTTTTTGTGTTATTGTGAGCAGTATTAGTGGTCAAAAAAGACGTTTCAATGCGTCCAACTTGCCTCCCCAAGCTAATCCGTGTTAGCTGCAGCAGGCTGTGAGCGTCTCTCCGGAAAATCTATGTTAATAGTTGTTACACAGGAAAATTGTCTTGATGGCTTATTTGATGACCGAATTTGCCATAAAAAGACCCTGGGATGATTTTACAACGGAATTTCACTTTAAGCTTCATGCCACAGTTTTCTGAAACCATTGGTTGGTGCTGATTAAGGTTGTCTTTTCATCACTTTAGCATTTACATTTTTTTTTTTTAATTCACGTGCTTAACTTTGCTTTCCCAGTAAGACACATTTGATATGGTATCCAAAACCCACCGTTTAAACTACTGTGGTTCCCCCTTCGAGACCATCTCCATTCCACTTTAGATGTGTGATTTTATATCCTAATGCAAAAACAAACGATACATACGCAGATTCTTTCCCCACACTGATTCGTGGAAGTTAACCAAATAAAGCTCCCTCTGCTCTCTCTCTCTCTTTCCACCTCACTTGTGCTCTCAGTGGATCTGTCCTGAAACTCTCAACTGAAATAGCCTGAAGCACAGAGCCTCTTTTGTGGTCAGGCTTTTTTTTTCTACAAGGTGTTTGTGAAAAAGAACAGGATTTTCTCTCCTGGGCTCAGGTCCCTCCATCGCTCAACTGCTGCCTGTCTGGCTTTCTTTGTCCAGGTCTGCTCTGGTAAACAGCCGTGTCCTACACACTCTGTTTATGACACTCAAGAGTGAAAGTGCTGATTTTATTTTGGAAATGCTTCCATTTTGCTTGGGAGGCTCAAAATACGTTTTTTTCTGTGGACATGGTGCATGTGCACTGTCAACTGGTGTATGTAACTTTTAAAACTGCATGTATAGTCCCCCAGAAAAATCTTTACCTGGACCAAAAACGTTTTCTATTTTCCTACTATGAATAAGTAGTTTAATAAATTAGTGACTGAATATTGACTTCTGCAAGTGCATTTCAATTACTAATTTATCATAATGAGAACAACTTTCAATGTTGTTTGTGAATATCAGTTAAACTAAATGTGACACCCAAAATCATGTTTTTTTATATTAGAATATCTACAACAATTCGTTTTTACTAAAATCTCATATGAAAAGGTGTGTCCAGTGTAGTGGTGCATTTTTGGGTTTTACAGGTGAGCTATCTGTCCTATTGGGAACACCGAATGAACGTGATAAGACTCTAAACAGCATTATTTACAGACCAAAGGCAGCTTCGTGCTGCTGGAGACGCCTTTTTAAGTTCAATAAAAATGTCCCTTTTTTTTAATTAAGCCTCGTAACATTTGTTTTCATCATTGTGTAATTTTTATAATGGAAATTGAGGGAGCAAAGTACTATCTGCTCCAAATATGGGCTCAAGAAGATCGGCAGTCCCTAAAAAAAAAAACGGTATCGGCATTGGCCCTAAAAAAAAAATCCATATTGGTTGATCCCCTCTCTGAACCCATTGCCTACCTGTCTAACAGCAGTGAAGCCTCTGGGGGCAATGGCTAATATTTCAGTCTTTGTGGTGACCTGGCCAAGACTTCCTCTTCTGAGCGGCGGTGATCATTGTTTGGGAACCGATTAAAAACTTCAAATGTGAGAATGGAGATGGAATTGAGAGAGGGGCTGTTTTTAAACACTTATCTGCATACAAAGGCAGATAAATATAACAAAAAGCTAAATCGTCGTCAGACAATAGCCTGTGGGTTGCATGGTTGCATGACAGCAATAAGTTCCACCATGTTTACTCTCCAAACAGACTGTTTACCTGCATACAACCAAAGCCTGCTCAAACCTAATTAGTAAATACTGTTCTGACTACAAACGGAGACCAGACTGCTTCTGCTACTCAAATCTTGTCCCGTCGCCTGCAGATTCTGCTTTCACACGTAGAATCTGTTTATAGAGATTAGGTCCGGAGTGAATGTCTGTTGAATATCCAGCTAAAAAAATCGACTCTACTGCGGTGCGCCAGTCACAGCTTGACTGCAGTGTTTTAATGTTCTTAGTTCTGAATGTGTCATTCACTGCATGAGGAAACTGGACATGCGGTGTGTGAAAAGTGTCGGTCAATGCATGAGAGTAGGCAGCCCTCCACACATATATTTTCTGTACCACGTTGCGTGCACCGATGCATGTAGAACTGAGAATGAGGTGCACAGCTCAGATGTCACATGCTCTAATGTGCATATGCATGGTACTGTAGTGATTTGATCTGTTCTTTGACTTTTTTCATTACCTGGCTAGCTTTTTACCCTGAACCTAATGCTATAAAATGTGAAGCCCACACTAGAAAGCACAAAGTGGAAAACTGCTGTGGAGCTACTCTCTAGGTGAGCAAACGTTCAACAATTCTGGCCACACCCCCACAGTGATGTCACAGCTGATGTTTGCCCTGGAGAGCTGATGTTAAACACCTGCCGTGACTGCAGCTCTGTATCCAAGTTAGACTATTGCCTCATTTCCACTCCATGGTTCCGCTCTACTCAACTCTCTTTTGCTACCAGGTGCTTTTCTCTATTTTGTTTTCCACTGTAGACAGTACCCCCTCAGTGTAGGCGGGATTCTCAGGTGATCACCATAGCGACGGTGCGGGAAACTGTGGTGACATCATCTTCCTGGATTCTTTCATCGGTAAGGATGTCTGCACGGATCCGGCCTGCAAGGGTATATTTCCTGGCCCTTTGAGTAGAAGCCTTTGTGAAAAAGTCATTAATGGCGGCTGTCCTCTCTCATATCTTGCTCAGCACAACTGTCTCAGCGCGTCAAATACCGGTGCGCTGGGAGACTTGCTTCACGCGCTTCCTGTGCGTTGACACAACGCTCTTGCAATAGTTTCAGTCTGGTTAAATCATTGGTTAAATCACCATATCAACGTCTCTTTCTACTCTGAAAAAAGAAAGGTTGACACAGAAAACTGCCAGTTCACCAGAGAATGGACAGAAGTTTTTCTTTCTGTCTCTGTGAAGCCTGTGTTTCCTCTGCAGCCATATCTGAGTGTAAAGAGGAGAAGTTGAGAAGGCATTTTCAGAAAAATCATGCTAATAAACTAAACTAATGTTTCATATGTACTTGTCAGCCTGGTAAAGTAACTGAAGTAATCAGTAAAAAGAAGAATATTTCCACTTATTGTAGTGGAGTGGAAGAATAAAGGAGCATGTAAATAAAATACTCAAGTAAAGGAGAAGAGCCTCAAACTTTACTTTAGTCCAATAATTGAGTGAAAACCTCTGGTTCACAGATTTGTTCATTTAACATGGATTGTTTTCGACAAGCTTGTGGCACTTTGATTTTTCCTATTACTACTATTTACATTGATAAAATAAAGACATAAGCACTCCTATGTTGCTGTAGTGTTTTACAGTATCCATTTATGTGATGCTCAGATTTTTCCGGCCCTTCATTTTGCATCATTTTTTTCAACCGGCCCCAGTTCCAAATTCATTGAATAGCCCTGCTGTACAGAGTAGTTTTATTAACTGCCATTTTTAAATATCTTGGGCATGTGAATAAAAAAAATCTATTGCTATTGACTGTAGCTTCACTGCAGGATGTCATCAAAGAAGAAATGTAACATTCTTTCCATACAAAGCGGAATTCATAAGCAATAAAAAGCACCCTCTCACATCTGCTACAGCCTCACTTGGTCTTTATTGATTGTTGGCTAATGATAGCCAACTTTTCATAGATAATGATATATGGTGCACGTTTCTTCGTCAGTCACTGACATTAAAAACATGTACTACCCCGCACTTGGCTCATGTGCTGTCACGGGTCCGACCTTGGAGCCTGGACTGAAACACAGTCTCGGACTTGATGGGCTTTAATAAAAGTCTTAATGAGGTAAATATTTCCAGACATGGGTGCTTTTCTGGTGGATGTGTCCCCTACGCCCTTCTCTGCTTTAAGACAGGGCAGATTTATTTTCACATATTATAACATTTCATTTTTATCATAGATGTTAAATTGTAGTAGCACAATACCCAGGTCCTTAACATACCTCTGTACTGAGGCCATAACCTCTCAAGAGGTGCACGGGGCGATATGAACATTTCATGTTAGGATTATCCTGGTCAAAGTAATTGTGATTCATGATATTATCCTGCTAATCATCAAAATATAACCTACTTAAAACTCTTGAACTGGCACTATAACACAACAAAATCCCTCAGCCTAACATTTAAACAAATGTTTTATTGCATCACAAATAGGAGAAGTGAAAAAAACAATCTTAAATAAGATAAGGATAAATCATAAAAAATGTCATTAAAAGAAGTCGAAGCGATCACTGAGAGTCGATGAAATAATGAAATGTACACTTGTTGTTGTGGTTGATAAATACACACACAGTGATGTTAATTGTGCAGGCAAAAAAACACTTTAAATCCACAGGCTACATCAAATGAGAATATGATTTTTCCGTAAAATCAAATCAATTCTGATTTGAACAGTTACTTACATTAGAAATTTAAGACAATTTAAGGGGCCCCGAACATCAACGTTTGGGAACCACGGTGTTATCCATACAGTGATGCAACAGGCTTTTAATACAGTAAAGTACACATGTACCTATGAAGCCTGAGTGAGTGGAGAGTGTAGTATGGCCTTAATTAAAGGCTGCATGTGTACACTCTGTGCCTGTCGAGTGTTGTTTGCGGTACGTATGATGTACGGTCTATGTGTCCATGCTGGGAATAATATTACTCGGTTAACTAAGCCATTTTTTTTAGCACTGACGGAAGGGTACACACACACACACACACACAAACACACACTCTCCCTCACTCACTCAGGCGGACATGTGTTCTGCACAGCCTGTCATTACAGAAGCCTTGATGTGGTCACTGGGTGGCACTGAGGCCTCTTATTATTGTCGTTTTATGACAACTTTCACTCGTGCTCTACCCTCCCTCCCTCCCTCCCTCCTTCCCTCACTCCCTCATGCATACCTTGATCCTGCCTCTACCCTTCCTTTCCGTTCCCTTTCCCTCTCCCACCGTGTCCAAACCCACATCCATTTCTCTTGCTGTTGCAATGGGACGCCTGTTTGTTTTTAGTGTGTAAACCATCCAGACACACATCCCCAGGGCAAAGGGCGGATATAGGAGTGTGTTTTGGGGAGAGAGGGAGGGGGACCAGGGGTAGCAGACAGTTTGGTCTCCATTTTCAGAGGTACGAACTGGGTCCAGGCGTTGTTCCCAACTTTGTCGATTGTGGCTGACAGTTATTGTTTTTGGTTTTTGAATAGTAGGGTTGGTAACTGCAGGGTGACATCCCGCCATGACCCGTCGATGAGTGTGCTCTGCTTATATTCATATGTGGAAGCCTGTGTTGCAACTTGTAAATTCAAAAAGACCAGTTTACCCGTGGGCAGACCTGCCATTTGCTAGAACAGTCCCCTTTTTGCCTTCATTCCTCCACCTGTCACCTTACTGTTTTGCTTTGAGGATTTATGACATTATGGTTTGTTTATTATAGATCTAAATGTATTATTCCACTGACTAAAGTACAATAAACATGATTGAGTGAATAGCAAGCCCCATCCCCCTTAGGCATACAGTATGGGGTGATTGGGTTTATGTTGCTGTAACACAGACTTCTGTGTCAGAGTAGCACTCTAATGTATACTTTAGAGAATGCTTTAAAAAATGTGTTTTGTGCCTATGGGAGTTCATGAGACGCTGGTTAAAGGTGAGAGTGTCAGATAACTCAATAAAAAGAACCTAAATGGAGAGAGTAACGTGCACGGAGATCCAGGTTGCAAGCACACACGCAGAATTTTTGCATGTCTGCACTTTAATTAACAAGGTCTTTGGGAGTTTAGGCCCTGCAGCAGTTTTGGGTAAATGAGTGAAGCGAGTCACCTGGGGACAGCAACAGGTAAATCCTGTTTAGATCAGCCCTGAGGCACTACTTGTTCCTTAATTTGGCTATCAACACCCTCCCGCCTCCCTCCTCTCACCCTAATCACCTTGGCGCCTCCTCCTAATCTTGTGCATGCACCGTCTCTTAATTTCTTAATTTGCCACATTCTTATCTTTGTCTTCTTACTGCTCACCAGAAACTTATTTCACACACAGCTCTATGCACCATGCATGCGTTGCTATACTGTCATGTTGTTAAACAGCCTGCAAAGTCAATCAGTGTGACAGATGTGGAGCAGTAGGGTAAGGTGACACTGACATGGTTATGGCAACATATAGTGACAGAATGGGCTTGTACACACACACACACACACACACACACAGACATATACATACGTACATACTGTACATACCTACATATACTGTACATGGTACTCTGGTATTGGTGTGATTGAAGTGAGATGAAATCAGGCTCTTCTTATTTCCTCCCCCCTGACCAGACCGCTAACATTACTCTGTAATTAGCACCTCTAACTTCGTTAGCTCCTAATTTCATTTGTTATGAAAGCCCCATGACTAGCCTTGCAAACAAGCCCACATGGGTCATTGCAGGATTTGTAACACACAGTAGCTTACTGATTGATTTAATATGTTACAGTAATCCTAAGTAGCTGTGCTTAGGCTTTGAATATTTTCAGGAAAAATAGAATAACTTATTAGCTTTATTTCCAATGTTAAACTGTCCTATACCTCAAACTATAGCGGACGCTCCTTGATTTTCTGTCTTTCTTAAAGAGAGATGCTACTGATCGTCATTTGAGAAAATTTACAGGAATCATCAAGTCATATTTCAGAGTTAAAGTTGATTTGCTGTGGCAGCTGCATCGCGGGCTGTCTTTTTCATTTCATGTGCCTTTAGAAACCAGCCAAGCGCCAATAGGATCTCAGCGTTCCTTCCTGATCCATCTGTGCTCCTGGTGTGAGTATAACTTACAGTAGCGTGGAGGGTCTCCTGAGGTCAGGGAGCTGAAAATCACAAAGACATGTGGAATGCTGAAAGTTGGCCAATACAAACAGGCAGGCCTGGCTCTCCATCCGTGCAGAGCTCAACAACCAACAGTTAGCCTACCACCGTCCTCATGCTGGGCCCAGGAGCAACCTAAAGCTGCATTAAGAGGATTTTGGCCACTAAGGGTGAAAGTAACCAAAACAAAACACAGTTCTGAAATGTCCTATCGTCAGCTTATCAAGTGCTAGCTAATAGTTAAAATTTAAAGCAGCTATATAGTTTTATATTGACAGTGGATCACATGCTTAATAGAATCCTCCGTAGTGATTTTTAGCATTTTGCAGCTCATTGTTTTGGTTTGATAGACCACAATTAGGGTTTTGGTTCACTCTCACTGGTCTTGTAGCGCCATTTTTCGAACCACAGCAGGCAGCTGTTTTTGGCAAAAACGGTCTGGAAAAAAAAACGTACCCTGACTGCTTATCACCAAACAGTGCACAGACATATTTAGTGACTAACTGGTGAACATAGTGGAGCATTTAGAAGCTAAAGAGCTGCAAACAAATTACAATGTTACAATTACAATGATTGAATTGCTAACATGTTAGAATGGGATGACACATAAATGTTGTTTTCACGCTATTATTGTTGTCACCTTGTGTGTGTGTCTCTGTGTATGTCATAGCTGAATGTTGAGAAACCCACTGTAGCGGGAATTAACACAGAGGTGGTTTTCTTTTGAATATTTTGCCATGCATGTCAACAAACAGTCGTGAAAACGTAACTGATGTGTACTTGAGATCAAAATGAAGGCAGAGTTTAAAGATGGGTCTGAGTGGCTAGCCTAGAATTAATCGTGTGGCTCCTCTGGACTTTCAGAATGTTATCATACCAAATGAATCATATTAACACGATTCATTTCACAGGGTTGTGATGCTCGAAATGTGTGATTTGTGAATTAATTTACAGTCTCTTTTGCCATGTAAGTCATTGGGAATAGTCCTTTTGGGCCAGAGAGCATCATGTGATGGACCTGGTGGTTGAAATTCCAACGTTTGGCCACTATGTTAAATTGGCTCCAAAGCCCGGTGCACTTGGTGTGATCCCATCGAAAAACAGTCTTTAGTGACAACTTGTATCCGCTGTCCCCGAGTGGCCAAAAAAGATTTCTTGTATTTGTTGTAGGCTGACTTAACGGTATCTTAACCACACCGAATGATGTAAAGTTCACCAAATTCAGAGGCGGAGATCATAGGTATAGATGCCCTGCTAAGCTAAGCTTTTTAGCAGAACTAGTTTAGCCCTCTAGAGCTAGAGGGGAATAGTCAATTTAGCTTTAGCTATGACTAGCTATGGCCATCTCCCCAGCTAGCTTACACAGGGTGCAGTAAGCAGCAGTAAGTCTCTTTGTCACGTGTTGGCTGATATTGGTAAACTGATGACAGGCTGCAGCTGATGAATGAATGACTCATTGTGACTCGTCACTATTGAAAACAGTTGATTTGGGTCCACGTGGCTAGGTTCTTGATTTGCGTATTGTCTGAATGTGTGGCAAATGTGGCAAAAAAGAAAACAAATATAAATATAGCATTTTTAAGGTTTACAGGCTGGTTTCATGAAAATTTACAGGATACACCACCTTCGCCATTTTGAAACAAAACCACACTTCACAATGAGCTGACTAGGTTTTCTTCCCCCATTTTCTAATCAAAACCACTATAAGCTTCACCCACAGAGAGACGATCCATGAGGCTCAGTTTCTCTCCCCGGCACACATCCATAACAATAGAGGGCATTTTGGTCCAGCAGAACTCAGTTGGCTGCATCAAAATGAAGGGAGCAGTTAGGGTTTCACTTACAGAGTAAGAGAAAGCGAGTGAAGGGGGAGAGAGAGGAAAAAAGAGAAAACAAACATACAGGGATTGTTGAATTATGGGTAAAGACAGCTGAGGCTAACCAGGTTTGGTTTCCACGGTGCAGTGGGGGGCTTATTGAAAAACAAAAAGTCTATGACTCAGTCGCGCTCTCGAGGAGACTCTCAGGCTGTGGACTTTCTCTCCCCAGAACTTCAACAAAAACAGTTGAATATAAAGGAGAACACCTTCAAAAACATAAAACCCCAGGGTTCAATATGGTCAGGAAAATGTTCCACGTATCCTCACTGTTAATGCCAAAAAGGGGGGTGGGGGAGGGTGGTGGGGGGCTGTGGAGGAATGGAGGGAGGCAAGAGTGAACGAGAGGAGGGATCTGTCCTCACATTTGCTATCAATTTAGGGCACTGAAAATAAGCACCAGGTTTCACTGGAGCCGAGTAGAACACCAGGAATGTTTTTCCATATAAAACCGAGGGAGGGAGGGAGAAATTGAGAGAAATGGGGCTGGGAAGGGAATGCGAGAAAGAAAGATAGATTAAAAAAAGGGTTAAAAAAAGTGAGAGACAAACAAAAAAGCTAGAAGAGGAGGACAGCAGTTGACAATAGCACATTGGTTCCAGATGTGAAGCTGTCCACTGTAGCTTGACAGCTTGTGAGTGACCCGTGTGACACTGTTGTGAGGGACAGACAGACCATCTGATGATTGAACCCTGAAGGGAATGTACATGTTTATGCACTTCTGTGGACAAACTTCAATCAGCCACACACAGATGTCAACACCTGTGCAGTGTGTGAGTGTGACGGTGTCACTGGGCGAGTCGATGACCGGAGACTCCCAGAAGGCCCTGGTTGGACTTGGATTTTATCTTTTGAGAAGATAATCAATAACTAAATTCGAGCAGCATATTCACATTTGTGCGTGTGACACAGTTTAAACAGAAATAGCTTTAGTTGAAGTCCCACTCTTCACATGCTTGCTGTACTGTTTGCTTCACCAGCAAAGGGTTTAGAAAAACAGTGGAAATAGTTAGCTAACGGATAAACTGTGGAAATTTTTAGCTAAAAGTAATGAACTGTTGAAATAGTTAGCTAAAAGTAATGGATAAACAGTTAAAATAGTTAGCGAACAGAGAAACAGTGTAAATAGCTAAAAGTAATGAACTGTTGAAATAGTTAGCTAAAAGTAATGGATAAACAGTTAAAATAGTTAGCGAACAGAGAAACAGTGTAAATAGCTAAAAGTAATGAACTGTTGAAATAGTTAGCTAAAAGTAATGGATAAACAGTTAAAATAGTTAGCGAACAGAGAAACAGTGTAAATAGCTAAAAGTAATGAACTGTTGAAATAGTTAGCTAAATGTAATGGATAACCGTTGAAATAGTTAAAAGTAGTGGAGAGACAGTTAAAATAATTAGCTAAAAGCAACAGAATAGTTAGCTAAAAGCAACAAATAAACTGCTGAAATAGTCAGCTAAAAGTAATGAACTGTTGAAATAGTTAGCTAAAAGTAATGAACTGTTGAAATAATAAGCTAAATGTAATGGATAACCATTGAAATAGTTAAAAGTAGCGGAAAACAGATAAAATAATAAGCTAAAGCAACAGATAAACATTGATTAGTTAGCTAAATGTATGGATAAATGAAATGGATGAATAGTGAAAAGTAGTAAATAAATGGTTGAAATCGCTAAAAATAATAATAAATTGTTGAAATGGTGAGCCAAACGTAGGCTAATTGATCAGGGTTTGCAACAGCAAGCTCCTGCAACTCCAAGGAAGTAGTGTAAGCACAAACTTGACCTCCCTTCCCTAAACATTGACACTTTAATAGTATTAAAATAAAATATATCCACTTTTGTAAAATAACATCCAGTTTAAAATCTATTAAAATGAATACATCTGGAACATGACAAGTGTGTTAAAGAAGGGGTACTTCATCTGACACGCTGTAGGGGTAACCTACATCAGACAGAACGTAATGTAGTGTACTAATGTTGACTAGATAAACAGTTTTGAGAACAGAAAAGCAGATTAATATACATTTGGTTTGGAGTTTGTATACTTGAGGTTTTGGGATACAGTGGTCGTCTTTCACAGTGAGTCGGACTCCAGCTACAGTCTTAAGTCGAGTGGTTGACCCTGTAACAAAGCTCCTTCACCCGGCTCTTCCCACCAACAAAGTGCTGCTCTTATGCCGATAGAAACAGTTGAAAAAGACTCAGAGTAGAAACAAGGAGGGAGTTAAAGAGAAAGAAAGCGAGAGGGGAGAAAAGGGGGGTAAGAGACAGACCAGATGTGTCTTTTGTTTAGATTTGAACGGAGCGGAAAGGAAGGGTGTAGGAGTTAGGAGGCGAGCTTGTGAGGAAGAGAAAGAAAGAGGGAAAGCAAGTGGGAGTGAGTGGATTTTTTTTTTTTTGATGGGAGGACTGTAATGAAACTAAAGCATTCATAGCCGAGAGCCTGTACGTGGGGAGAGGGGGCTGCGCCATACAGTATGTGATTACCTACCAGCAAAACCACATTCATTATACTAATTGCTACAATGGTCCCGGCGGTTGGGGGCTGAAAAGGGGGCGACGGCGAGAGGGGCTGCATTGTTAACATTTGTTAGGCTCATTGACTCCAGAATTCATGGTGTCTGTCATTATAGGTCGCTGGGATGTTCTCCAAAGCCTGTATTCATAAAGAAACTGATAATCGGGAGGTCGTAGCTGAAGACCTGTTTCCTCTAAATCTCATAGAGTCTGCATCAGCATTCCAGGCCCTACAAGCTTAATGTATGCACAACAACACGCTGTGCCGCTATTTAGATTGCCTTGCATTATCATGAGTGCACACGTTTAGCATGTGTTATGCATTCAGGCCCTCAAAAGCAGAAAGACATTAACCAAAACAGAACCAGAGGGGCCAAGATTTGAGTGATTTGAGAGACGAGGCCTTTTCTGCATTTTGCTGCACAAAATCGCCAGGCTTCCAGCAGCTTGTGTCAATATTTCACTGTGTGTGTGTGTGTTTGTGTGTGTGTGTGTGTGTGTGTGTGTGTGTGTGTGTGTGTGTGTGTGTGTGTGTGTGTGTGTGTGTGTGTGTGTGTGTGTGTGTGTGTGTGTGTGTGTGTGTGTGTGTGTGTGTGTGTGTGTGTGTGTGTGTGTGTGTGTGTGTGTGTGTGTGTGTGTGTGTGTGTGCCCAGTGTATGCAGAGAGCTCTGAGCAGATGACTGGTATGGCAGTTAGAACATGTGCGATGGTGAGCACAGAGACTCACACAGCTCAATCTGTTGAGTGTCGAGCCCAAATCCACGCAGTTGGGGAATGTTGCCAGTGGTGATCACCAATATGGCCAGCAGTTGTTGGTGAAAATGTGCAGCACGTTGTTTATTTCTTTTGCGTGCCTTCACAGGAAATGAAGGGCTAAGTGACTAAAATCTTTTCTCTACTGTCTGCCAACACAATTACAAACTGACTGCATCCACACGTTTTAAAGGAATCACAGAAGGATGCGTCGGGACTGATGAGACCCAATCAGGAAGTGAACGTGGATGTCTGAGTCTTAGTTTCCATTTCTGCCGGTCCACATTAAAAGGCAATCCCCAAGTTTTCAAACTAAAACAGCAGCGTTTCCAAATGTCTCCGTTTTGGGGTTCTGGAATGAGTAGTGTGGACACTAAATGGAGCAGAAGTCATGCATCGTAAAACGTATCGGTGTGCATGTTTACTGTGTTTCCTCCTCAGCTGGACCCTCATTGCGATGAGATCATTACAACCATATATTGTCAATAGCATCTCTCACCCTTTCCCTCTTTTCCTTTTGTAGCTCAGCTCTTGTATCAGGCTGCCTAACGTAATGATCTGCATCATGTGTTTTTCGTCTTTGGCTGGAGAACTGGTGCTTTTCAAAATGAACTACAAACTGGGACACAGTCTGGTGGGTGGTTGGCAGGGACCTCTCTTTCTCTTCTTTGGTCTCTCCTTCTCTTTATCTGATTCCTTCAGTGGTGAAAGGAATACTCAAAACCATGACTCAAGTAAAACAAGTGGTGCGACAGAGTCAAAAAGCTTAAAGTCCTGCATTACTGCATTTGATACTGATGCAGCATAACTCTTGTAGCTGGTTGAGATGGAGCTAGTTTTAAATATTTTTAAGTTAGGTAGTTTAGTCCAGTGGTTACCAACATAGGGGTCTGGACACTCAAAAGGGTGGCATGATAAATCTGGGGGTCAAGATTAGACAATATGTTTGGTAGGAAAAATAGAAAAAAACCTAATTCTGCCACACAATTTTTTTTAATTTGTAACTGCTGCTGCTAAGTAAATATAGTGGACTTCATAACTTTCTAGTGTTGCCATATTGTAAATAAATTCAAATACATTTGGTTGCATTCAAGTAAAGTATACCATTCCTGAATGACCCCTGTTTGTGTTATATTATTATACAGGTTTTTAGTAACTACAGTAGTAACTAAAGCTGTCAAATAAATGAATTGGAGTACAAAGTACGATATTTCCCTTTTCACCTCCAGGTTTCTCTCTCTGTTTCTTTGTTACTGCTCTGTGGGCAAGCAGAGGCCCAGGAAGAGTGGGTCTGGCCAAGGCGGCTGCTGCCTGCTGGCACAGCCACAGTAAATGAGCAGTCCGCCCTCAATTTCTTGGAAGTGTGTGCTACTGCTGCAGGAGGCTAAAGTTGGGAGGGAATTCCCTCATGTGTAGTGGATCACTATCATACAAGCAACACTTGCTTTGCCTTGATGTATATATAAGTACAATATATGTGTGTGCACACACATATATGCATGCTTGTGCAACCCGTCAAGAAGATTGATGATAACTTCCCGTCAACTGTCAGGGCGTTTTAATATAGGTCAGAAATAGCCGCAGGGCTATGAGAAGAATTGGGGGATCAAATAGGGCAGGACGGGGTTGACATGACAACGCTGCTCTGGGTCTGCTTTCTCACTGGAGGTTGACAGCTCACGGATGATATCGCGTTTCCTCACGCTGGCACATCACGCTCATCAAACTTCCCACTCGCTCACCGCGCCGCATACTCTCTGGGTCAGAGTTAAACCCCAGGGGCCTGACTAATCAGACCACACACACTAAGGCAAACGGAGAGGAGAAAGACGATGAGATGGGAGTTTGTTGTTTGACGTCTAATGCTCTGCAGGGCCATGAAAAAGAGAGGGGAGGCAACGTGAGGTTTTTATACAGTATGCAGTAAGCATGTGTATGGGAAACAGTGAGGATCCAAGAGCAAAGAGTTAAATACTAAAAAAAGGAAACACTCATTTGGGCTACAACCTCAGGGGCCATGCATGGCAGAAGTGTTTCAGGTGGAATTAACCTCTTAATGCCCACTGATTGCCCCTGGATTACTCATCACAGCCATGCAGCCAAAGATCGTCTCCAAAGTCACTGAACTTTATTACAATCTCTTGTTGAGGTCTCGCTTTTCCCAAAGGCTTCTCTTCTTACCAAATGTGTCACACTTAACTGTGGAGAGAGAAAAAAATTGTCAACAGGTGCTGAAGCGAAGAGGAGGTACCATGTTTCTCTGCCCCCACAATGTTCTATTATTCACTGTGAAACCTTTTGATCGATCACAGGTGTCAACAATTTGAATGCAAAGCGATATGATAAAGAGTCGGACAGAACCCTCAAATGAAAATTAAGATTTTCTTACTTATTTATTTAGATTATTTAACTTTTTTTCAAATCTCCTTTGGTCATTTTTATTATTTTTTGTATTTCTTTTTCCTTTTTAGAGTTTTGAACGAGTGGGGTGCGTTTATATATTTCATAAAAGTGTGTGTGTGTGTGTGTGTGTGTGTGTGTGTGTGTGTGTGTGTGTGTGTGTGTGTGTGTGTGTGTGTGTGTGTGTGTGTGTGTGTGTGTGTGTGTGTGTGTGTGTGTGTGTGTGTGTGTGTGTGTGTGTGTGTGTGTGTGTGTGTGTGTGTGTGTGTGTGTGTGTGTGTGTGTGTGGTTCCAGAGGGACTAAGCAGAAACAAATAGTGTGCTTGTTTTGTAAGTAGGTTTTAGTGAACATGCGTCTCTGTGACAGCGATGACAGCTGAGACTTGCCCTCCCCACTTGTTCTCTCTCTCTCTCTCTCTCTCTCTCTCTCTCTCTCTCTCTCTCTCTCTCTCTCTCTCTGTGGCACGGGGGCTCCCATGCAGGGTGCATTTGAAGTGGCTTCTGGGAGGCCCTGGAGCGTGCCGAAAGGTCAGAGGTTACAACAACTGGGCCTCCCTGGTCCTCCCCACACCCCCCTACCCCCTTAAACACCCACACACACACATACACGCCTCCGCCCCCTCCTGTTTTCACGTCAGGGCCACAGATCACTTCCAGATCCCCCTGACACATTGGGTAGAAAACAAACCTCTTGCTCCTGTTATTCTGCGCTCACTGCTGACAACTTAACATTGCAATGTTATGTCTTTGCCCCACCCCCACCCCCACCCTGACACACTCCTTGTTGTATCTTTATTAAGTTACAAATGCCTCTTGAAACCCCCCCCCCCCCCAAAAGACACACATGTCATTGTATACACACACATATCTCATGAATAGGCCATTGTGTTTTTTCTCAGGGTGTAACCCACAAGTGTTACCAGAATACATTGTATTGCACTTTGTTTCCGTGTGTGTGTGTGTGTGTGTGTGTGTGGTACATGCGGGCACGTGTGCAGCTTTTAAGGAGGATGTTTTGTTCCCTTCCCTAACAGAAGAATCTGTTGTTCACTCAGCGAGGTGTGAAATTGCACTGTCATCTGCTTCACCTGTCATGGGGGGGGGGGGGGGGGGGGGGGGGTCCAAGTGACTCAGACATTCAACATTCGTTCTCTCTGTTATTCAGTCACCCCTACTCCCTTTTCCTATCCTCTTCTAGAGATCTGTATCTGGGTTTCGCTCAGCAGCGTTCGCTGTATCACTCACCACCGCCATCACCCCTTTCCCCTCCCTCTCAGCTTAACATCTGTTTCTAGTGAGGGCCAGAAAGGGGGGGGGATGTCGAACTCTTAAAATTAATTAGCGCATTACCAAATGCTTGAGTTATAAGAGGCCTCGCTGGACCCCGGTTACTCCCCCCGCTCCACAACTCCACGCTCCTCCCCACCAAGTCCACATCTCCCTGAGTCCCAGGGGGCTGGTTTATCACCCAGGACCAATTAGAGTAGGAAGTAAGGTCAGTGACCTTCTGTCAGGCCTCATCAGCTCCTGTGTCACCTGACAGGGGCCATGCCACCACAAGGAGGAATATACAGAGGGAGGGAGTGCGAAACTGGGCCGTGACTGCACTAAGGCATTCTTTGTAAATGGGAATGTTCATATATTCATTTTCTGTACTTATTTATTTATTGTTCCTTGTTGAGCCTTTCCTGTAGCCTGGCATCACCAGACTAAATTCACAAATGAATATTAAGGGGGGTGTTATCAGCGGTGCAGAACAAGATGCCTCTTGACACGATTGGATAGACCTACAACCTATCAGAGGAACAAAATGTGACCTTCAGTTGGGCTGGGCGATATTGAAATTCCCCAGTGAACAATGTTATCATCCAAAATAAAGATGAAGAGAGAGACGCATGTACTGCCAAAGGATGAATCACTGAAGATTGTGACCGAATACCAAAAAATTCATAACAGACGTTGCATGAAGGAATATTGTTCTTGTCGTGGACGTGTGAGGAACATCAACGATATCGTGTTAAACGATATTCTCGTCAAATTGACCAAGCCTACCTACAACCAGTCACAGCAACGAAATGACGTAATGCACGTGGGTGATGTGGTGCTTCACTTGTTTGGAATCAGAAAGAAAGTTGCGACCAGGTCACAAACTTCATAAGATTACTTTAACATAAAGTACAGCCAATTCTGATGGGTAGCTTCCACCACTCCATACTGTCTCCACCTCTGTGGCTTCACATCACCTTAAGCCTGTATCTTAGAAGCATTACACTTACAACAAACCCCTTGTCATATGCTTCTCATCACACATCCTGACAAGCTTATGCAGTCCTCTCATGTGTTACATCTTTACCAGTCTGTTGCTGCTATGAGCCATTTTAAATTTACCGGAACCAACACTTCAACTGTTTCAACTTTCAGAGTAGTTGAACTTATTATATTTGCACTGTAAGAACCTTCCTTAGTGGTTCCACAAAGTAGGGCAGTCTGTATTAAAGCGACATTAATGTGTGTGTGACTAGTTAGACTAGTGCTGACTGAAACTATGATGCTAATGAAAGTCTTTTTCTCTTTTCCTCCATGTTTCTGCTGCTGCCCTGCTGCTGTCTCCACTAAAGGTAAGATACCATGGTTCTAATATGTGTTTGAATAAGTGTTTCCAAAACTCATTTTACATCCTTGTATCCACCTGAACCATAGGTCTGCTCCCATATATTCTTTCATTTACTTATTCTCATCCAAAAAAACTACAGCCTCTTGTCTTAGCTCTCCCTTTCACCCTCCTGCCACTTTTCAAGATCACAGTAAATTATTTGCTAGCATCTATGTTTGATAGCTAGCAGTCTTTGTTTTCACTACCTTGTTGGCACATTGCTTCCTTTCTGTGCATTACTAGTGCCAACACTGAGTGGAACAGCAATACCTAGTAGCAGGACAGGGATTGTGTTGCCCACATGCTTGTGCGTCTTTCCTTGTGCCCGTGCATGAAACAAACAAAACATGGACCCACTTGTAAAAACTTTGCCCTGCGGTGCTACCAAGGGGCAAACTACAGGGCTGAAAAAGGAAGCCACCATGAAAGTGACAAAAACTGCATTTCTTTGAATGGCCAGTCAATCTCCATAGAGACCCGTGCTAAAATGCCCAACTTTACAGCAGAAATAAACATGTTTACAGCCTGGTTTAAAAACCAAAACCAAAAACTTTTTGGTCTTCCCCCGAATTTCCCTGTTAATTTCCCCATTCATGACAAGATGTCGACTGCTAAAGTCGCCCACATTGAGCTTCATTTTCATGGAGATTACATCCATATTTCATACAGTCTATAGGTCCAAACGCTCTGAAGGCATCTGACCCACGCACATTTAGAAGTATACCTATTGTCTTCAATGGCAGAACACACACCAGAAGCGTTAAGATGCTCCTAATCTAGTTTAGATTTTGGACCCAGGCCGTGGTTACACGTGTCTTTTCAATACGACTGTTGTCATCCGATCATCACTCCTGTTTATACTTTCTCTGCTTAATTACTGTTTCATGTTCACTTTCAGCTTTATAGGAGTAGTGTTAAACTACTACCGGTGAAAACCCAACATTTCCTGATTTTTGCTGCTTCACAATAAAAGTCTCCTATTTCTATGAAAATATAAATAACGTTATATTCACGCAGAAATATACCAGATAAATATCTGACCAGGCAGGTCACATTGAAGTATCAAATACGCATATGCACACACAAAGCTCCTGCTTGTAATGTTATAGGCTCCTCAAATAGAAATGCGTAGAAAATGAATAGGGACGTAAGGGTTTGCCCTTTAGAATTTAAAATAAACTTGTTTCTTTAGCATATATTAATTATTTAGAAATGAAATATGTCAAAGTCAAACATAACCACTGATAGAGGTATCTGTAATATATAAAACCTTAGCCTAAATGGTGACCAAGTACAAGTATCTTACAAGAAAATGACTTTGGAAGAAGTTAGTCACCTTTTAGAATATTACTTGAGTACAAGTCGTCAAGTATCGGACATTTACTGTGCTTCAGTATCAAAAGTTTTGTTTTTCTGATATTAAATGTACTTATGTATTGGAAGTAAAAGTATACAAAACTTTGATTCTAACTGTATTATGACTTGAACAGGCTTATGATAACTAATGTAATGTGATGCCCATCAATGTGTGGTCACATTATGTGATTTAATTTTGTTTATGTGGCATCATTTGAATATGTATTTCCCTGTGATAGAGCCTTATTTATTTCTTTTTATGTAAATTAATGTTTGGAGTGCTATCTCGATTTCTTGGCCTCCCAGTGAGACGGCACGGTGTGGCTGCAGCCGCTCTTGTTGTCTTTAGTCTGGATGAAGTGAGAGAAAGAGACACACGACACATTGCATAATTTTTCAGTCTTCCACAGAAGACTTTTAAAGTGAAATTCCGGCATAAATCATCACAGGATCTTTTTCAGCAAATACACTAATCAAATAAGCCATCGAGACAATTTTTTTCATGTAGCTATTAACAGAGATATCCTGGAGAGTCGCTAACAGTTGCTAACAGCCGGACAAGGCTAACAGTGATTAGCTCAGGGTAGCATGGTGAAGGCATTCAAACGTCTTTTTTAACCACTACTCCTTCTCAAAATAACAGCAAACCTCTGCAGTAGCATGAGAAGAGTCCCTACACAGAAAACAAAACACCAACAAAGTAGTTAGTGAACCCGGAGTTTATTAAAAGAGTGTTTTAAAGACTTACCTTCTGGCCCCGAAGGGCTACAGGCTACAGGTAACTTTTGGGTCAGTGGCCCACGTTAGTGTCCAAGCATTACTAAACGGCACGATTGAACACTCACACATAGGAACCGAAATAGCTGTGTCAACAGATTTCAATTAGACAGGTGACTTCTACGATTTCGCCGGGCGCCCACACCTGTTTGAGCCAGAATACACAGAGATAGAGCTGCAGGAACAGGATGAACTTGTATTTCACCAAACTGCCACAAACCACAAAGTTTACGTGTTTTGCTGGAATAAATCATCAATGGGCTCCTTCCTTTGGGATTGACTTTGGTAATCCACTTGAATGAACTTTACTATGAGAGGAGCTGATACAGGGGCCAGTAGGTAAGTCTTTAAAACACTCTTTAATAAACTCTGGGTTCACTAACTACGTTGTTGGTGCTTTGTTTTACGTGTAGGGACTCTTCTCATGCTGCTGCAGAGGTTTGCTGTTATTTTGAGCAGTATTAGTGGTTAAAAAAGACGTTTGAATGCCTTCACCGTACTGCCCCAGGCTGTTAGCGACTGTTAGCCACTCTCCGGGATATCTCTGTTAATAGTTTATACATAAAAATAATTTTCTTAATGGCTTATTTAATGACTGTATTTGCCGAAAAAGACCCTGGGATGATTTTACACCAGAATTTCACTGTAACCCACTCCAGGCCCCTGATTATCAGACGAGTGACAGTAGCCCTGTACGCTCCGCTGCCCTCCAACACTTCAGTGCTTTCAGCTGTGTGCTGGATGTCTTCTTTCGTGCAGCCATGTCCAGCCTCACTCTGCTTCTAATTGGCTAAACGTTCAACAGGTTGAAAGCGAGAGCTAGCATTGAAACGGTGTCTCATCTATAATGTAAGCTGCAACCTGGGAAAGCCTGGAATCGTTAGAGGAATTGATAACATGTAGACGTGTACATTTCCGATGGATCGGAACATTTGGAGCCAGTTCCAAATAGAACCCGGTACTCGATTCCCAACCATAATTACAATGTTTCCCTAGACCTAACCATTCTTTGACATGTGCAGATATTGTAGGAATGATCAAAAACATTGACACTAAAAGACATAATCCAAAGTTTTCCAGTCAGAGAAATAACATGCTCTGAGCCAAATGCTTGTAATGTAAATGTTATTAAAGTCAATGAATAAGCCCATGTCCTCATGTAATTTTAATTAGGCAGACTTTTTAAATGGAACAGTGTTACAATTACTGTGAGCAAACTTTTCAAATTCAGAATGGTTTTCTAGTGTTTTGGAATGAAGCCCTCCTATTGTCCTGTATTCTGTAATAATGGCTACAACACAAAAGAGTGTTTGAAGCTCCCACTCCTCCTCTCCTTCTGTCAACTCTCGACTACAACACCTTCATTCGTTCCCAGACTACATTTTTGTCACCCTCTCCTCTCCACCATCCCCTCCCAATCATCCGTCTCTCCGCCTCCTCCTCTTCATTCCCCACCTTTCCCCTCTCTCACATCCAAATCCTCCACTTTCTTTCCCTACCAGCTCCATCTCCCATTACTCCAACTCCTCCTCCGTAACATTTGGCTTATCTCACCTCATCTCCCCTCTCAAGATATCTGCTTCTTTTCTCCTCCCTCAACTGCTCCCCTCTCTTCCCCTCCTCTTCCTCCAAACCCAGTTCTGTTAGCGCCTGTTTACCTCCATCGCTCCACCAGATGGTTTGTGTTAAAACTCTACGTTTGACAGCTCGGATGACTTTTTTTCTCCCTGATATTACTTTAACATCGGGGGGGATTGCTCCGACCTGGAGGAACACAGAAGAAGGACAAGCAGGGGGTAAAAGGAAATTAAAATATGAAAAACCCTGATGTATTAAAAGCAATTATTTTGTCAAGCGAAGGGCAGCAGTCATCACAGGGCCCTTTTTGGTTTGGTTCCCTGTGTTACTTTTTTAAATAAATAAAGGCACATATAATGTAATATTGATTTAAATCACATCTGTTAGGGTGATTTCATCCACCCCCTCTCCCTCTGCTCCATGTCTTTTGGAAGAGAGAAGGGGCCCGGGCTGCCAGAAATAATTGCTTGTTTGCTGGTATTTACTTGAAATCTGTCAAAGACGAAGAGAGGAAAGGAGTAAGTGCAAGAGTTAGTAAGAGAGAAAGAGGGACCACTCAGCCCCTACACAGATTGTTATCGGCTGGTTGTCTTCCTGCTGCTGACCGGGAAGTGTGTGCATGCATGCTGCTTTCCATACTGAACCAGGACATCTCAGTACGTTTTTCAATGGGAAAATACAATACCACTGTATGCAATCTACGAAGTGAATTTTAAGGTGGAAAATAAAACGTCTACAAACAGCCAGTTCCATCTTACTGATGAAGACCTTGAGATGTTAAAAGCTCCAAAAGCTAGTAAGAGGACATTGAGATAGGTTTGTTTCATCATGAAACAAAAAAACCCAGTAAAACCAAAGCTGTGTCCAAAACAAGTTTTTGAGGTCATTATACTGTATTTTGTATAGAAGCCACAAAAAACAAAAACACAAATAAAAGGTTGGACTTTAAATATACTGTACGATTTCAGAGACTTATACAGCTTATGTAAAATAAAAAATGGTGCAGGATTTCTTTCTCGCTCAGCAATAGTCGTAGCAGGTAAATGTTGAACTATTCCTTTTAAAAGTTGCTAATCAGATTGTCTCCCACCTGGTTGGTTTGTATTTTCCACATTTTCCCACCTCGGGACTGAAATGTTCGGGCTTCATGAGATGGCTATCTGGGACCAAATGTCAAGCGCGCTGCCTGGCACACATGCTTGTGTGTTGTGTGAACTAAGGAGTCTTTTCACACTCAGGTCGCCCACAGACTGCAGTGTTTAATGTTGTGCCATAGCAGTTTGGTTTCCAGTGTGCTGGCCGTCTCCTGAGCAGCATTAGTCTGATTATAGAGCTTATTTGGTCGAGAGGCCTCAGTCTGCAAGTCTGCTCGACGATCTAGCCTCTGCCAACGCTGTTCCCGCTGTCTCCCTCCTCCTTGTCTCCTCCCCTCATCCTGCTCCCTTTCCCTCCTTCACTCGCTTCATTCCCTCCCCAAAGAACCACAAACAATAAACCCTCTGTTACATCTAACCTCCTCACGTGTTTCCCTTTCTCCCTCCACCCCTCCCTAGTTCAGTCTCTTACTCACTTGTTGCTTTCTCTCTCTCCCTCTTATAACATTATAGCTTTTTGGGTTCTGTCTTCGGTCTGTTACTCATCTCTCTTGGGTGTTTTGGGACTTGTTTGTGGGCTTGGAGCATACACTAGAACAAAGACAACACACACACACTTGGTCAGCCCACCACTAACTCTCCCACTCAAAGCCAATGACAGCGGTGATTAGTATCTCATAACAGCTTAGATTGTGTGGAAAGTGGGTGTGTTTGTGTGCATGTTAGCTGGTACAATACCCTGACAGTAGCATTACCACTCATCATAGCTGCACAGCAGCTGCAGCTGCTGCAGCGGGACAGCAAACAGATTTGGCGCAATCTTCCCCTAATGAGATTGGTCCCTCATTCCTACGTCTTTAAAGGAGCAGCAAGCTGGCAGAGAAGCATGCTGACAATCTAGCTCTTTATTGCAGAACCAGCACTAAGACAGAGTGGTGTCTGACAGTCAGTAAAAGAGGTTGTAATGTAGGGAAGAGGCTGTAAATTTAGCGGGCAGGAGGATGTTTAGACAAACAGTCTCTTAGGTGGGTAGTAAGTTAGTCAAATGGGAAGAAAGGGAGGCGGGCAGGTAGGATCTCACGCAGGTAGGATGGTAGGCAGACGGGCACTAACTCACAGCATGTGGAAGGCACCCAGGACAGGCCTTTATCTGATGGCCTTCGCTGGTCAATTAGATTAGAGCACAGTACAGCAAAGAACAGCTAATTCTCTGGATTAACATCATCGCTGGTTTCTCAGACCATAAAACCAGTTTGCTTTCTCTGTTCAGTGAATTTAATTATACAGTATATCAAGATCTAAGGCTGTTTTCCAACAACAAATTAGGTTGCGTTAGTGTATGGATAGAGGATCAAGAAGTCTGGTTTCCAAAGCATCCGTAAAGGTCACATTATTTTTTGACTAATCGTGTCTGGATTGACTGGTCTTGTCTGGTGTAGACTTTACCCAGGATGCATGCTGAGCAGACACAACAAAGCAGGGGGACATAAACCTTAGGTTAGCTCTATAGCAAGAACATTTCTAGGCCGGCTGAGGATCACGCTATTCTCCCTGGAATTTAGGGGAAGCTCTTCTTCTATCACAGTTTTTTTCCTGTATAGATTCACATTTTCCTGTTTATGTGTTTTGAAATGTGGTGTTTCAATCATAGATCGTATATAGAGATGGGCGTCGCGGCTCCACCTTCTCCACTGTACAAAAGTGAAGCAGGTATATCTCAGATACGAGCACCACCATGTTGAAATTTTGCTACCAGAGTCTGCACAGTAGTGATCAGGCAGCATTGAAGTCCCACCCATACGCCGCCCAACCAATCACGAGTCAATCACAGCTGTGTATCGTGACAATTCACCCTGTTTTCATAGCATCAAATAGCTAATTCAAACCAAACTTATCAGAAAAATGCTTTAATGAATGTCAGCAGGATAAAAACTACCATAGACAGAAACAATTGTTGTGAAATTAGTTTGACATCTACTAACATAGAGGGGTTTATGACCTATACTGCAGATTTTTTGTTTTGGCTTTATTTTGGGGAGCTGTCAATCTTATATTTGTACGGTGTCGTTGGCACAGTTTGATGCACGTTATAAGAGTAGAGTAGTGTGTGCGTCGCGTAGTGTGTGGTGAAGAGTGAGCGAGAGGTTGATGGATGTGCTCAGAGCAGACAGGTGTTCATGTGTTGGTGATCGAAGCAGGGGAGAAATTAGCAGTAGTTGTCAAATGGTAGTAAATGTACTGTGTAGGTTCAGTGTGTCCATGAATAAACACTGCAGCTCCTTAAGACCCAATTAAAGTTACTGTAGTAGTTATTGTATCTTGCTTCTCAACTGCTGCCATGTATCAGGGTTTCCCCCCAGAAAAGTGGTGAGGCCCGGTGGCAAGTGTCTTTTTGATGGAGGCCCAGCAACAGACTGGTGGTAGCGTTAAGGTAGGGCCCTATAGTTTCTGTTGTAACTGAATCATCGCCACAATCACACCATAACAATTTGGCCACAACTTAGCATATAGATTATACATGGTCCAGCCATATACTAAGTTTCCACCTAGTCTTGTTCTTATTGCAATCCCTGGTTCTGTTTTTTTCTCTCTCCCTTTGCTCTTTTTGTAACACACACACACACACAGCAGTCATAATAGCAGGGTTAGAGTGCAGGGCCGACCACTGGACAGTGTTTGTACAGAATGCTAGCATATGTCAAACCTGGCTTATTGAACTTAGACCGCAGCCTGAAACAGCTCAGAGCAGCAAAGAATTGCTCTGGACCCACAGGAGAAATACACACCAACAGACACATATTCACACACTTTTATGCATGCGCAGACATATACAGCGTGTATATATGCATACATACATATTCAAAGATCCTCACATACACACACACACGCACACGCTGACAGAGGTCACTCGGTACGTTCTCAAGAAAAGAATTACCTCACTTGAGCCTATAGGAGGCTACAGGCAAAATGAAAAGCAGACAGACAGGGAGGGGGAGATGGGGGTTGAGAAACAAAATGTCACATGAGAGAGTTTGTGTGACGCATATTCATTTTCATGTAAGCTGATAGACCCACTGGTGATCAGCTTTCTTCTTGTGTACACTAATGACCTTAGCTTACATACTTAACACACGTTAAGCATGATTATACAGGCTGCGAGACGGTGCCTTTTTGTGCCTGTGTTTGTTTGACACAGACGGGAGTGTGTGTAGTGCCCAGCCTGTGTTTATTCAAGACTTTCTGGCTAAGACACGCCTGTTATGAGCAGTGTTGGGTTGTATTACTTAATAATGTGCTTACTTTTTCTGTGAAAAGTAGTGTAAGGATTTACAGTTTAATTCAGGAGTTACATTACTGTTACTAATCTCAGTAACGTTCTGTTATTTTTTACATTTAAGGGGATTTGATGTCTTTGACATGATGCAGGACCGTAGTAAACAGTTGAAATAGTTAGCTAAAAGTAATGGATAAACAGTTGAAATAGTTAGCTAAAAGTAATGGATTAACAGTTGAAATAGTTAGCTAAAAGTAATGGATTAACAGTTGAAATAGTTAGTTCAAAGTAATGGATAAACAGTTGAAATAGTTAGCTAAAAGTAATGGATTAACAGTTGAAATAGTTAGCTCAAAGTAATGGATTAACAGTTGAAATAGTTAGTTCAAAGTAATGGATTAACAGTTGAAATAGTTAGCTCAAAGTAACGGATTAACAGTTGAAATAGTTAGTTCAAAGTAATGGATAAATGGTTTAAATAGTTAGTTCAAAGTAATGGATGAATGGTTTAAATAGTTAGTTCAAAGTAATGGATAAACAGTTGAAATAGATATAAGTTTACAGATAAGCAGTTGAAATAGTTAGCTCAAAGTAATGGATAAACAGTTGAAATAGTTAGTTCAAAGTAATGGATAAATGGTTTAAATAGTTAGCTCAAAGTAATGGATAAACAGTTGAAATAGTTAGTTCAAAGTAATGGATAAATGGTTTAAATAGTTAGTTCAAAGTAATGGATTAACAGTTGAAATAGTTAGTTCAAAGTAATGGATAAACAGTTGAAATAGTTAGTTCAAAGTAATGGATTAACAGTTGAAATAGTTAGTTCAAAGTAATGGATAAATGGTTTAAATAGTTAGTTCAAAGTAATGGATAAATGGTTTAAATAGTTAGTTCAAAGTAATGGATAAACAGTTGAAATAGATATAAGTTTACAGATAAGCAGTTGAAATAGTTAGCTCAAAGTAATGGATAAACAGTTGAAATAGATATAAGTTTACAGATAAGCAGTTGAAATAGTTAGCTCAAAGTAATGGATACTATATAAATGGTTGAAGCATTCAGCTTCACTCCATGTAGTAGTATTAGTTATAGTATGATTGCTGACCAAACCAACCTTAATATTGACGGTACAGTTTTATGAAAGCATCCACTTTTACATTTGTAAAATAGGCCTACAATCGATGAAGGGTTATGTTAGTTCATCTGTCAGGGTTGTGGGGGCACCTCAGACCAAAACACTTGGAAACCACTGAGTGCAGTCCAAGGCCTTGGTCCAGGCCCTAGAGACAGTGTGAAGGCTCCACATAGGACATACTGTAAATGTGTTGGAGACAGTGTGAAGGCTCCACATAGGACATACTGTAAATGTGTTAGAGACAGTGTGATGGCTCCACACAGTAAATAAAAGTGCAAATATGTGTCTTTTCTATGTTTACGATGGCCATTGAATGAGCACTGCTGGTGTTTTATAGCATCAAAATAAGACATTCGCCTTCTTGTTCCTCCTAAGCAGAATTCATGAACAAGATCATGTTTTCCACTGAGGGAGGATGATGTCCAGACAATCGTCTTGTTAAAGCACTTTAGGGACACCTCATACACTACTATACTGTGTCTATAACGCCCTTATAGGATCCTTAAGGGATACCCGGAGCCCCACTGTGGGTGAAATTAGCCCCAGATAATCATCTCCTTCTGGGCTACAGCCACTCTCAGCACCAGGCCTGTTTTACACCCCATTTACCAAGAAAAGAGGGAATGACTTGCCTCAGTGACCCCTTTCCTCTGAATCTATATAGCTAGTGGCGAGAAGAGCTTTTCCTCCACCATATCACGTCTTAACACCTAAAGTTAAATGTAATGAGCCTGGGATTGCAGATGGGAGTTGACCAGTGATTTCTTTTCCAATTAACAGAAGTCTTGGAGTAGCATACGACAAAACGGAGAGATTTGGAAAAAGTGTTGTCCTTTCTCAGGACGTGTCTCTGTAGGATGATTGATCACGAGGGCCCCCCCCCCCCTCCCCCCCTGACTCACTCTTCTCTATTATGTCTGGTTCCCTTTCTCCTAATCTATCTCTCTCTCCCCCTCTCAGTCTCCCACACTCCCCTGCTCCTCTCTACCCGTAGTCATTGTGTCTTAAATCTCTCTTTCCGCCTGATTTTGCCTGAAAGGTGATAGAGGAGGTTCTGGCTATAGATAAAAAGAGGCTCTCTATAGATGAAAGGAGCTGTGTAGAATCAACACATTAGACAACCTTGCTGCAACACTCCCCCTTAAAGTAACAGAATGATGCAACACACTCTCACACACACATATGTACCATAAAGAGAGCGAAGGAGCACTACGCATTAAGATATGTTGCCCGTGGGAGGAGAGGTACGCCAACAAGTAAGGAGATGAATAGTGTTAATGCCCGTTAAACCACATATGTTAGAATCAGATGGGAATACGCCACGTTCTTTCCTCCCTCAAAGCCTAATATGAAATATACCTTCCTTTAAATTCATCCGAGGTGTGTGTTTTTAAGAGTGATTTGTGTGCACGTAGACACAGAGTTGTGATGATAACAGAAAGATCTGCACAAACAGTGGGTCCATGTTCACCACAAGAGCAGTGAGCATGCATACCGTACATGCATGCACGCAAACACACGCACGCGCACACACACACACACACACACACACACACATACACAACTGGCTGTGGTGTCCTGAGCCTGTGTGGCCCAGCGGTGGGATGTGGAGTGAAGCAGGAAATGTGTGAGCCATGAAGGCATGTGTTTATGCTGGCTGCAGTCGCCCATCACCAGCCAGAGGGAAAACAGACACCAGCACCGCTTCATTTGCTCTCCATCTCTCGCCTTCTCCTCCAAACCCTCAACGTGATCTTTTCTCACCTCTGCCTCTCCAAGATGCCTTCTCTCGTACCACTTTCCTCTTTGTTTCGCTCTTTTTCCTGTTCGTTGTTTTTCTTTACTGTTCACCTCTGAGGAGTAAGTTGCAAAAAGCTATGTATATAAATAAAGTCCCATAGAAACACAATGCTCTGTAATTTATTCACAGCTAAAGGATCAACATTTGCCTTCCAAAAAAAAAAAATCACTTCCAGAAACAAAAATTTCATAACAACACTCCACAGCAGTAGAAGTAACCCCAGTGGGGATTTATATTGGCTAATAAAGATAAGTTGTTTAGATAATGATACTGAAAAAAATGAGTACACATGTAAAGGCAAGTAATGAAGCACCGAGTTAGCGTTAATAAAATGAAAATGTAATAAGCCTAAATAAATAAAGCAGGCCTGCAGCACTTGGCTATAGTACTCCCTGTGTTTGGCATGAGCCCTGAAACAACAGTTTGCTCTCATCAAGGCACTTTTTCCTCATGGATTGGACAATAAAGCATTTGGACAATGAAAAGTCCTGTCACACAGTTGAATGGCTTTCAGTATTTCTCTGTTTGTTAGACAGCTACATTAGCCTAATCATTGCCTGATGTTTCCTTTACTGTGCGAGTATGTGCAGTGCAGTGACCCGGCAGCACTGTTGGATTGGGACCTGCTCCCTGGTAAGGATAGGTGTTGGAGCATGGTGGAGCAGGCTAATTAGCAGAGCCACTCCTATGAACAGATGGGTACTTTAAGAGACTGGAGAGAATTTGACCCATTTGCTAACTGTCTCTGGAGAGAGAGAGAGAGAAAACACTTGTTTGATTCAAGAGCTTTTTTCTAAGGCTTTTACGCAGCGTAGGTGTGACGAATAAAAAAAAATGTGAAAAGGCTCACCTGTGAATATTCACACTGATCAACAGGTACGCAGTCCATGGCTTTTATTATGAAAAGTGAGAATAGAAAAGGTGGATCTGGTATGCACTGCTTTTATCAAGGTTGAAGGGGTAAAGTTTGCTGTTTTTGTAGTGGACAATGAGCCTCCTTGTTGTTAAGTAAACAACAATACGTTATCGGTTGAAAAATGGACCTTGATCCAAGCATGATGGCATGTAATATTCACATTCTGTGTGAAAATACTCATGACAAAATTAACCGCACACACACAAAAAAACATCCCCTGTGTGCAAAGGCCTTTTAGACTGAATTCATTTGGAGTTTGAATATAATACAATTTTAACAAAAAGAAATAAACTATTTCCTCTTTACATAGAGGTATGCACGTTTTTTTTAAATGTATGAATTTATTGGTGTGTTTAGGCATGGCAACTTCAGTGACTTTGGACATTCCCAGTTGCACCCAACATATAACATCACCTGCTGTAGGATACCCACATCCCCCTGAACACATTATATCCATGCAGTAGCTATACCTGATATTTTCTTATTGTCTTGGGCAGTAGAGAGAGAGACGACCAGAAACAAAAGAGAGAGATGCAACAGTTGTTCCCAGGCTGGGCTCTAACCAGGGGTGTAGTGGTTCCTGGTCGGCTTCTTAACCCCAAGTTAAATTAGGAATAAACAATGATATTAGCCCTTTTTTATTTTAATTAACACCCTTATGTAAACATATGAAGGGAAGTGAAGTCGTGGTGTTGAGAAATGCTCTCTATTTTTTGTTTTTTTACATTATTACGAATGTCAGATTATACTCGTCAGGCTGAAACGAGCGATTTAGTGCTGTTTGAGGGAGTTTTGAGAATCCATCTGGGATCACTCATACGAGAAAGCCTCACAGAAAAAAGTACATAGCAGACTACAGTGTGGTATATGAGGTGTGTGAGAGGAGGAGGGATGTAATGACGAGGATAGTGATATTAACGAGCTCTGGAGGAGACAGGAAGTCAACACAGAGTTGAACGTACGTCTCTCTGTCTCTTCTATCTCTCCCTCTCAGACACACACCATTTTCTTTTGGAAAAAGCACCTTTTGCTCTGTCCGTTAAGTTGGGTGCCTGTGAGTGAACGTAAGAATAACATAGGAAAAAAGGGAAGTACAAAAAAGAGCTATGGGCGAGGGAATGAGGTTATTATATTTTATTCCGTCTTTTTAATGAAACAAGTGTGCAAGCCTCTGGCAGTACAAAGCCCTCTGAATATGTTGGGGCACAGGAAAGGGGGTATGAAAGCGTTGTTAGAAGTGCGAGACGTTAACTGAGAAGTTTGATGGTCTCCTCAGTAGAAAGGAGGACTCTCAATATGCAGCACAATTACTCTGGCGAATCCCAAAAGTCCCTTTCAGTCCGAACAATCTGCCAATTTGGAGCACGCATCCCCTCTGTTTTTTTGTCTCTTCTGGGTATTATAGTTAGGAAATGTGCTTTTAAAGAAAACCTACACTACAGGAAAAAAGCCTCTAATCCTGCACCTACCTGCTCTACCTCTCTGCCCCCTCTCTGTTTGATATCATTATTCATGGCAAGCTGCTGATAGTGATGGAAAACTGGTCAACACAGCAATACAGATAGAGATACGGGATCATCAGCGGCTGTGCGGGTCAGCTCGGGAGTCCAACCACGGTCAATGTCAGTGGGATCTGCGAGGCTAAGTCCCAGTGAGCGTGTGGATCCCGGTGATTGAGTGATTGAGCGCTTAGTGTTTGAGCCTGCGGACAGCCCAAACAAGTTAATCCCCGCCCCCACCATCACTACCCACCCCCCCACCCCCCCTCCACATCCCCTCACTAACGCCAGATCTACAGCAGAGGGAGAGGAACGGAGGCAAATTTAGTGGACAGAGCTTTAGTGGAGCTAGTCAAAAAAAGAAAAGCTCCTTAATGATTTAATCAGCGGAGATATTCATTTGCTGTAATACAAGGGTGGCCGCTGTACACTCTGTTCAGAGCTCCGAGGGCCGGAAAGGCCAGGCTGATGTGAACGGGAGCATTTGTGATTATGGAGCTGGATTAAAAGACGAGGTTGTGCTTTTTTTGATTGGGGACAGAATCTGAGCCGGAGGTCAGGCTAGCTTGTTGGGAATCGGATGATCCTTAATGGCAAGAGGAGATCCACTTAGAGTTGCAGGCATGCAACCTAGATATTAGTGTTGCTTTTTCAAACAATACAGATTTTGCCCTCACTAGGACCTCATATCAAATTTCAATACTTTTCTGGCTGGTGTTTTACTTTCATTTAATCACAGCTGAGATGTGACAGAAATTGAGAGGAAGGACTCCACTTGGACCAAGCCCCCACCACAGCAACTTTCTGGTTGATCCAATCAGGAAGTGCCAAAAACGGCATGTCCCCTAGGAGCAGTTTCATAATAGAGCAGTTTCTCATTGACCCCTATGTTAAACAGGCCGTTTTCACAGCATCATTAAACCTGTTTAAGACCTGGTACAACCTTGCTCCAAGTATAGAAAACTGTCCAGAATATAAATATTTAATGCTTGGTCACATTCTTAGTCTTTTTTTTTTTTAACAGATATTTAATTGTAGACCCCAATTGAAATAGATAAAGTTGTTGTACAGCTTCAGTAAAGTATTGGAAAAGGTTTGGGTATTGTTACCCTTACCATACCTAGCCACCAGCTCCCTGAGTGCAGGAAGGCAAGTCCGGCTTATTGTCGATTGGCTTATCACACACATGCATGGCCATGAATGGATCATATAGCTGGTGAATAATCCATCTAAGTCGATGTGTCCTCTTCGCAGAATGGTGTGTAGGTAGTCTTTATGCTCCGCTGAGCAAGCTTATCTCTTGTTTCAGCTGTAAAGCCACAGGTCTTAAAGGTGCTCATGCCTGGGAGGCCCTCTGAGTCTGACCCCAGAGGAAGCCCGGGGGGTGTTGCAGCAGTATGAAGTGTATACAATATACTAGACTGGCGTTTATTATATGAGAAAGCTGTTAAGTATTTACTTTTTAAATCATCTAAAATGTGCAGACTTTATTAAGATCAACGCTAGGCAGGTAGTTCTTCAGTGCCTTTAAGGAAGTCTAGTGCAGCTGGGTAACCAGTGCAGACTGTTGGCTATGTAAGCAGCACATTAAAGAGAGTAAGAGAATGTAGAGCCCATGTGGAAAATCTCTTAGGCAGTGATCATGAAATTGCCACCTGTGTTTCTTCACTGCCGTTGATCTTGGCTTTTCTGCCCTCATTTAGAACTGTGCTGACTTAACATTCTGATTGGAATAATCAGGGCCTTCGAGGGCAGAGTTGTTTTGCCCTCTTGTTCAATGGTACTATTCCCATTCTGTGGTTCCTCTTTGACTTGGGTTTGCTAAATGAAGGAGACAGAGACTTTGAAAAAACCTTTTCAACAGGCTTCCTGTAGGTTAAAGAATGGGGAAGAGGTGAAAGAGGAGAAGGAAAGAAGAAGAGAAAAAGAGGAGGAGAAGAAAGGAGAGGAGAAGTGAAATGGAAAGATCCAACTTCTCAGATCACACCAATTACAGGAACATTCGGGAGCCAGGTTCTGCAGAAAGCATTAGCAGCCGTTCCCCAATCTCTTCCCCTCTTTTTCCCTCGCTTGCTGTTTCTTGTACTCTCCGTCCCTCCTCTCTCTTTTTTTTTCCATTTCATCTTACGATCCCAGTGGGGTTACTATTGGTGAGGTACTTCCTGCTGTAAGTTTTCTTTGAGTGTGCTAGTGCTCTCTCTCACAACACCCGGGGAGCTGTGAACCATCACTGGAGCATTTGAGGACCTATTGCAGCCTGCTGGAGGAAAGTAAGCTGAGCAAATTGTATTGCAATTAGTTTTTTTGTAGTCTCACATAGCCAGACCCTTTTTGATAGCACTGTGTCAATGCTGGAGCATGGTCTGACTCATAACGCAGCTCCACTTCCTTCCACTGTACAAAAGTGAAGCCAAAATATCCCCAATATGGGCGCTGCCATGTTGCCATTTTGGAGCCAGAGTAAACTCGGTAGAGATCGGTTGGTAGTTACATCATCAAAGTGATGTCCGTACACCTGCCTGACCAATCACGAGTCAATCATGGCTGAAATAACTAGTTAAACCCAAACAAACACTTGAGCAACCATCAGCATGATAAAAACTATCTATATTGACTGTACTTTGACTTTTTACTTTGGCCCATGTCCCATCCACTAACAGAGACGGGGTTGGATTTATAACCTATACTGCAGCCAACCACCAGGGGGCTATCGAAATGCTATGGCTTCACTTTGGACAAGCGGTCCAGCTTTATATATGGTCAATGGTCTGGCTACACTGGCTTATCATTCTTGGATAGGGGAAAAACATTATGAATTTGTTTTTATTTCACAATTTTCTTGGGCGACACTAGGCCTGGATGCAGCGACAGTTCCTTCGCAAAATAGATAGCTGAGATAGCCGAATGGGCCTGACATCCAGCACATCTCTCATGCTTCAGATTCCTTTATCCCAGCACTGTAAATCAAGTACGTCAAACTAGTTTTTATTGTGACCAAACTCAACAGTTGAGCGTTCACTAAGCCCAGTCCCGCTTAATTACTGTGATCTTTGTTCAGCAAATGTGCTGCTTACTACAACGGTGACAGTTTACCATAAACATTCTGATTTTGAGTCGGTTCGAGTATGACCAGTGGGCCATCTCTTCCCCCACTTTCCTGTCTATGTGTACTAATGCAGTACTGTACTTATAAAAAGGCATTAACAGAGGCAGCCTTAAGCATCTGGGGCCCCCTTTAAAGAGCTACAGTGGGGCACATATCCAGGGACTAAATATTTGAAGTTATCAGGTTTATTATCTCATGTATACAGAATATAAATTCCTTATAGAACCATTAAACATTGATGAAGATGACTAACTTGAATGATGATAAAATAATAAATCATGTGGCTCTTCCAAACCGCCAATCCCGACAGAAACCTGTATGGTTTTACATCAACAGTAGTGTCTATATGGTTTACATCAATATAGGCTACAGAGTATAAGTGCCCTGCTCACACCCCTTCCAGATAGTCTATTTTTCTTTTACATATTTTTGTTTTACACCTCTTCATCTCTATAACAGTGACATACAGTATACGTATATTCAGGAAAACATTCAGAAAGTATAATTCTGGGGAATAGGAAACTCTGCTGGCTCCAGAGAATGGATCTTTGGCTCTGTCTTGTTTGGCTGTCTGCTCACACTCTCATGGGATGAATTGTTTCAGCCAAAATCATCTACCCCGCTGAGATTTCGCTTGACAAAGGCATTTGGGGGAAAGAAACACAATTTGCCCAAATGCCAGCAATTGCTTGTAATGGGAAATTCCATCCCGAGAATAAATTGTATTACATTCAGTTTCTGAATCCCACACCACAGCCATTCCTTTCGCAGATTGTTCCAAAATGTTCTCGAAATCTTTTGACCCCCTAACTCGAGGGATGATGGCTGCCGCAGATGTAGGACTGTGTCTCCATGGCTCATAAAAACTCCGGAGGGATGAGGAGATGACAGAGAGTCCAGAGCACAGTGGGGTTCTCTGATCACCATTTCTGTGCCTTAAAGACAGCACCAGACCCTCTGTGGGACCAATAGAAAGCAGAAAAGGATGTTGTTAGGACAGAGATGACTGACAGTTTATCTCTTGTCTTGTGACCTGGCTGTGCTGGCTCAGCATGTCTGCACATCTGGGAATAACATATCTGTGCAGGCCAGAGGTGATGTCACTTGCAAGGTGTAAAGGGGCATTTCTGGACTCATTTTAGTCTGCCTTGCCAGAGCTATCTCCACAGAAAGTAATCATTCTGATATAGGAGACATGCTGGCTCGTTTGTATGAAACCAATACCAATCGTCTCGGGCGACGCCAAGCCCTGGGTGCAACAATGGTGCCACTTGCACAATAGATAGTGAAGATAGCGGAGGAGAATGCTCGTTGAAATAGGCTTTATCTCAACAGTCCACATCCCATGAGTCAGACTAGAGGCATTTGAGCTCAACGGGCTCACATGAGCAAAGTTTTGAGTCAATTGGGATGAGAATAACTTCCTCTCGTCATGTCCCGTGTTCAATACCCAGCCAGAGTACCACTCCAGCAGGCTGTCTTTACTGCAAAAGAGACCAAAAGTATCATGCAACAGAGCTGCACCTTATGTGTACAAGAAGAGTCAGGGAGCAACAGATCTTTTTGCTCCTCTCTTTGTCCGCGCTGCATAGTTTTTTGGTTTTCACTCCAGCATTTTTGTGTAGGTGTGGCGAGCAGCCCACATCTGCACTTTTTTCAGGCAGTGGAATTTGAAACTAAAATATACAGGTCCTTTGATCAGGCCCTGCCACGGTGAGGAGAGACAGGAGGGAAAGAGACAAGGAGATGACCATTAGTCTGTGTTTCTCCACTCTAATTTCACTGGAAGATAAGTGAAATCACATGTTGACAGCGGTTCTAGTGGAAAAGACAGCAGAAGAAGAAGAAAAGAGGGGCGAGTCTCAGGATGATGCCCAATATGAGTCGGAGCAGAGCAGGGCACAAAGATCTGATAAGAAATGTACTTGGTAATGATTACACAGAGAGACATACTGTAAGACTTATAAGCATGAGTTCTCATTTCAGACAAATCTGGAACTTGAAACCGGCCTGGGATGCAGTATTGCTTTGCACCCGAATAGTAACAGACCGATACATTGGACGAAATTTGCGTTTTTTAGGTGTATCCACAGGCAGCTGTGTGTTGCTTGAGACGCCTTTTATAAGTTGAATACATGTTCCTTTTTTAAAAATCGAGACTCTGAACATTTATAATCATCATTGTGTCATTTTTATGATGTAAATTTAGGGAGCAAAAGTAGTATCGGCTTCAAATATCGGCATAAGAAAATTGGCAGTTTGTATCGGTCATCGGTTGAAGCTGATGAAAAAAATCGGTATCGGCATCTGCCCTAAGAAATCCATATTGGTCTATCCCTACACCCAACATTATTTCACATTTAGTAAATGTGGAGAAATGAACAAAATGCAACACCGTAGGTAATCAGGTGGACGCCTGAGTGCCTACAGGAGCTTTATAACATCCAAACGCTATAAGAGCAGTGAGACTGGAGCAAAACAGTAAAGTGTTTGACCAGAGCAACTGGCAAGAGTTATAGCCTTTGTATGCTTCAAACTAAATGATTCAATGGTCAAGCAGCGTCTGAAACCCCTCTTTCAGAAAATGTAATACAGACACTTTTTAAAGATGATCAAGCCCACTTCCCCCAGCGGTTGGCCAGGTGTGTGGAGATGCTTGAACTTCTCTTTTAAGTTTTTTCTTCTCATTTCCGTTCCGTTATCCCCAGTTGTACAATTCATTGTGTGGAGACTATGAAGATGTTTAAAAGACACAAGCCTGTGCATGTTCTCATTTGTCCAGGTCATCGTTATCCTCAAAGCAATTTCAGTCCAAAGCAACTGGACTTGGTTATTTGTCTAGGAAGACGTTTCACCTCTCATCCAAGAGGCTTCATCACTTCATGTACGCATCTGACCAGGCTGGGACTGGTCCAACTAACTGGTGTGAGATCCAGGTATTTAACCTCTCACAAGGCCGATGATGTCACTGGAACCCCTTGTGCTCCAAGTTAGTCGTTAGAGTGACAGTCGTTGGTGGGAAGTTGGTTTGGACTTCGTCAGTGCTCCATTGAGTCTGAACGACAGTCGTTGGGGTCACAGGAGGCTTTTTGTGAACAGTTGTTCTTTGAGGTTAGATTGTTGAATCTCCTGGGAAGGGATGAGAGGGCAGCATTATACATTTGAGATAAGTGGTGTTTCAGACCTCCTCCTCTGTTTAGGGATGGTTTCTCTACTTTTGCATAGATGGCTTCTTTTACTTTAAAAGACACATAATACTCAGAGCGTGGTAGTTCGGAACAGGTATTAAGACTTTTGCCTTAGACATAGAAAAAGGGACACATCGTAGTGTGTTTTGAGACATTTTCTTGTTCATGTGAAGCTCATGAAATCCTTTACTCAAGGGTGAAATAGATTTACTCATTATGTTCTCCGCCATCTCAGGATGTTTAAACCATTAATAAGCTTTAGATCGTCAGCCTTCATAACTGATCTCTCAGTCGGACCACTGCAGCCCTCCTGTGGTCAGTTTGTCCTGGGCCTTCTGACACAAACTACCATCACTTCGACACTGCGGCAGCAAAACCCAGCAGCTCATTTTACCTGACATCCCCAGCCATTACACAGCCAGTGCACATTTCAGTCTCTCCTCTGTTCACAGTCCCTTTGTTGACTGGCCTCCTGTTGGATGGCAGCCAATGACACAGACAGTGTGAGTGATCTACGTGAGTGGTATTTAGCCACCCCTCCATCAACCTTCTTCTTCGCTCACTCTCTCCATCCTTCCTGCACTGCCGACAGCCCTCTAATCCACAGCGAGGTATAATCCAGTCCCCGGTGCCGAAGGTAATGCAGACTTGACTTCATTGTGATGTTTAATGGGCATAGCAACAGACTGGGTTACACGGCTGTAAGGCTGTGTGGGTCCCACTTGGCGGAGGATTCCCAGAGGCATTCGCTAAAGACTGTTCTACTAGTGCGCTGTGGACTTGACCTTAGCCCTTACATCACGTTTAGACATGGCTGTTTGTTGGTCCATCACCACTTTGGTACAGACTGAAATCTCAACAACTATTGAGCCTCTTTCACACATACTGTAAACCCAAACTGAAATGATCTACACATTACCCGGTGGGGCTGTATGTGTGAAGGCAAAAGTCTGATTCACTTTGACCAAGCATCAAACAGCTCTCTAGTACAAAGACTGTTTAATCTATGGCTCCGTTCACACTGCAGTTCATAGTGACCTGAATCCATTTCTTTCTCTCATATGTGACCCATATCTGATTCTGTTTTGACAGTGTGAACAGCACAAGTCACACTGAATCTGACTTAACTTAAATCAGAATCAGCCCACTTTTAAATGTGCTGCTGAATCATATGTATCAGATTTGTCTGAATGCGACCGCAATCTGAACAGCCAAGTCACATTTAAAGTGACTTTGACGTCATTCTTACCTGCGCTGCACTGTTTTGAAAATTAACCAAAACAAACATGGAGGCCAGCAGTGAAGCAGGCGGCCAGTGGAAGGAGAGTGAAGTTTTAGACCACATAAGTATTTGGGTCTCCTCTTCCTCCTTCCTGATTTCACCCACTCACACATTTGTCAGCTGCC
This sequence comes from Echiichthys vipera, assembly GCF_963691815.1. Classification (NCBI taxonomy): domain Eukaryota; kingdom Metazoa; phylum Chordata; class Actinopteri; order Perciformes; family Trachinidae; genus Echiichthys; species Echiichthys vipera. The sequence continues at coordinate 25,201,951 of NC_139842.1, forward strand.
ACCACACACTGTTTTTAGCATTAAGCCATAAAGTCCTACAATACCAGTTGTCGTTGCCATGTTCGCTTCCATGAAGACCGTTGTGGCGTGATGTCATCAATGATCAACTGAACATGTGTGTTACTTCAGGAGCGTGAGCTGTTCACACAGAAATCTGTAGACAGGCCACATTTAAAGACGTGATGTGAACAGACAAACAAAAAATCGGAATTGTGCATTAAGACCTCTAGTGTGAACGGGACCTTTGAGTATGCCCATGCGTATTCACTTTGAGCGAATGGGCGTGTTGATGACATTTCTATGATGCTGCAAAAAGTAAATTATCTAATGACGTTGAAGAAGTAGTGTGTCTTACTCGAAGACTGCAACAAAAATGTCTAAGTGGGGAAACGTCAGGATTCGGGAACTTCTGTTGTTAAGGACCAACGCTGAAATCATCAGACAATTTCAAGGAACGATAAGAGACTTGAAAATGACTAACTGGCTTTATCGGCGCGGTGTAATTTCCTTCCTCCTGCACACTCCAGCCAGGCACCTCCCTTGCCTTAATCAAACCGTATTAGTATTTCCAGTGAGTGAGAACACGTCTGACACGGACAATCTGCTGATGTGGGCTGCATGAGTGAAAGAGAAACTCTGGACTATGTCTGGACCTTATTCTCCTGACATTGTCAGGGGTTCGTGGACATGAATAAGGCTTTGGATAGATCGCTGCAGTAATGTATGGTCCTTACAAAAAGAATCCTAATGATACTGGACATTCCCAGACTTTTTCTCTCAGACATTTGTGGTTTTGAGTGAAATGTCCCAACAACTATTTGATGGATTACCATGACATTTGGTACAGAAACTCGTGTTCCTTTTACAATGAATGTAATCCTATTGGTGATCCCTTCACTTCACTTTCAAAATTTGAATTTATAATATTTTGGTTATGACCAAATTACCTAATTAATTATTTTAGTGCTGATTAGCGAATATTAGCATGCTAACACAATCAACTTTCTTAAAGTGGAGTAAAGTAACCTGCTTCTGTCTACAAAAAGCTAAGATGTAGCAACACTTTTTTCCAACTTGAGATTTTGTAAGGCTCAATTTTGCATTGGCAGATTTAAAGGACGTTTAAGAAGTACGTCAGGCGCTATTTGCCTCCAAGTGTCACACGCTGTAAAAAATATCCCATGTGAGTGACTCTAAAGCCTGTTTACATCTTCAGACGATGCATTGCATCATGCACCGTGATCAAAATTCGAACTGCCTCATCCGCCTCCACGCATTTTAAAATTAATGCAGAGATGCAGATTAACGTGCAGACAACACACACACACATACACACACACACATGTACAGACATGAAGAAATGGCAGGGTGCTTTTTAATGTCCTCTCAGGCCTGCATTTGTGTTTGCATGTGTGATGTATGCTTGTTTCTATCTGCCCCTGGAGGTCTGTGTTGGAAGATGACAGACGATGTAAGGTGGACAGATGATAAATGCGGACTAAGTTTTATTGGATTTCCTTTTGAGTCCACGGTTTTGGCCAGCGCTCTGACTTTCCCTCTGAGTGCGCTCCGTCTGCTGTAGGGGAAGTCACACAAACAGCAGAAGTGGAGGAGAAAGAGTGAGAGAGTGCACATCAGGGACCCGGTGTGTTAAAGAAGTGCTCTTCTCATTCTTTCCCCTGATCGGTTTCTGATTTCATCTTTCCTCTTTCCACAACTCCATCCATCCTCTCGCACCTCCCTCATTTCCTTTCTTTTCCTCTTCTTCCCTCCCTCTACGAGCCCTCAAAAGTCCCCTTTTCTCATTTCTTCACCCCCACCCCACCCTGTATTTTTTTCTTCTGCTTTTTTTTTTTTTTCATTTGCAATTACAGTAATATGTAACATCAGGCGCGGTGAGATTTAGGGCTTTACCTTACATAACCCCCGGATTTAGCTGCAGGGTTTTAAGGCTTCTCTGAGCCGCTGAGCTGGGGGCAATCGGGCCTCTTTAAAATATTTTCAAATGACTGAAATCCCCAAAGGGCCTATGAGCATGTCGGGATAGGAAGGCTTTGAGGGCCTTGATATAGCACAACCATCATTATTTTGTATTACCATGGAGCCTGATCCATTTAAAATACAGCCTGCTCTATTCTATTCAGTGGCAGTGTTGGCGACAGGTTAATAGATGTAGGTCAATATGCACGCATTCAATACACACACACACACACACACACAGCCACTGACATATTCATGGTACTCCTCTACATACACATACAGATGCATGATGTTACTGTCTATTTTAGGTGTATAGCGAGAGCGCTCGCACACGTTATTATACATGGCCAAATTTCCCACTAGATGAATGGTCCTCAGTCTCTTTTTATCCCCCCCCCCCCCCCCCCACAAACACACACACACACACACACACTTTAACAGACGCACACCCGCAGCACACTTGCCAAATTCCGTTATTTCCCCTAAAGAGGGCAGAGGGCAGTTTAGTGTTCAGTTGCGTATGTGTATATACTGTGTGTGCTAAGTTAAGGGGTGTGTGTGCAAAGTAGCGCTCTTGGCAGGCTGGAGAGATTTTTTATTTGTTAAGTTTAATTTGATATGACTTTATATAAAACTGTGAAAGGGTAGGAGGAAGGGGTTTGGGTTTGGCCCCGGATCACCACGCCAACCAAAGCCTGATTTTATTCCTCCTTGAGGCAGGCCAAACGGACAGGCTGTAAATTTGAAATAATGAACTGCCTGGCCCGACTTGATGATTTGAGCGGGGAGAGAAGTGAAATTTTGGAGAAGAACTGGGTACGACCTGAAAGTGGGATAAGTGGAGAAAATAACATCTATGGCTAGTGGAGTAAAAAAGCAGCAGATGAAGGTAGAGAGTGCACATCAGAGTGTGATTTAAGGACAAGACTTTGCACAGGATGAAGCAGAAGAGTATGTCGGCGGAGCTGATACTCAGGGATGTGCTCAGTGTTATAGGATGTGTAATGTCAGCGGGGTTAACGTAAGTTTCCATGGAAAAGCCTGCCTTTTCAGCTTCTTAGGGCACATTTTTAATTTCTCCCTGGCCCGGGGCCTGAGCCGGAGGGGGGAAAGTTTTAAGATGTAAAGCTGCTGGGATTAGGCCTGTTTGAGGGGGACGACAGGGAAGACGAAGCCGGGATGAGCCCCGCCCTCCCACGGGGTCGCAGGGACCGCGGCTGACCGGGCCGCTCGTCACTTTTCAGACAGTCAACAAGGGGCTTTGCAGCTGCCCTGAAATGCTGCGTGTGTCTTACTGCACACGCAATGTAGGGATGAGGAAGGGATGAGAAGATGATGGAGGGAAGATGAGTTGGAGATTAAAGTGAGGTTGATGTGAAGGCTGAGGGTGTTTTGGCAAAACTGGAAGTCAGCCACCAGAGGAAGCTGCATCAGCATTTAGAGACAGTGGAAACTATTCATTTTGCTATTTTACGTCTGAAGTTTGCAAAGCTTTAATAAACCTTTTGGTTTTTTTTTAGTATACCACAGGGAAAGTTGAATGAAACAAGCAGCATACATCTGTAAAGTTTACAACAGCTGAAGTTTCTACCACTTCTCTGTTTGCCTTTTCTTTCAAATTTTTCTCTTCTCCATCAAGTTTTCACTCTTCATTGTTGCTCCATTCCTTGGCTCAGCCCTGAGACCTCCCTCCTGCTATTTTTTAATCCATTTTACTGGTCTTCCTGTGTTTTAACAGGCTTTCATAACCCGGCTGCAGCTGCAAAAGAGAGCAAGGGAGTATGGTAGGGAAAGGGGTAGTTAGAGAGGGAGGGGAAAAGGGAGGGAGCAGGAATTGAATCATGAAATGAGGACCATATTTCCATACTGCACTAAGATGAGGACTTTCCATTTTCCTAACTAGAGTGCGCTCTCGCTCTCTCTCTCTCTCTCTCTCTCTCTCTCTCGCGCGCTCTCTCCCTCTCCACGCTTTCCTTCTCTCCCTCCCTCCGCCTCAGTGTCAGTGAAAACACTCGTCAGTAGTTGCCTGTAGGGCTGCACCATATACAGGTTTTCATACACGTCTGTGGCGTGTATCAGACGGCTTTTGTCTGATACACGCCATGCTGTTAACTCCCCTTTCCCTTGGGCCACTAAAAGTTATGATGGCCCAGTAAATACAATCAGCAGGTTCCTTGATCAGTGAAAAAGTTAGCGAGTGAGCGGCATTTGTCTGCTTTCCTCCCTGGGACTTCCCTACAGTTATTGCAGATTATCAACATTAGCACATCATTTTCTCATACCGTGCAGCCCTAGTTGTCTGTTTGTTTGTCTCCGCCCGGCTCCCCCTCTCTGCTTTTAGCTGATGTGAACTTTGCTTTTCGTCATGCTTTTTCCACTGCAGAGCGCCTCTGCTTTTGATTAAAGTTTTTAAAAAAAGCAGCAGATCCCAAACTCTCGCTCCCAACTGTAACTAACAGAGACGCCATTTCATTTTTCTCTCTCCCCCTTCTCACCCTTTTTTCCCCCTTGTTTCTTCCCCCTCTCTGTTCTTTCCACAGCAGTTTGTTTAGGCCACGCGGCTCTGTGAAAACTTCACTGCCAGTGTTTGTTGAGCTTTCCGGCACGAGCATCTTGAACTGATATGGCTTTCCTCTGTGTTAGGACCATTACAAAACAACCTTTCTTTTAGCCACAGCGAGGCCAAAGCACCAGGCCCTGCCTCAGTCCTGTGCTCCCAGATCCCAGCTCCCTGCTCCATCACTAGTGTCAGCTGGAGAAATAACAATCGCTCCCTCGTAACCTCAAAATCAACTCCATCTTCATCCCCAGATTCGATCTCAACCTCAGCCCCAGCACAGTCACTTATGCCACGGTCTGTGCTCGCTCTCATGACTCCAACCTCAGCATACTCATCACCCCCCCCGCGCACTGCAGCCACAGCCAGACACAATATTACAGCTGAGTGGGCCACAAGCATCTGTTTACAGCTCTCCTTCTGCAGTGTGAGATAATGATGGCCAGATACAGCCCACAGTAAAATAAACACGCTGCCACCTCCCTGCTGCAGGCATGAGTTAGTGCACATCCTCACTGACGAGGGTGTCACAGTGGATCCAAACCTAAGCAGAAGAGGCCTTTATTTTTAGATTCGTTATCTATTGGATGAACGTGGCTCAGCACAACAGTGGAACTGAAACTGAGAGATGGCAGTCTCTGGGGCCCACAAGGTCACGTCACCTGAAGCAGAATTTAGTTTTTCTAACTCCAAGCTGTGCGGACGTTATGTACAGCATATTTTGTAAAAAAAAGACTGGAGCAGAGTAATATTTACTAATGAAGAGTGGGCTTTAACCTGCCTCAGATACCAGATGGGTGGGGATTATTACATTCAGTTTGGGCCAAGAAGATTGACAGTAACCGAAGAGCAAAACAAATTATGTTTTAAATTATTTCCAGTGATTGTCTAAGCTTTCTGGTATTTTGGTTTATGCTCTAAAGATTCTTATACTCCTGTATTTGTACATAGGGGTGGTATGATACAACATACAGTCATAGTTAACTTGTTGCCATAATAATTATGGTGTCGCAATACAGCGTTTCTGTGTTACTTGATTCATAGCAAGACAGTCATCTTTGATACATACCCATATACCTGTGTAACTGAAGAAGAAAAATGAGCATAAAAGAGACAAAAAAGCAGAAAATGTGTTTATTCACTGCATTGTGGTGTCAGGTTCACTTAATTTGCAGACTGATATGAAACAATGTACAACAAAGTGCAGAGAGTCTTATCTTAGTGCCTCATTAACACACACACACACACACACACACACACACACACACACACACACACATACGTAGACATTACGTAGACCCAGAGATGGTTTCTGTCATTTTAGGTCGTTTTTATCTTACTGATGTTTGTTAAGTTAATTACTTGCTATATGCTGTATGATGCTGTAAAATAGTTGTAAACCCTCATGATTGACAGCTGTGATTGAAAATTGCAACATGGCGGCCCTATGTACTATGTACTATGAAATATATACGACACATCTCAAAGCATTAAGCTAATAGCATCAGACTGAATGACAAACAGAGTTGGTTACGTTAGCATCACCAGATATTTTCCACTCTTTCTAAACTGCATGGATATTGCTAACTCTGAAACACATGTCAGTAATGTAGTCATACCTACAATAACAAAAGACTGCAGTCCAGTTTATAAGGCCCCTACAGCTTTCATTTTTGGCGCTCGTGTTACAGCTTGTGATGCTACTTTTGTCTGGATAATGCTATAGAGTTTTCCTAGTTTCACATGAATTAACCTGCTAAGACGTCTTGGTGCGACCTCAGTTTGAAACTACCTAGTAGTTGTTGAAGGGACCCATAGAAATCCAGCTTTTTAACATTGCAGTGTGGGCAAATGTACTGTGTTTTGATGCGGAACAACCCGTTTTGCATCATCCAGTGGATCTGGGTGGACCTTTTGTTGACCTTGGAAGCTCCAAACTCTATGCGCTGGGAAGCAAAGCACCATGCATCTGCACACTCTGCCCACATTACCATGACAGAGCTGAATTAAAATCTGCAAAATATATCAGTAAGAACTTTATACATAAACTTAGTGATGAATCTAGGTGCAACCCAGGCGGATATTATTTTTATTGTGTGTTGCTTACCTCATACATAGTAATATCTATGGTCAGTATGTAGTCCGGCATCAAACTGTAAAAAATTCAAAGTACTTCAGCTTCAACTACCTGAATGGGTGTGTAAAACATCTTAAGCCCCTTATGTCCTAAACACATGTATGAATGCATGGTAAAACTCAAGGCATGTTCATCTGTTCTGCCCGTTAGAGAAAGACGTATTCATGGATGTAGGTGTGTCCACAGCCAATGTTCTGGTTATAAATGCAGAGTATTCTCTCAGTGAAGCTAACAGGAGGCAGACAGTGCAGGCGTGGTTGACAGCTGAGACAGAGACCAAACCAGAGACGGGGCTCTGGGGAGTCAGTTTGGTGTGGAGGACTGGGCTTGACTGAAGGCAGGGCTGCTTCTGCACATAATAAACACGCACAGTCATGCATCCTCACGCACGTGGTTTAAATGGCAGAATATACATGAATCACATACACACGCATGTACATGTGCACATGAATGCATATTCAACGCCATTGTCCTCCGTCCATCATGTGTAATTACCACAGTCACAGGCATGTGTTTTGACGTGTGGCCACACCTGTTCCTCACCTGAATCCACTCACAGATCCCACCGGGAGGCCCTCAGGTTCCTCGGGGGCCTCAGGAGAACCCCTGCACACACACACACACACGCACACACACACACACACACACACTCCACACTGCAAGCAGAATGGAAAACATCGAATCATCAATTCCCTTTCTCATTTCAGCTGTCCAAGCTCCTCCTCTTCACTATCTCTCTTCCTGTCTTCTCATGTCATCTAGCTCATTCTTCTTTTCTTCTTCGTGCTCCTTCACTTCATCCCCTCTGTCACTGTTCTCTCCTTCCTGGTTCCTTCTTTCGCTCTGTTTTTCATAAACTTCTGGCTGAGCTTCTCCAGCCATCCCAGAGGCGTAGTATGAAACACTAGACATTTGTGAGTGAGTGCCAAACAGATGCAGGCTCCGCTGGTCTGCCCCTCGACTTGAACATCCTCTACATTTAATTCCACAGAGCCGTTGGCAGCCGGGCAGCCGCCACACTGACATTTCATCTTTGCACTGAGGCAGAACACACTGACAGGAGTTCCCACCTTAATAGTTAATGGTCATTTTGCAGCAGAACACACCCTACAGTGTGTCTTGATCATAATGTCTGTGTCAAAGTGTTGAATATTACAGTGTTAGTTAACTGTGAGCTCATTTTACAGATGTGGAGTTTGTTACTTTTAATGGATATTAGGGCTGTCTAAGCTATAATGTTCTGATATGGGTTTCCGATATCCGGTAATTATAAAAATATTTGATTTTTAAGTCAGCAGCTGCACTCCGTGCTGTTATGAGCCAGATAGGCAGTCACCACAATTTCATAATGAAGTCATTCAAAGCTGTGGCCTCTACACTTCCTGTTCATTTTTGAATCCTAGAGAAGAAAACATTGTTGAAATCTTCTCTTCTGACACAGTGGTTACTCTTCTCTCATTTAGATCACTGTTTTTTTTTTCAAAATAAAGGTTTTTGTTGAAGTGCCTTGGTTATTTAAAAACATGATAGTACAGCAGTAGTATAGCCACAGCAGATATTCTATCAAATTATGAACAGTGAAAAATGACAGTATTTCAGAATAAATCAAGTATTTATAATTGGATCTCCACTGTATTTAAAATGTTTTGCCCTTCTCTATTCAAACACTTTGTCTTTGACTTCTTTTCTCTCTGTTATTCACTTTCATTGCGTGTGAGTTTTTAGAACAAGGTCAGATTTGTGCATCACTTAAGCACGCAAACTCTGAGTCGGGAGATAATAGGGCTGAGGTCAGTGATGCTTATTGATGAATATGTTTTTTGAAGCCGCTAAGTGGATTGGCAGCAGTTTAATCTCTTTTCGCCGTGTTGATTCTGATGAGAGGGAGGGAGGAAGGAAGGTTTTACAGCTCGTATCTGGGTTAATAAGTTAATAGATGGATTGATAGATGGTAGGAATAAATCTCCAATTATCAGCTTGACCGAGGGAGAAGCAGAGTGGAGCCATAAGCTGTCCCAACTAGGCTAATCCAGTATGTGTGACACGTATGGACATGCATTTTGATTCACTTATAATGTCAATCTGATTATGTCAGCCCATGAAATTTATACCTTCCTCATATATGAGGCAAGGCAGCAACTTGCGCTCCACTGGTGGTCACATTGACACAGGATACTAAGAATGTTTGCTTTGTATTCCAGTAGCAGACTTTCCCTCTCAGGCCTGTGGCTGCAGCTGCAGCCTGGGACTCACCTGAACTGCTTGTCCCAGTGCCCTGGGCCTGATACTGGGGAACATCTGGTGAAAGCAGGAGCCTTTGTCAGCTAGCATGTCAGAGACGGGGCTTTTGTTTATTCACCTTATCTGCCTGAGAGATTATGCCAGCTTTGACACAGATAGCAGCCAGCTCGTACGCACAGGCACAGGCACAGGCACACACACACAGGAAGACTCTGTGGGCAGTATGCACTCATGGAAACAAACCACACAAATACTCTGACCCTTGGGCCCGGTTCATCTGGGGACACAGACTCACAAATGCGGCTGGGCTGTGACTCCCAGACAGCTGGTGGTCAAAGGTTGCCTTTCTATCTGTGCCCTCATTTGGCTGATTGTTTTTTCTCAGGCCTCATCTGCTACTCTCGATCTCTTTCTCTCTTTCTATCTGGCCCCTCCTCCGCCTCTCTCTGTCAGCTGAACGAATAAATCTTCAGTTCATGCTGTAGGTATGCAGATCTGGCTGGTCCGTCCCTTTTGGACCTCTTTCTGATTTTCTTGGGAAAGCCCCCACTAACTCAGAAGGATGTATGCAGATCAGCTCCCAAGTTTACTGGAGCACAATTTGATGTTCCGCCTCTGTTTGTGCGCCCTTGTGTGTGAGTGTTCGCCTGTGTGTGGGAGCGTGTGTGTGTATGTGTGTGTGGTACATTATGTGCAAAGGTTATCCCGGGTCTGATCTGTTAGAGCTTTTCACTTTGTGTCCTTATTTGACACCGATCTGAAAGGTCCAAAGACGAGCACCATGAGTCATGCACATAACAGCAGTTGCTGAGATGCACACACACGCACAAATACACATAAACAAAGCACCACACTAACCCCTCCTCCAGCGTATGCAGAAAAACTGACATGCAGACTTGCTCACAAATCATACCCATCATACATTATGCCTCTATTGGCATCACCCAGGGAGGATGTGGAGTTTTACACAGCCATTCATCGCTCCCCTAATTCATTAGTCCAAATGAGCATTTATGCAGAGCACACATTATTTTTACAGGCCTGCTTTATGTGTTTGTGTGGATTTTTACAACCCTCATAAAACACGTCCTCCAAGCCCCAGATAGATTTGGGAGCATTTATTTGCATAGTTCACAAACCCAAAATAAATCGTTAGTGTTCTCTGGCCCGGGCTGGATCAGACTGAAGGCCTGTTGGTGGAACTAGAGCGCGGCAAACAAGGTTGTCTTGTAATCGGAATAATATTTTGTTGACATTGTTAAAATGTGAGAAGAGTGACATAATGCTCGCCCACGACAACATCCATTTACAATGTGAATATTGCCCGTACTCTGTTCTATTGACATTCGCTGTGAAGCCTGAGAGTAGAGTCTGGCTTTGAGGGGCATGCAGTGGAGATGCAGACATGCACACGACATTAAACATTTAGCTTTATGCCTCCTCATGTATAGAGTACTACTACCACCCTGCAGTATTTAATAAGCATAGTCATGTTGTCCAAACTGTCATTATTATTATTATTATTATTATTATTGTTGTTGTTGTTATTGTCTAAATTAGTTATTTGCATTTCTGATTTATACTCATGAGTAGTTTGGTGGAGCACAGTTGATTGCTTTGGCATGCATGTGCCATATTGTGATATAGTACATTAATATTGCAGGGCTCAACACTAAGTTTAAGAATCCATTCTTTATAAATCAGGCTGCAGCTTTCGGCTGCCGAAGCTGAAAATACAGTTACTATGTAGTTATGCATCATCTTAATAATGCAAATGTGACATAAAAGAATAAGCTTTATTACACTAACCGGACAAAATGATTTTTTCCTCAGTCAACCACTTCATTTGCTTCACAATTGTCTTTCAAACAGATACCTCTGTGTGCACAAGTAAACGCATCAATACGCAGCGTTTTCTGCTTCCATTTCTTTCTGTAAGAGCAAGATTTAAATATCAATAATGCAAAACATATCAGGGATGTATTTATTTTGGGTGCATGTTTTGCTAATTGCGGTCCCTGTTTTGTTCAAACGTTGTTGCTAACAATGGCAATCAAAGGAATTGTTTGCCAATTTCTCAAAAGAGTTGCAAATGGCCACTTGGCAACTGTTACCATCAAGATTGTTTCTGACCTCCTGACAAATACAATTCCAATATTCACTCTGCGTTTAGCTCTGTTTTGGTCTCCACAGACTGAAGGAAATCTAAAGTCTCTTTAACCAGCTAGTTGCTAACTGTGTCTGTCTGCTGTTTGCTGCTGGACTGTAGGGCTGCACAATTATTTTTGTTTAATGGTCATCGCATTATCAACTTATGTAAACATATCGCAAAAGAAACTCAGGTTTTTTTTTACTTAGTTTAAAGAGAGTGTAAGGTTCTTGTTAGCAGTAAAGTGCAGTGTAGAAAACTGCACTTTAAGATGGAATGTGTGTATCTTGTTTTAATAGGGCCTTTTGTGTTCAGTGCTCAGTATTGAAAGCAGCAGAACTATATCTGTTTAATTTACTAAGTGTCTTTATTTATTAAGTCACACTGTAATATGGCTTATTTATTCGCTGTAAGCTGTCTGCTGCTGCTGTACATGAAGTTGATGAGAGCTGTGAAAGTGAACTAAAACAGTGAAGTTGCAGGTGGTTAAACGTAATAATGGGACTCATATTTAATGTGAAATATTGCTGAGAGCAGCTTTAAAGCCCAGCCCAGGCCCAAGGCCCAAGGCCATTGACTGCGTGGCCCTGTTAGTATTCTTGCCTTGGCTATAGTCTCATATAGCTGCTAACTGGCTCTAAAAGTTCCATCAACTTGTCCACTGAGAGTTTGGTGCTGAAAAATGAGTCCCGAGGGAACTGACACAGTGGGGAATTGTCAAAAAATGCAGATCCAAAAGTTCGTAAGGTCATGATGTCAGCTCCCCACAACACACACACACACACACACACGCGCGCGCACACACACACGCACACACACACACAGACACAGGCACGCACACACACGCACACACACGCACATACACGCACACACACACACACAAACAGTGTCATGGTTTGAGTGGCAGGTCACCCTGATCTCCCTGTCAGCGATAGGCCCGGATCATGGCGCTCTGGTTTCTGAGTGTGAGATGTATTAATAGGTGAACTGTGGGAGAAGTAGAGAGCGTTTGGCTTGTTACAAAGCGATGGCAGCCTCTTGGTGGCTGTTGTGCTGTGTGTGTTTGCCTTTCGTCGTCTCCCCTGTAGTGCCGGGTTTGATCGTGCCTGCTCCCTAGCTGGTGCCCACTGTACGCTGCTTTCACTCCCCCAGTACCCTCCTCCTCTGCTCTGCCAACAAGTCTCTCTCTCTCTCTCTCTCTCTCTCTCTCTCTCTCTCTCTCTCTCTCTCTTTCTCATTTCTTCCTTTATTCTCTGTGCTCACGTCTTTCTTGGCGAGGCAAAACGTTCCCACAGCTCTCACAGTCCCCCCTCAAGCCCCCCCCCTCCCCCCGTTCTCACTATATTACACCCCTACCCCACTTCTGCCTTTCTTCCTCTTTCTCTCTCTCTCTCCCTCATTCGCTTCATTTTTGTCTTTTTCTTGTCTCCACTTCCCTCCTCTGTCTGCCTCCCTTCCCCTTTTTTTTGCCTTTTCTCCCTATATTTCTCCCCCTCTCCCCCTCCTTCTGTCTCTCTCCCCCGTTCCCTGGCAGAGGCTGACATCACATGATCTCCATTCCCACTTGTGCCCAGACCCTGCCACACACACACACACACACACACACACACACACACACACACACACACACACACACACACACACACTCGGATATCACAACATGGGAAACATGGGAGCAGCACAGGGTGGCTCATGTCTTTCAGTCAGAGCTGTGAAGCTCAGTGCTGTACATTTTATACTCAGTTCTGTTTGTATGAAACTTAATATACACAAATCATCAGTGCAGTTTAGACAAGCCTGCAAGTATCCAAAGTCTGGAGTCTTTGAGTTTTTTTCAGTGTGTGTCCATGTCGTCAGGCCAGCTGTGACTCGATCATATAATGACGAATGTTTTGCGGATGTGATCAGGAACACAAAGAGAGGGAAAAGTGATCTATGGAAGTTTTGTGGAATGTTCAAATCTGCAGTCTAATATGAAAAATACTGAAGGCTTTCTGTTGAAATATTGAGTTAATTCTTTGGAGCCGCAGATATTTTATATGTTGGTAGGAATGTTGACTGAAGCAAGCTCTGCCAGAGAGCTTTCAGCCCGACACCCCCGCCCCCCCTTCTTGCATAAGCCATGGCAGCCCTGCTGAAATCTCTCCCACTCCTCCTTCTCCCCCCTGCGAGAGGCAGATTTCTTTAACATGTGTTGCTGCGCTGTGCCCCCAACTGCCAACAAGTGACATCTGCTGGTGAAATGGTGCAATAACACCTCTACATATGCATGTGCAGCTTAACGGTAGAGAGGTTTACAGCAAAGACGGGGGGACTCCAAACCAGGGAAGTTAGCATTATATTCTGACAGAGTAGCTTCATATCAATACAATACAATCAATGCTGCACAGAAAGCACTTTACCACTCTGAGAACACGTCTGTGTCTCCCTCTTCCTCCCTCCCTGTGGATCTCTCCCTGTACATCACAGCTCATCAGCATAGGCACAGATAAAAGATAAAAGAAACAGGGCAGAGGGAGAGAGGAGGGGGGTATACATGGGCAGCCAGCCAGCCGCCTGCCCCCCACACCCCTCCATCCTTCTACCCCCTGCCCTCCTCTCTCTCCCATGGTTGATTCCCTTTAGGCCCCTCTCACCCCTTCTCACCCCCCTCTCACCCCCTGGCTCCCCAGCTCTGTGTGGTGTTGGCACAGAGAGGGCGCAGGCGGCACACAGACGGCCACGCAGATGGGCAACGGGCAATGCAGGGCTGCCTTCCCACACCTGCTCCTTGCTGGCACAGGGCTCGGGCCAGGCTGCCACGCACACGCACACACACACACACACACACACACACACACACACACACACACACACGCACACACACACACACACACAGAAAAACACAGATGTGCATCTAACACGGAATTATCTCTCTCAATTTATTGAATTTTCCCACATATAGACAGACTCGGGAGCCGGAGTATGCACGTGCAGATACTCCCACGAGCCAGCGTGCATGCTGATGCACTCGCATGCATTTGGTGTTTTAATAAAAAGAATGCAGTCTCCCTCCTACACTCTGTTGCTCAGCCTGTCAGTCACAGATGTTTACACGCTTATCTCTAACTGCGCGTCAACATGTGCTCTCCAGAAATCTTTGCACATACATACACTATCATAAACATATAAGACACAATCACACATCCTTAGCCACCAAGTGATGTATTTATAGTCTCACACCCACACATTCACACTTCAGCACCACCAGCACAAAAACACATTTCACAATTAATCACATCGCCCCATGCTGCGCTGTCACATGGAGTTACATACCAGGCATTCAATGAACTACATAGAGATGCACTGTCACTTTAACACTCAATGTGGGAACATGGATCCATTATATATACAATTGATGTTTCAGAAAAGATGGGAATTTGCGAGCCTAACTGCTGTTTTGTTGACACCACCATAATGCTAGAGGAACTGCCAGAATTGAAAGCTACTGGTTTAATAGGTAGGGTGTGGATATGGAAGCCAAATAAACTTCCAGGAGAGCGCCAAAAATAGCGGAAGGGAAAATCCTAAAACAGAAAACCCTGAGTGTTATTCCTACAATCTTTGGAAGCTCAGTCCTGGTTTGTAAGCAAAATAAGCCGCTCCATTGACAGTTAATTGGCCATCTTTCCAGTCACAGAACACTGGTACTTTTAGAAGGATGCAGGCAATTATTCATTATAGACGACATGTGCTGAAGTAAGTCACTCAACAAATTCAGGGTCTTTGTTTTTTTTACCTTCAGTGGATCAAGGGTGTAATTTCCACTGGGGATGGGGTGGAGGGGGGGACATGTCCGCCTCACTTTATAAAATCCTATTCTTGTCTCCCTCACTTCATTTACTCCCTAAGAAAAAACCCTGACTTAGAGCCAGATTGATCTATCGCTCAGCCAATCTTATCAGCCGATATCGGCCTGTCACAGAGATATCTGTATTTATCAATATCTGTGTACATGTCTTCCCATATACTGCAATATAAACACCTTTTACAGAAGATATAATATGCAGAAAAAGATGCTTGGGGTGATTTAGAAATATTGAAATATTGATTTATTCTTTATTTAAATGGTCAGCAATGGACTCATACTGAACATGTTTAATTCAATTCAATTAAATTAAATTCAATTTTATTTATAGTGTTGAATCATAACAAAAGTTATCTCAGGAAACTTTATAGAGTAGGTAAAGACCACACTCTATGACTTATTTATGATTTACAGAGACCCAACAATTCCTCTGTAGAGTACGGTAGCAACGAAAACCTTCCCTTTAACAGACAGGAACGTCAGACAGACCCAGCTCTGTGGAGGACGGACATCTGTCTGCACCGGTTGGGGAGGAAGAAAAGGAGAGAGAAAGAGAGAAAAGACAAACAGATGGACAGAGAGAGACAAAGACAGACACACTTCCAGAGATGCAAGCAAAGCCTAAGTTTATTTAGCCTTTATTGCATTTTTATTTATTCTTTATTTTGATTCATTTCTACAACTGTTTGACAATATAAAACATTGGACATTGTATACATACACATATATTATATATAATATTCTAATACGTGTAGCTTCGTGATGTAGACTATGTAAATATTGTAATAAATTAATAATACGCTTTTTTAATATTCCATCTGGAACAAGAACAACACAAATAAATACATAAAGTGCTAAACAGCAACTGAAACAAGAAGAATTTGTGCAATTTTAAGTAAAGAAAGTGCAAAACCTGTGCAAAGGTGTTCAGTCAGTCACTACTTCTGTCAGAGCTGACATGTAGCATCTGTACAGGCTCTCCTCCTTGGTTTAACAGAGAACAACTCAAGGGCCCTGTTGAAATTCAACTCTTTCACAGCTGGACCATTTCTAGTGATTCTCATGCAGGCTGGACACAAGTCATGTGAGTACATTGTACTCCTGTGTACCACAATGCAATGCAATGTTTTACCGGAGGAGAAGAAGCAGTAGAGGTGCTAACTGTAGCCTGACATGTGAGAGCTAATTGCAATTAACAACGAGCATTGCTCTCAAGCTCAATACTGTTACTCGCTTGTGAAATAAATGAGTTGTGGGCTATTACATCTCACTATAAGGACACAACCATTGTTCACAAAACCACACTTTAACACCATGACAATTTCAAAAACTTACCATCCTCCTGAGTGCAGGTTTGTATAAAACACAAATATCGCTCATATCGTTCATATAATTTTTTTTTAGTGTATAGATATTTTTTGGAAGACGGTTAGTTGAGGCGACAGGCCGGTGTTGAGCTGAAATGTGCTGTGGGAAACCCTGGGTGCAAAATCCACGTAGAAAAGGTTTATTTACGTTCAGCCGCCATGTCCATAATTAGCATCGGCTTCAAAAATCCAATATCGGTCGGGCCCTAGTCCGACTGTCCTGCTGCCAAAATCAGTATGAGAGAAGAATTGATCAAAATCAAAGGGTTAGAAGAAAAATAAATGATTACAGTGTGCCCAAAGCGCAACGAGCAGCAAATTTGACAATGAGTGCCTAGAGAATGTTGCCCTGGGTTTTGTCTCACAGGCTACATACGGCCCTACCTAAGTGGTGGAGGTTATCGGCACCAGATGAAGCATGGATGTATTATTAGACCTGGATAGGGCGCCGCCATACAGTCAATTTTTTCCAGCGGTACTGCATTAAAAAGTGGGCCAGCATGAGACACTATTCCACATCCAATGATCACATATCATAGAAGTAAACCCGGAAGCCCAGAAACTTTTTCTGCTTATGCACCAGGCGAGGAGTTTTCATTGGGCGCTGTCTTCAATCTGTCATCCTGCTCTAATAATACATCCATGAGATGAAACCTGAAGGGAATACCTGCTTACACTAATCAGGGTACCAAAGGTACTTTCAGCTTGTCTGTATTTCTGTTAAATTGTTACGTTTAGTCAGTTACAGTTAATATTCTCCTTTAAAGACGCTTAAATAGGACATAAATCAAAAATGAGGCAGTAAAGCACAAAACTCTGCTAAACATTCTAATACAGGATCATCTATCTATCTATCTCTCTCTCTCTAACTAAACATGTTTTTAAGTAAAGAAGACAGAGTGCTTGACTAAAACAGCAAAGATAACTGCACTCGATGTCCTCACGGTTCAGCAGGAACACTGTGTAACCACGATGATTTGATCAGATCTCCTGTTAGCATCTTAGTACACGCAACTGCACATTATCTACTGAAACAAACTCCCCAGAAATACTCAGGGGCACCTTTTGCAGAAAGCAGTGTCCTGGTACAACTGTGTTCCTTTCCCGGCCACAGGGAGTCGGGGTCATTCATGGGACAGACGTACTGTACCATCAACTCCTCCCCATCCCATCCGTTTTCAATAAGAACCACTGGCTTAAGAACCACGACCGGGATGAGCTTTGCTCGTGGAAGATTGAAGATCAGAGGGTGATGAGTGTTGTCCAAAACCGGAAACGAATCTGCGAATGAAAACGGAGTTGGGGAGGATGAAGGAGATGGAGGAGGAGGAGGAGAGGAAGAAAAAAAGAGGTTGAAATGAAGTCCAATAAAAGAGCTGAGTGAACATCTGTGTGGGATAGCCGTGGGGATTAGGAGGGTTTGGAACATTTTAAGCGCATTAAAGTTTAAAAAAAAGGTCAGAATGTTTAGCAACATACCGATAAACCTCTTAAGCGAAACCCAATTGGGGAGGCTGTTTGGTTTCTTTATCCAGAGGCTGGTGGATGGGGTGGGGGGTAGGGGTGTGGGTGAGTCTGTGCAGACACACATTTAAACTCAAACACACTCTTGTATATATATATATATATAGTCAGTCAGTGCAGTTTGCCTGTACATCGCCTGCTTTACATCCATCTTCATCAGCATGAAGCGGTGCATACAGTACATGCTCCATTATATTTAGTAGTTCTGTATATATGTGCACTGTAATACAATCAGGGCTGCCTCCTGTCACATCTACAGATGTATGGACGCAACAACACAGCTGCATTCCCACATTAACCCAGAGCCTGAGCTGCTGCTGCTGCTGCTGCTGCTGCTGCTGCTGCCGGTGCCCACAGGCTCCACCCGAAATGACGGGGTTTGGACCTGCACGCCTAAACGCCACAGCTCATATAAACAGAAGTCAGGGGGGTTACAGCATGAGAGAGTGGAAGGGAGGGGCAGAGGCGAGACAGAGATGAAGAGGGAGAGAACAGTGGTAGATTTGTCCGCAGAGCTCTGGAGCAGTCAGAGGAAGAGGCCCCTATCATTTGACTGTGAAGTGAACCATGTCTGGGGAGCTATCCTTAAATGACACAGTACATAGAGGGTGGAGACAAAGAGACGGAGTCAGGGGGGTCAGGGGTTGCAGCCTGCAGATATACTGTGCACTTGCATGTATTTATACATGACCTGTATTATGTTAGCATGATAGCAGCCTACTCTTACTGCTGCAGTCTTCTGCTGCTGGTCCTCAGCGGCTTCACTTAGCTGTCAGAGTGCAAATGTTGGGCTCAAGGGTACT